>NC_059179.1:27536853-27843936 GCF_019923935.1 Bubalus bubalis | reverse complement strand
GATCTTCCCGACTCAGGAATCAAACCGGGGTCTCCTGCATTGTAGGTGGATTCTTTACCAACTGAGCTGTGAGGGAAATATTACTAAAGAATTGAATAATTCTCTTACATCAGACTTAACTGTTGGACATGTGCCTATTTATACTTCTAGATAAGATTTCAGAATCTACTTCTGTGTCTTACCTTCTTTCTTAATATTAGTTTTAACCATTTGAGATTCCCAATTTTAACTTTTTTTAAAAAAATATATAGTTGACTTACAATATTGTGTTAGTTTTAGGTGTACAGCAAAGTGATTGAGTTATACATATATACATATTCTTTTTCAGATTTTTTTCATTATAGTTTTACAAGGTATTGAATATAGCTCCCTGTACTATACAGTAAAGGGGGCTTCCCAGGTGGCATAGTGGTAAAGAATCCACTTACCAAGCAGGAGACACAGGTTTGATCCCTGGATCAGTAAGATCCCCTGGAGAAGGAAATGGCCATGCACTCCAGTATTCTTGCCTGGAAAATCCTATGGCAGGCTACAGGCTCCAGTCTGTACAGGCTACAGTCCACGGGGTCGCAAGAGTTAGATATGACTTAGCAACTAAACCACCACCACCTTTATAGTTCGTTTCTGTTAATCTCATACTCCTAATTTATCCCCCTCTTTTCCCCTCTATAAACTACAGGGTGATTCTGTCACCAACCCTCTCACATCAGGTGGACTCCAGCTGGGTCCTTCCCTTGCCTAGTGGCATTCGAGCCGATTGCCTTCAACACAATGCTCAGCAAAGCAGAGCAGAAACTTTATTCCTTGATCGAAGAATGGAGAAAGGAGAGCTTATGCTCTAAAGATACCTGCTCTCCAAAGGGAGGAAAGTGGGATACTTTCAGGGGTAATAAGGCAGTTGGGTCTTCAAACTGGGGAAAAGGGTGGAGATCTCCAGGAACAGGCAGGGCATGCCTGGTCCCTCATGCATTCTTGCAAATTGTACTAATTGTACCTAGCAAAGTACAAGCTCCTCCTTTGAGTGAGGATCTTAGCATAGTAACAAAGCAAAGGCAACTTTCTGATACTTGTAGGTTTCCTCTGCACTGCCCATCTCTTGCAGTTAGCCTGGAACTGGTTCAGGGCAGTGGACTATCAGGTTGCCTTTGAGATGTAACAGATAAACACCTTTGACAAACATCAGATGTTTTGGAACAAGAAGAGAAATGGATGAAAACAGATCTTCCTGTTCCCTGAATTATATATGGGTGGCAGTTCAATGTAATGATATTGATAAAAGTTAACTTTATCATTTGCTAAGGACTTCACACAGATCATCTCATTTTGTTCCCTGAAATATCCTCCCAGGTCATCACAGTTGACCCTTAAACAATGTGAGCATTAGGGGTAACCCTCCACACACTTGAAAATCTGCAAAAACTTATATTTAACCTTCTGTATACACAGTTCCTCTGTGTGTGTGTGGTTTCTCTATATCTGTGATTCAGCATCCAAAGATTTAACCAACCATGGATCATATTGTAGAAAAATCTGCTATCAGTGGACCAGCACAGTTCTAACCTGTGTTGTTCAAGGGCCAGGCACATTTTTTTTTTTTTTAATTCTCCACTTTTCAAATGAGACATTGAGTCTCAGAAAGACAAAGTGACTAATCCAATATTAAATGACTGGTAAGGAGGCAAATCAGTATTAAAACGCAGTTCTCTTTGGCTCTAGAGGGTTTTTTTGTTTTGTTTTTTTTTGTTTGTTTGTTTTGTTTTACCCCCAAGGCACACACGTTATTTTAAATATGCATATGCTTAATGGAGAAGGCAATGGCACCCCACTCTAGTACTCTTCACTGGAAAATCCCATGAACGGAGGAGCCTGGTAGGCTGCAGTCCATGGGGTCGCTGAGGGTCGGGCTCAACTGAGCGACTTCATTTTCACTTTTCACTTTCCTGCATTGGAGAAGGAAATGGCAGCCCACTCCAGTGTTCTTGCTTGGAGAATCCCAGGGATGGGGGAGCCTGGTGGGATGCCGTCTGTGGGGTCGCACAGAGTCGGACACGACTGAAGCGACTTAGCAGCAGCAGCAGCAGCAGCAGCATTCTTAAGGCTTATGGCATAGTTTGTTGTATGAATCTACTTTAGTATTTTTTGTCTTAAAAATATAGTCTCTTGATTAACATTTATGTTGTTTCTATTTTTTCATTACTATAAAGGATGCTACAATGAATATAACTCCCAGTACATATGTTAGTGTATGCTGTAGCTGGAATTAAATGCATTCACTGTCTCCAGATTTACTCCTGTATTCTCTTTAGATGGATAATATCCCATATGAACCTCAAGATTTACCAATAATGAAGTTACTATTTTTTTTAATGTCATGTTCTACTTTCATTTAATTTTACGATCTTTTCTTAATAGCAGAGTCCTGGTAATGTGTTTATATGAAACATTGGTTTTGAGCACAGATTTCTAGGAACACCACTCTTTCAGAGTCTGATATACTTGTCAAGGTAATAACTCCTTTCCATCAAGGAAATCTTAACAAAATCATCAGCTTCATTTTTCCACCAAACATACTGTCCCCAGGGCTCTAGTATTACCCCTAAAGAATCAGGAAGATTGTTCTCTGTTGAGTTGTTTGGTGGAAAGGAACATTTTCATCATAAAAAACACAGAAATAGACTTGAAGCAATTATATGCAAAATGCTGCATGAACGAATTGCAGGTTATTTAGACATGAAAGGAAAAACTAATTGTCTGAGCTGAAGCACATTAATTCTCTCAAGCAGTTGTTCAAAGGAGGGGACAGTGAGGGGAAGAATTGTATTCAGGGTTGGGAAGACTCTGGCACTTGTCCTGGGGCTTTTGAGCAGCTACACATCAGTGAGAAAACCTGAGGCCATCAAGAGGGGATGCTTAAGAGCATGTGTATTTCAAGCCAATTTCATGCTAAGCAGGGAGCTGGTGTTATTTGGGTTTTAAACTTTTGCTTCAGGGACAGCCAGTTCAATGTGGCGTTGGGTCCCATCCAGGAGTCTGAAAGCAGGAAGTGAATACCCTTCCATGTGGAAACATGGTATCCAGAGAGGATGGCATGGGTGGTGGCTGGTCAGCAGTGGACCTAGGGCAGGGTCTGAAGCTGCTCTCTCTGGTTGTCGTGGAAGATAGAATAGGGGAACAGGTCTTTGTGCTATACATCAGAGAACAACATAGAAGAATTGTCATTTATCCAGGATTGTGATGCTTTTCCAGCTCCAAATTAGCATTATTGCCAGAATTTCGGTATTTTAGTTTGCAAAGACTCACTGATTACAAAATAGAATTTCTGCTGTGTACTCTGTGACGCATACTACAGGATCGAGTAAAAGGATAATTAAAAAATAATATTTTAAGTAGATGTTTTAGAAACTATCTGTGTGTTTCTTTAAATATGTCTTGCCTCTTGATGAAAGTGAAAGAGGAGAGTGAAAAAGTTGGCTTAAAGCTCAACATTCAGAAAACGAAGATCATGGCGTCCGGTCCTATCACTTCATGGGAAATAGATGGGGAAACAGTGGAAACAGTGGCTGACTTTATTTTTATGGGCTCCAAAATCACTGCAGATGGTGACTGCAGCCATGAAATTAAAAGACGCTTACACCTTGGAAGGAAAGTTATGACCAACCTAAACAGCATATTAAAAAGCAGAGACATTACTTTGTCAACAAAGGTCCGTCTAGTCAAGGCTATGGTTTTTCCAGTGATCATGTATGGATGTGAGAGTTGGACTATAAAGAAAGATGTGTGCTGAGGAATTGATGCTTTTGAACTGTGGTGTTGGAAGAGACTCTTGAGAGTCCCTTGGACTGCAAGGAGATCCAATCAGTCCATATTAAAGGAGATCAGTCCTGGGTGTTCATTGGAAGGACTGATGTTGAAGCTGAAACTCCAATACTTTGGCCACCTGATGTGAAGAGCTTACTCATTGGAAAAGACTCTGATGCTGGGAAAGATTGAGGGCAGGAGGAGAAGGGGATGGCAGAGGATGAGATGGTTGGATGGCATCACCGACTCAATGGACATGGGTTTGGGTGGACTCCAGGAGTTGGTGATGGACAGGGAGGCCTGGTGTCTGCGGTTCATGGGGTCGCGAAGAGTGGAACACGACTGAGCGACTGGACTGAACTGAACTGAACTGTCTTGCAAGTGAGCCAACAAATTGTCATTTTTCAGAAATCAGAACATCTGAAATTTGTTAACAGCAGAATAGCAATTAATATAACCTTAGATATTTATGAAAGTTACACAAATAGTACATTTTGCTTGTCTGTTGTTTCAGAATAAAAAAGTGAATTCATGCTATAATTGTGTTAACCCAAAATGCAAAAACTAAAACAAAACAAAATGTAGTTAAATGTAAAACATTTTTAAAATAAGTGGGGATTTCTGTTTATCTCTCTCTCAGGGGTTCTTCAGCATCAGCATTAATATCTGCAGAAATAGATAGAGAGGATGATGGGCAATTTGTCCGACAAGGTCCTTATAAAGTATAATGTCTATATGATATTGAGGTTTGTGGGATTTTTATATTATTAACAAATGTTAGAGTTTTGTTTGTTTTGGTTTTGTTTGGCTTAGTTTTATATTTTTACCAGATTGGGCAGTTTTATCATATCCAGTAAGCTAAAAGATTCCTTTAAATCATTGAGCAGTTTATCCACCACCAGCATGCATTTCTTATGAAAACAAATTATTTTTAATGGAAAAGTAGATGATCATTAAGAAAGCTTTGCAAAAGAATGGGAAGCCACAGACTGACAGAAAATAGTTGCAAAAAGCATCTGACATAGGGATGTTATCCAAAATATACAAAGTATGCTTAAAACTCAACTGTAAAGAATGAACTGAAGTAGGTATGCAGATTGAAAATAAGCATGTGAATAGATGTCCATAATCATAGGATATAAAGAAATTGAAAATTATAATAACAGTATTTCACTACACGTTTTTAGAATGGCTAAAATCCACAACATTGACAAAACCAAATGCTCTGGAGGATGTAGGGTAACAGGAACTCTCATTCGTTGCTGTTGCGAGTACAAAAAATGGCATAGCCACTTTCGAGACAGTTTGACAGTTTTTTGTTTTATAAAACTAAACATAATTTTGCCATATGATTCAGTAGTTTTGCTCCTTCATATTTGCCTAAATAACTTGAAATTTTATTTCCGCACAAAAACCCTGCACGTGGATGTTTATAGGAGTTTCATATATAATTGCCGAAACTTGGATGCAACAAGATTTCCTTTGTGGGTGAATGGATAAATAAACTGTGGTGTATCCAGACAATGAGTTATGAGTCACTTCTGAAAAGAGATGAGCTATCATACCATGAAAAGATATGGAGGGCCCTTAAATGCACGTTGCATAGCAAAAGCAGCTTATCTGAAAAGGCTTCATGGTTCCAACTGTATGACATTCTGGAAGGTATTAATACTATGGAGGCTATAAAAGAATCAGTCATTTCCAGGATCTTGGGAGAAAAATAGTTAGAATATAGAGGGTATATTTAGGTCAGTGAAACTGTTCTGTAAGATACTACAATGATGAGTTGTTTAGTCACTAAGTCATGTCCAACTCTTTTGTGATCCATGGACTGCAACCTGCCAGGTTCCTCTGTCCATGGGATTTCCCAGGCAAGAATATAGGAGTGGGTTATAATTTTCTTCTTCTGGACAGTGGTTGGTACCTGTCATTATATACATTTGCCAAAAGCCATATAATAAACACCAAGGGTGGACCCTAATGTGAGCTATGGGTTTACAGTGATGTTGGTGTGTCAGTGTTGGTTCTTCCTTTATAACCAATTTACCACTCTGGTGCAGACATTGATGATGAAGAGGACTGTGGGTGTTTGGAGGCCAAGGACATATGGGAACTCTTTGAACTTTCCACTTATTTTTGCGGTGAATCTAAACCTTCTCTAAGAAAACGTGCTTAATTTTTTTTTTTTTTTTTGGCCAAAAAGCCTCTGAACAGTTCTATTATTTGATGGTCTCAATGACTTTCTGATCAGCAGTTTTGTCTGCTTGTATTGTATGTTTACACTTATAAACATTTCAAAGGGGGATTGGGATCTTCATGTTGAGGTGAAGCTAACTCACAATCCAGCCCTGTAATTTCTTTCTCTGTTGAGGTTCTACATTACTGCACAGTGATGGTTGCATGTTGAGTACATGACCCATGAAACCTGCCCCAAGGTAATAAAACCTTTGTTCTTGGCACAAAACAAAAGAGCCCAAAGTAGCTTATCCCTCTCATTCCTTTTCAAACCTTTATCTTCACCATCTGAGGAGACCTGGCTATTCACTAAGTCTGTCCATTTACAAGTGGCATTTTCAGATTCTTGACCTTTTTAATATATTTCTTAGTGTTTTCTACTTCTGGGACTTCAAAAATTCATCAGATCAGAGGGGATTTCTCAACTTGGTGTAAGATACAGCACACAGGAAAGCAATTGCTTAGATTTCCCTGGTGGCAGTGAGGTGCTTGGATTGTAGGAAGTAGGGCCGTAGAGAGTGACTTTCTGGAAATTCAGGCAACAAAGAAAGAAATAAGCATTGTTCAGATTGAATTTGTAATGGACAGAGGAAGGGTGTCAGCCTGCTTAGGTGGTTTTGCCTTCCTGGACACCAGACCCTTGATATTAATACTCACAAAGGGCTATAGGTATTTACAGCTTCTACCAAGCGTATATAATTTCTACTGAGGTGCCTGTGCAATAGGTTCCAAGGGTAAGGGTGAGACAGCCACTCCCCTCCCTCTTCAACCCTTGCTAGCTGTTTGCTAGTTTACTAGGGAAATGATTGTGGGAAACTGTTTTAGGGCATTCATACTCTTCAAGCAAATAGAGAATATGCAACAGGTCAGGAGGGTAAGAGAATTGTGTAAGGTGGGTATCCTTACAAAGAGATCTAGAGAAAGTTATACTCTGAATCCCATCTTCCCTATTTCACAAGTTCAATGACGGTCACATCAGTTGAACCTGGTAAAGATCAGGGAGGGAGAAACATTCAGTGGGACTTGCACGTGAGGAGATGGATGAAGAGGATTTCATGAGAAAGAGTTGACAGAGTACTGGGTGGTTTCCTGTCCCCATGATGTTGTGGTGAAGGCATGGACATACCCCCACCTCAAATTTGGCAATGCAAAAGACTGGCACTGGACCCTTGACTGGTACAAGTAAAGTGGCATAACATTTGGGATCTGACTCTTGCCTGTAAAGTCTAGAGGGAGAGGCAAGAGCTGACCACCTGCTGGATGGTGGGTCAAATAGCGTGTTGGTCCTTTGGTGCATTGAGTCTGGGGAAGTAGGGGTGTTTAGAAAGGACAGTGAAGGAGACAGGGTCCGAGGGTCCTCTCAAGTCATGTTTAGCAAGCCTGTCTGAAGGCACAAGGTGACCTCACAGTGGAATGAATGCCTTGGAATTGGACTTCTAGGTAACCACCCGCAGGGGAGAGGGTCTCCAAGAGCTGTAACCCTCCTGGTCATGGGAATTCAGGATAGGGGGCCAGCTGAAGGCTCTGAAAACCTCATCAAGGAAAGAGTTATTTTCACCGTCTGCTATGCCCAGAGTGCTAGACCCCATGCAGAAGGAAGAAAGGCCCTTGTTCCATGTCCCTCCACCCTCTGGTGCTGTCCTGGAACAAGGCAGTGGGGAGAGATTTGAAGAAGCTTGATTAGATGACTCAGAGAGTTCCACAATACAGGCATCAACCTGAAAGGAGTCAGGGAGCTCAACGTGGGAGGTGTGAGCTGGAGGGGGAGAAAAGGAAGAGGATTTAATACAGTCCAATGCAGCTTTTTGATTACTGTCTTCATCTGACATTTTATTTATTGAATTAAGACCATGCATATGTTATAAAGTGACTTTGGCACTATCTGTTATGTTAAAATAAACATAAAATAAATAAACATAAAAGGGATATGTCAGTCATTTCATTCAAGAGTATGGGAAGTTTGCTTCCAAAGAATAAAATTTAAGAGGAGATAGAAACAAAACTGTGCTTTGAGTCACTGGTCATGTTTGTTTAGCACCTGCTTACAGATACAGGTATGAACCTGGATGTTGGTCCTGGCCCGCCCCCTGCAGCTCATGCTCAGCATCTGGTTTTCTCTCTGCAGTGGCCTCTTGTTCCCTGGAACCCTGTGGTGATGGGGGTAACAGTGATTTGAGTATCGTTGTTGTTCAGTCACTCAGTTGTTTCTGAATTTTTGTGACCCCATGGACTGCAGCACCCCATTAGGGTGGTGTCATCTGCATATCTGAGGTCATGGATATTTCTCCAGGCAATCTTGATTCCAGCTTGTGCTTCATCCAGCCCAGCATTTTGCATAATGTACTCTGGGTATAAGTTAAATAAGCAGGATGACAGTATACAGCCTTGATGTACTCGTTTCCCAATTTGGAACCAGTCCTTTGCTCCATGTCCAGTTGTAACTGTTGCTTCTTGACTTGTATACAGATTTCTCAGGAGGCAGGTAAGGTGGTCTGGTATTCCCATCTCTTTAAGAATTTTCCCACAGTTTGTTGTGATCTCATAGTCAAAGGCCTTAGCATAGTCAATGAATCAGAAGTAGATGTTTTTTCTGGAATTCTCTAGCTTTTTCTGTGATCCAAAAGATGTTCGCAATTTAATCTCTGAGTATAAAGCTCCTTTTTTGAGAAGTGATATTGTAGCCTTCAAAGACGGGGGGAGGAATTTGTCACCTACCCCCTAAAACCCTATCTAATGTCATGAACAACCTCTGGGAATGAAGCATGACCATTTTCAATGTGATTATACCTTAAACTTGAAGATACTCTAAACCTGTCATGCACAATATGAAATTGTGCTAAACTATATTTAGCATGACGGTGCCATTAGCTTCCAAATGGAAACCCTTTAGAGAAGGGACACTAGAACTAATCGTGTTGAAACCACAGGAATAATTGGGATTGTCTTGAGCAAGCCAGGGCATATATGGTCAGTCCACCCATATCCTGCTGCTCCTAATCTATGGGGAAAAGTTTTTTTGTTTTTTGTTTTTTAATTTTGTTGTTTTTGTTTTGCTAGAGATGATAGCTAAAATCCTATCCAGCTTTTGTGCAGCTTTGTGCCATTTACTATGTAGCACTATTAAGTCTCCCTTGAAGCAAGTAGTTCAGGGAATTTCCTGTTTATTCACATCACAGATGATGGTACTGTGGGTCACACACAGCCCTGTCATAATCCAGACAAACACTTAAAATGAGGTTTCAGATTATTAAGTGATGTATATGTCCTAGGAATCCTTACATGCTCCTGGTTTGAGGTCTCAGCAGATACTCTTTTCAAAGGCAGACCGTGCTCAAGAGTAAGAAAGTAAAATGATCACAACTGGCAGAAGAAAAGATGGGGAGCCAGAAGGATTATTAGGTGTGTTCCCTATGAGAGACAGTGGGGTCAGGGTGGAAAGTACGTAAGATTTAAAATCAGAAGACTGGAACTTAAGTAAGTTGCCCTAGCGCTTTATTATTGTTCATTTGCTAAGTCCCGTCCAACTCGTTGCAACCCCATGGACTGCAGCACACCAGGCTTGCCTGTCCTTCACCATCTCCCAGAGTTTGCTCAAACTCATGTCCATTAAGTCGGTGATGCCATCCAACCATCTCATCCTCTGTCTCCCTCTTCTCTTCCTGCCCTCAATCTTTCCCAGCATCAGGCTCTTTTCCAGTGAGTTGGCTCTTTACATCAGGTGGCGAAAGTATTGGAGCTTCGGCTTCAGCATCAGTCCTTCCAGTGAATATTCAGGGTTGATTTCCTTTAGGATTGGCTGGTTTGATCTCCTTGCTGTCCAAGGGACTCTCAAGAGTCTTCTCCAGCACCACAATTTGAAAGCATCAATTCTTTGCCCCCAAGCCTTCTTCATGGCCCAAGGCTCACATCCATACATGACTACTGGAAAAACCCTAGCTTTAACTATACAGACTTTTGTCTGCAAAATGATACCTCTGATTTTTAGTACACTGTCTTGGTTTGTCATAGCTTTTCTTCTAAGGAGCAAGTGTCTTTTAATTTCATGGCTGCAGTCACCATTCACAGTGATTTGGAGTTCAAGAAAATAAAATTTGCCATGAAGTGATGGGACTGGGGACCATGATCTTCGTTTTTTGAATATTGAGTTTTAACTCTGCTTTTTTACACTTTCCTCCTTCAGCTTCATCAAGAGGGTCCTTAGTTCCTTTCCACTTTCTGCCGTTAGTGTAGTATCATCCAATGGGTAAGATATAACAAGCATTACATTTTCCAATGAAAAGAACATTGACATCATTCATTCCCTCTTTGTAAAGAGCTGTTTTAAGTGATAAGTATTATAGAGGACATTAAAATGCATTCTGTATTATACAACTTTCAAGCCATTCATTATGAAAGTTCCTGCTAGTTCTTCTCAACTACTACTAAAAATAAGAATTGAAGTTTTTTCCAGCCTTGCCTCTTCCTCTCTCTGCCTCTGAGCCCAGATGTCAAAACTTATGGTAAGGAGATAATTACTTGTTTTTCAGTCCTGTCACAATTTTAGACCAATACAGTACTCAATTCATCTTCCATCTCTCTCTCTCTCTCTCTGTGTATGTGTCTTTCACTGTTTGATTAAAAAAAAATGTATGTACAAAGAAAATGGCAAAGTTCACCAGAAATTCTTTATTAAGGAGCCACTTTGCTCAGGTCCTCTCGAGTATTGCAGAAGGCAGCACAATGAAACATATTCTTACCCCTCAGGAGGATGTAGCAGACTGGAAGATAAAAAAAAAAAATAGTTACAATGATGAGAATTTAATGGGTGAGTTCAGGGAATAGAAAACAAGATATAAATTCACCCAGTGTTCCAAGGATGTGCCAATGAGTTGCAGCTATTGAGAAAACAATTACTAAGGCAGAAGTTACATAGGCTCCTGGCCAAGTTGGCTTCAGTTTCTAGCACTTGAAGTGTGCACTGCTCATAGGTACTTGTTCTGTTCCTTGGCTATATTAAAGTAATTCCACCAAGATATTGAGGGACTCTGTAGATCCCAGAGGTGAAGCCAGTTTGCCATCTGTTAATCAATATTGATCAAATTAAGTATTTAATCCAGTGATTCTCAGCAGGGATCTAGGGGTGGATTTTGCTCTCAAGGATATTTAACAATGTCTGGGCACATTTTTGGTTGTTAGGACTGATGGTGGGTATTTGCTACCAACATCTGGTGGGTGGAGGCCAGGGATGTGACTACAGTATGCAGGGCAGCCACATGCAGCAAAGAATTATTAGGTTAACAAAGAATTATTGGACCCAAATGTCTATAGTGCCAGAGCTGACAAAGCCTGGCCTCACCTAACTATGAGGGATACAAAACAAGTGAGACACATGATTTCAGACCTTGAGTGATTTAGAGCCCTAATCCAGAGGCTGGAACAATACACCCATCCATTAGTTGAAATAATTCCACATCCAGAAATATTTACTGAGCACTTACAATGTGCCAGGGACTCTGAAGATTTTAGATGGTTTGTAGTTGTGCTAGGACCTTTTTTCAAGACCTTTAGAATTTACTGAGTAGGACACCTGTTAAAAAGAAGAAGACACACAAAATTCACTGTGTAATGGGAGAAATCATATTTGGAAGGGAAAAATCACTGTTGCCCTGAGAAAGAGTGACAGGAAGAATTTCTTTAGATTTGGTGATCAGGGCAAACCTCTCTGAGAACAGGATATTTAAGCTGAGAAAGCAAAGGAAGAGAAAGATAAGCAGAGAGAGGCAGGCATGTGCCTCAGAGGGAAGGGAAAGACTTTTGATTTTGAGTGATTTGTGTGTGTGTGGAGGTATGTGCCTGTGTATATAGATTCAGTATAGCCAAGCTAATAAACCTGGTAAGAGTTCAGAAGAGGGAGATATGAATAGAGATAAAAGTCACCAGGGAATATCTGGAGGAGGGCATAGGAAGTTGGCTGGGGTGGGGTTGCACAGCAACAATTTGGAGAGAGATGTAAGTACGTCTCATTTTTTTAAAAGGGAAAGAAAAATCTGGACAAGTTGGGCTGAAATAAGAAAAGGGAGTCATAAATGTTGATTTTTAGCAGCATGCTTTTAAAATGGGCCCTTTCTATTGTGACGCTGCATGTGAGTGACCAAAAAAAAAAGAAGAATTTTTTTCAAAAGTAGGTCCTTCTTTTTAAAGGTATTGGTGCAAGCAACTTGGTGTTAAGAGATCTCTAGGCAAGGAAAAATCACATACTAAAAGCAAGGGCTTGGACCTGAAATGGCCAATGGTGCTATGGAAAAAAATAAAACTTAACTGCTATCATCAACCATCCACTTCATTCACTCAATAAATACGTTTGTGTGCTTTTGATATACTAGACCCTGGGAGCATATTGGTGGGCAAAATCAGAAATGGTTTCAGCTTTCAGGAAGGTTACAGTTTAGTGGGAGAGCCATCACTGAAATAAAAACAAAAATAAGTATTCGTGTAGAGTTAAGTGCTGAGAGGAATGAATATTTGTCCTTATAAGAACCTATGATTGCAGCCGTGATATTAAAAGACGCTTACTCCTTGGAAGGAAAGTTATGACAAACCTAAACAGCATATTAAAAAGCAGAGACATTACTTTGTCAACCAAGGTCCGTCTAGTCAAGGCTGTGGTTTTTCCAGTGGTCATGTATGGATGTGAGAGTCGGACTATAAAGAAAGCTGAGCGCCGAAGAATTGATGCTTTTGAACTGTGGTGTTGGAGAAGACTCTTGAGAGTCCCTTGGACTGCAAGGAGGTCCAACCAGTCCATCCTAAAGGAGATCAGTCCTGAGTGTTCATTGAAAGGACTGATGTTGAAGCTGAAACGCCAGTACTTTGGCCACCTGATGCAAAGAGCTGACTCATTGGAAAAGACCCTGATGCTGGGAAAGATTGAGGGCAGGAGGAGAAGGGGACGACAGAGGATGAGATGGTTGGATAGCATCGCTGACTCAGTGGACATGGATTTGGGTGGATTCTGGCAGTTGGTGATGGACAGGGAGGCCTGGCGTGCTGCGGTTCATTGGGTCGCAAAGAGTGGGACACGACTGAGCGACTGAACTGAACTGAACCTATGGTTAGAGGATTCTCACTGGAGAGTAGTGACAGGGAAGACTTTTCAGAGAAAGTGTTGAGCAAGAGGCAAGTAGAAATTGCCCAGGTGAAGTGGGGTGAAAAGGAACGGTGCAAAGACTTCTGCAGAGGTATTGGCATGTGGAGGGAGGAACCATGCAAGAAAGAAGGGAAGGAACTCCAGTGTTACTGGGAGGGAGAGGGATCATGGGAAGTAGGGTGTGAAATGTGACCACACCAGTAGGCAAGAGTAGGAAGGAGGAGGGAGGGAGAGCAAGTAGAGTTGGGATGGGGGGTGTGGAGAAGGGGGCAAATATGCACTTTGGAAGATCCAAGAGAAAATACTGTCAAGTCATGTAGGAAAATAGTGCAGAAAATCAGGAGAGGGATAGTGCATAGGTTAAGTTTATATTGATGGGAATGCATTAGTTTGTTCATATTCAAGAAATGCTCAAGGAGTAAATGGTAAGGATTGGGATAAACCAGTAAAAAAAATAAATGGGGGAGTTAAGGATAAAAATGATGGGGGAGACGAGGATAAAGGCTAGATAGATGTCTTGCCTGACAGCAGGGTAGATGAGGATACTGTTCACCCAGAGAAGAATCTCTGAAACAGGATCCATTTTGGGGAAGATCACAAGCTCAATTTTAGAAAAGCTGATTTTGACGTGTATTTGAGACATCAAGGGGAATTATCAAATGCAGAGTTTCTGCTGCTGATAAGCAACCACTATGCTCCTGCTGAACTAAAAGGTGATACTCTTCAGTAGCAGCTGGCACGTTGCCCCCGTCACAGTTCCATTTTTGTTAATCTGTAGACTTAAAAATTGGTGTACCCCAACTCCTCCAGAGGAAAGTGCTGCTAACCTGAAACTAAGCAGGGAGCCAAGAGAGTTTAAATCAAAAATCAATGTTGATCATGTGTTGAGGGGAGAAAGAAAGTGAAGGATAAGGAATCAGATTTGCCAGGGCAAAGTGGGGGACACTTCCAGGGCACATAATTTGGAGGGAGGGACATTGGGGAGTCTCACATTAGCCATTCATATAAGCCCTGAAGTAGCTGATTAATACTTTGCTGTCTAATGAGCTGATTGAATGATAGTTTATTTTGGAAAGGGATCTTCAGAGTTACCTAGATTAATCATGCCTGTTCAGTTCAGTTCAGTTCAGTCGCTCAGTCATATCCGACTCTTTGTGACTCCATGAATCGCAGCACACCAGGCCTCCCTGTCTATCACCAACTCCCGGAGTTTACTCAAACTCACGTCCATCGAGTCAGTGATGCCATCCAGCCATCTCATCCTCTGTTGTCCTTTTCTCCTACTGCCCCCAATCCCTCCCAGCATCAGGATCTTTTCCAATGAGTCAACTCTTCTCATGAGGTGGCCAAAATACTGGAGTTTCAGCTTTAGCATCATTCCTTCCAAAGAAATCCCAGGACTGATCTCCTTCAGAATGGACTCTTTGCAGTCCAAGGGACTCTCAAGAGTCTTCTCCAACACCACAGTTCAAAAGCATCAATTCTTCAGTGCTCAGCTTTCTTCACAGTCCAACTCTCACATCCATACATGCCTGTTACTGTTGAGCAAATGGAAGTCTGGAGGGGATAAATGACTTATCCAGGTTTGCCCCACTTGTTAGTGACAGTGTGTGACTACCATCTAACTCAGTCTATTTCACAGTTAGATTTGGCTTTGTCCCCCAGGATTTTGACTGTGAAGGGAGTGACCTGCAACATTATTTCACTACCTTGAATTTTGAATATAGATGTTGATCAAACAGTCCTGGGCCCCTTTAGTAAAGGAGACCATGTTTTTTGGCTTGTTGCCAGCACACACTTATAAATCACCCCACTGAAATCCAGACTAGCTCAGTTGATGATATGAACCCTAAACAAGAATTTAGCAGCCCGTTACGACATTCGACAATTTTAGTTTATCACTATTTTAGGCGGAAGAGAAGGGGAAAACCCAGGACAAGAAACAAGCTAATAAATTTGTTTTTAAAACCCCGCAACTTCTCTCTACCCTCAGCAAATATTGTAAATTCTGGGCATTTATGATTTGCTGCAGGAAGCAAGCTCAATGTCAGAAGTGTTTTAATAGCCCTTGATTTACTGTTTAAGTGCTTGTTAGGATGATTGATGACAGTGTTTTGAAGCCAATCACAGAACTGGGAGAGATGGAAAATCATGGCTGTCTTCCTCTTGATTGGCTGTGTGCAGGGGTTGGTTAGTTTGGTGAGGGAACTTAGAAGCAGCGCAAGGGCTCAACCTGTATTTCCTTTTCCCTTTGAGTGACAGCTGGGTCTTATTTTTCCCTTTTGTCACCTATAAGAATGTGTGTTTACCACAAGGACATTTCTTAGGCTTCTGTCCCTCAAATCCACCTCCAGGAGTCACCCTGCTGAGTGGTAATAGTGTGGCTTGCTCTGGGGGCTTCACGCTGCCTTCAGGATTTACAGGAAAAATTATCCTTCTGCGTTAAGTCGTGAACTCAGGCCAGACTGGCACTCCATCTCCCATGCCTCAAAGTCCAAAAGCAAACCAGGCGGTGGAAGTGGTAATCACCTTCGGTTTCCATTTGTTCAGGCCATAATGACGGCCTCACCACACACAGCACCCAACAGGATGAGCTATGAAACCTGTCTCTCCTTGATGGACAGAATTAAGTTGCATTTCACCCTGTGCCCATTTTCCAAATCTCCAGTGTCTGACATCACAGAGAAGGCAGAAGCGGGCTTTTGAGATGTAAATACTGTCACCAGCTACATGAAACTCCATGAAGTCAGTTCCTGAGTCTTTACTCACAAGACATTTAGATGAAGAATCATTGTGTTTCAGTTCCAGCAGCATTTTTCTTCCCTCTAAATCCAGTCACAGTGTTCATCAATTTGTTTAATAATGCCTGGGGAGCCTTTGGTTCCTGTGTTGAATAATGAACGGTCAGACTGCCCACTGCTTTAAATACTTTGTAAATCTGTGTTCCCTTCTGTGCAGAAGGCAAATTGACAGGAAGGAGACTTTCTTTTTCTCATTCTAAAGAGAATTGGCATGGAGGAATTAGTTTTGGTAATGACACCTGACCAAAGGAAAGATACTTTTGAAATACAGCTCCTGCATATTTTTCTTTCTTTTTTTTTTTTTTTTTTAGTAGCATTGCCTTTGTAACAGAGGTTCACAGTCTATCAAAATCCTATATAAAGCTTTAGAAAAAATTCATTAATGCAGGTCCTATACCTGGATGCCTGGCTGGAACCCAGGTATGTATTTTTAAAGCTCATACAGTTGCGTTCTTCTTGTACAAC
Organism: Bubalus bubalis; assembly: GCF_019923935.1. NCBI lineage: Eukaryota > Metazoa > Chordata > Mammalia > Artiodactyla > Bovidae > Bubalus > Bubalus bubalis. Next base: position 27,827,511 of record NC_059179.1, on the reverse strand, counting down.
CAGAGCAGAGACCCCTTCCCCACCCCCAACCCCCCCCACCCCCGCTGCAAAAAAAAAAAAAAAGGATTACATTGCCCCTCCCAAAAAAAGTATGCAACAGCTCTTTAATTAATGTAATCACATGGAGAGCAATGGTCCTAAGCTTTTGTGGACTTCGATGCTCTGGGGAGCCTGTTGAAATGCAAATTCAAATCAGAGACTCTGATTCTTGTGGGTCAGGGTGAGGACCGGAATCTATAACAAGATCTGTGCAGGCAGTAAAAAGATCATCTAATGAGAAAAAGTGTCCTGGCTGACTGTCAGTGGTTACTATTGTATTTTGCTTGGTTTTCTTTGGTTTCTTGTTTAATTATTGTGACTTAGAGGATTTGGTCACATTAAGTACATGCTGCTGCTTCTGCTAAGTCGCTTCAGTCGTATCTGACTCTGTGCGACCCCATAGGAGAATTTTATTCCTACTTCTCTCCAGGTTCAGTAGGGACAATCTTACAGTCTGGCCATGGTTCACTATAAGTGATGATTCCCCAAGAAGGCTTCGTATCTGAGGAGCTTTGATGTAAACTGATGTTTACCTCCACGAGTGATCCTAGGTAAACTGCTCTGGGATGAGGCTCAGACTGGTATTAAAAAAATAAATTCCTCATGGAATTCTAATGTGCAGCCAGGATTGAAGTCTATTGGCCTAAAGAAAGATACGAAGCCAGAGAATGTCTCAGGCTGGCACAGAAATGCAAAGTTCTGTAGCACTGACCATGCCAGTGGGGTCAGGTCTCAGGGACTGTACTGCCCAGTACTGAGTTTAGGATCCTGGTCCTCTGATACTATGGCATGAAGCTCATCTGTTGATTGAACAGGGCTGAGGCTGTGTGACTGAAAGGAAAAAAAATAAAATGTCAAGAGAAGGAAAAAAGGCACTTGCCAGTTTTGTTCTCATTTCTGAACTCTGTACCAAGACCTCGGGGCATCCCAGTGTGGCACTGGCTGGGCCACTGTCCCCCATGGAGTCCTTAGGAATGCATCATCCAGGGATCTGGTGGGTGAAGGAAACTCTCTTTCTTTGGAAAAGCCAGCTAGCTGTTCAGTTGTTGAAGTTAAATCTACAACACCGAAGAATTCTTGGACATCTCCGGAAAATCAGCACCATCCACTGGCACAGATCTTTACAGTTTACAAAACACTTTCATGTACATTTTCTTCCTTGACCTTTACAAAACATCAGTGAACAGTTCCAAACAAGACAAAGGGAACTTAGAGAGTTTAAATGACTCTAAAATGGCAGACAACAATAATATATTGGATGATATTTGGGGGCAATAATTCAAGTCTTATGCTTCCTCTTCCAAATGCAGAAACTATCATCATAGTTGGAACGTGGATAAACATATTTAAAATGTTTGTTTCCAGCACTTATTTTATGAATGCTAAGCAGTGATTAACATCCCATGAGATCTATAATTTTCTTGTTATTGTCTTAGAGCAGGCCTAAGAAAAATACTTCAGTTGATTTAAAGAAGAACAAAAAAAAGGCAAAGTAAATAGTAGCATGTGTTGTGGTCCAGAGACCAGGTGAGTCCTGGCAGTGCCTCACAAATGACCAGCGCTGGAGCAATATTGCTCCAGTCACACTGTCATTGGGTGTGTATACATGTGCAGTAGATAATAGTCGTTTAACAGGTTAAAACTGTGCAGTGTAAATACAGGTTACTTGAGCTTTGTTTACGTTCTGTGGGGGAGACACTTGTATTAGCTGATGTTATTCATAATAATTTATCTACATACTGCATACTTCTTACAGAGAGTGGTAAAGATGGGATATAAACTCGTGTGTGGTTCTCTAAGGTGAACATTAAAGGGGGCTTACCCTGTGCCAGGTAACTGACAATCACCTTTCCTGCATCATCTCATTTATGACTCATATAGACACTTCACTGAATATTGTCATCAGCTGCATTTTGTATATAAAGAGTCTAAGGCATGGAGTTGTGAAGTAGCTTATCTCCAATGACACACTGGTAGAAAATAAAGCTCTTCATTTCAAGATCCCAGTTTTCAACTATATTCCTCCACTTCTACCATCAGTTCTGTTACGTTCAGTTCAGTTGCTCAGTCGTGTCTGACTCTTTGCAACCCCATGAATTGCAGCACGCCAGGCCTCCCTGTCCATCACCAACATCCAGAGTTCACTCAAACTCACGTTCATCGAGCCGGTGATGCCATTCAGCCATCTCATCCTCTGTCGTCCCCTTCTCCTCCTGCCTCCAATCCCTCCCAGCATCAGAGTCTTTTCCAATGAGTCAACTCTTTGCATGAGGTGGCCAAAGTACTGGAGTTTCAGCTTTAGCATCATTCCTTCCAAAGAACACCCAGGAACAATCTCCTTTAGAATGGACTGGTTGGATCTCCTTGCAGTCTAAGGGACTCTCAAGAGTCTTCTCAAACATCACAGTTCAAAAGCATCAGTTCTTCCTCACTCAGCTTTCTTCACAGTCCAACTCTGACATCCATACATGACCACTGGAAAAACCATAGCCTTGACTAGATGGATCTATGTTGGCAAAGTAATGTCTCTGCTTTTGAATATGCTATCTAGGTTGGTCATAACTTTCCTTCCAAGGAGTAAGCGTCTTTTAATTTCATGGCTGCAGTCACCATCTGCAGTGATTTTGGAGCCCAGAAAAATGAAGTCTGACACTGTTTCCACTGTTTCCCCATCTATTTCCCATGAAGTAATGGGACCAGATGCCATGATCTTCGTTTTCTGAATGTTGAGCTTTAAGCCAACTTTTTCACTCTTCTCTTTCACCTTCATCAAGAGGCTTTTTAGTTCTTCTTCACTTTCTGCCATAAGGGTGGTGTTATCTGCATATCTGAGGTTATTGATATTTCTCCTGGCAGTCTTGATTCTAGCTTGTGCTTCTTCCAGCCCAGTGTTTCTCATGATGTACTCTGCATAGAAGTTAAATAAGCAGGGTGACAATATACAGCCTTGACCTACTCCTTTTCCTATTTGGACCCAGTCTGTTGTTCCATGTCCAGTTCTAACTGTTGCTTCCTGACCTGCATACAGGTTTCTCAAGAGGCAGGTCAGGTGGTCTGGTATTTCCATCTCTTGAAGAATTGTCCACAGTTTATTGTGATCCACACAGTCAAAGGCTTTGGCATAGTCAATAAAGCAGAAATAGATGTTTTTCTGGAACTCTCTTGCTTTTTCCATGATCCAATGGATGTTGGCAATTTGATCTCTGGTTCCTCTGCCTTTTCTAAAACCAGTTTGAACATCTGGATGTTCACGGTTCACGTATTGCTGAAGTCTGGCTTGGAGAATTTGGGGCATTACTTGACTAGAGTGTGAGATGAGTGCAATTGTGCGGTAGTTTGAGCATTCTTTGGCCTTGCCTTTCTTTGGGATTGGAGTGAAAACTGACCTTTTCCAGTCCTGTGGCCACTGCTGAGTTTTCCAAATTTGCTGGCATATTGAGTGCAGCACTTTCACAGCATCATCTTTCTGGATTTGGAATAGCTCGACTGGAATTCCATCACCTCCACTAGCTTTGTTCCTAGTGATGATTTCTAAGGTCCACTTGACTTCACATTCCAGGATGTCTGGCTTTAGGTGAGTGATCACACCATTGTGATTATCTTGGTCATGAAGATCTTATTTTGTACAGTTCTTCTGTGTATTCTTGCCACCTCTTCTTAATATTTTCTGCTTCTGTTAGGTCCATACCATTTCTGTCCGTTATCGAGCCCATCTTTGCATGAAATATTCCCTTGGTATCTCTAATTTTCTTGAAAAATCTCTAGTCTTTCCCATTCTGTTGTTTTCCTCTGTTTCTTTGCATTGATCACTGAGGAAGGCTTTCTTATCTCTTCTTGCTATTTTTGGAACTGTGCATTCAGATGCTTATATCTTTCCTTTTCTCTTGCTTTTCGCTTCTTTTCTTTTCATAGCTATTTGTAAGGCCTCCCCGACAGCCATTTTGTTTTTTTGCATTTCTTTTCCATGGGGATGGTCTTGATCCTTGTTTCCTGTACAATGTCACAAACCTCAGTCCATAGTTCATCAGGCACTCTATCTATCAGATCTAGGCCCTTAAATCTATTTCTCACTTCCACTGTATAATCCTAAGGGATTTGATTTAGGTCATACCTGAATGGTCTAGTGGTTTTCCCTATTTTCTTCAGTTCCAGTCTGAATTTGGCAATAAGGAGTTCATGATCTGAGCCACAGTCAGCTCCCAGTCTTGTTTTTGCTGACTGTATAGATCTTCTCCATCTTTGGCTGCAAAGAATATAATCAGTCTGATTTTGGTGTTGACCATCTGGTGATGTCCATGTATAGAGTCTTCTCTTGTGTTGTTGGTGAGGGTGTTTGCTATGACCAGTGCGTTCTCTTTGCAAAACTCTATTAGCCTTTGCCCTGCTTCATTCCGTATTCCAAGGCCAAATTTACCTGTTACTCCAGGTGTTTCTTGACTTCCTACTTTTGCATTCCAGTCCCCTATAATGAACAGGACGTCTTTTTTGGGTGTTAGTTTTAAAAGGTCTTGTAGGTCTTCATAGAACCATTCAACTTCAGCTTCTTCAGCGTTACTGGTTGGGGCATAGACTTGGATCACTGTGATATTGAATGGTTTGCCTTGGAAACGAACAGAGATCATTCTGTTGTTTTTGAGATTGCATCCAAGTACTGCATTTCGGACTCTTTTGTTGACCATGGTGGCTACTCCGTTTCTTCTAAGCGATTCCTGCCCATAGTAGTAGATATAATGGTCATCTGAGTTAAATTCACCCATTCCAGTCCATTTTAGTTTGCTGATTCCTAGAATGCTGGTGTTCACTCTTGCCATCCCCTGTTTGACCACTTCCAGTTTGCCTCGATTCATGGACCTAACATTCCAGGTTCCTATGCAATATTGCTCTTTTCAGCATAGGACCTTGCTTCTATCACCAGTCACATGCACAACTGGCTATTGTTTTTGCTTTGGCTCCATCCCTTCATTCTTTCTGGAGTTATTTCTCCACTGATCTCCAGTAGCATATTGGACACTTACCGACCTGGGGAGTTCCTCTTTCAGTATCGTATCATTTTGCCTTTTCATTCTGTTCATGGTGTTCTCAAGGCAAGAATACTGAAGTGGTTTGCCATTCCCTTCTCCAGTGGACCACATTCTGTCAGCCCTCTCCACCATGACCCGCCCATCTTGGGTGGCCCCACATGGCATGGCTTAGTTTCATTGAGTTAGACAAGGCTGTGGCCCTAGTGTGATTAGATTGACTAGTTTTCTGTGATTATGGTTTCAGTGTGTCTGCCCTCTGATGCCCTCTCGCAACACTTACCCTCTTACTTGGGTTTCTCTTACCTAGGACGTGGGGTATCTCCTCACAGCTGCCCCAGCAAAGTGCAGCTGCTGCTCCTTACCTTGGATGATGGGTATCTCCTCACCACCGTCCCTCCTGACCTTGAACGTGGAGTAGTTCCTCTCGGCCCTTCTGCGCCCATGCAGCCACCGCTCCTCGGGCTGGTGTAGCTCTTCCTGGCTGCCGGCCCTGGAGGCCTTTTTCAAATGGGGAGCAAAATCAGATTTCACCTAAGAAGTAGGGGCTACAGAGAAGAGAATTATTTAGTATAACCAATTTAGAAAAGTTGTTTTGCCTTGCTAAAGTCAAATGGTGTGGCTAAAAAAAATCCCCACTAAGTAGATGGGAGTGAGTGGAAATTGCTGGAGAACTTTTAAAGTCATTTTCCCTGCTGTGATATAAGCATGAATTCGTTCCCACTGTGCCAAGCTCTGGACACTTAACTTTCCCCACAAATCAGTGACTGCATCACAGCAATACCTGCAGATATATTGTGCCGGTAGATATTTTTGGGTCTCTGTGTGGGGGAGTGTATATATACAGAGATGTCAAGGGAAAGGGACAGAATTTCATGGATTAGAGGCAAAGAAATAGCCACTGGATGTAATAAGTAAGAGAGACAGGGAAACCAGCTTGGGGCTGTATTAATTTTAAATATGAAACATTATGAGAATGCATAAAAATCTCAAGAAGGAAGTGGGATAAAGAGAGGAAGATGTTAACTGGGATAGATAAGCACACTCCCCTACTTGTACAGTACTGCCCATACAGTAACTAAAAAAGGCACATCTGTGTGCTGCTTGGCAGAGGTGAAGTGGGGAATGTGGGTTTCAGAGTGTGTATGATGCTGTGGTCTGCAGGTAACGGATCCCTCTCTAACTGTGTGCATGTGAGTTGGCATTTCTCTATCTGATTTTCTATTCCTGAGAATATTGTCTCGCTCTCTTCTCATCATTTTTTCTCCATCATGTATTCCGCTACTTTATACCTGTAGCCACTTTGTAAGGAAAAGATGGTGACTTCTGACAAAAGGAAATGCATTCTTTTCACCCTAGTGAAATCAGTGAGAGTCCTCAGCATGAGATCAGTGGATTGAGGGCAAGCCAGGTAGCAAGGCAGACAGCATAAAATTGAATGAAATCCTCAAAAACCATGTGGTTCTGCGAATTTTCAAAAGGCTGTGTCAGAGCCTTCCTCCCAAATACCCAGGAGGCTAGGATCCTACCCCCAGGGAAGGAAGGGTGGTGAGGGCAAGTTACTGATGCTTGCTGGCTGTGGTGTGCTCTCAAGGAAAAGCTGACTCCAGAAGATAGATGCTTTTCTTTCAAAGCATCTGAAGGAGTAAGGAAGTCAGGGAAGCTACAAGTACCATGAAGATTAAAAAAATAAAAAAATTAAAAAAAAAGAATGAAATGTTGAAAGATGGCAGGACAGGCTTGGGTGGTGGAGCCTGAAGATCCCCGGAGCAGTCTTTAGAGGCATCCCTAGATGGTTCTTGGGGTCATCAGTGAACCACCTGGGAGCTGACTAGGGAAGCAGCGCATGCAGCCTGTCTATTTGGGATGGCTTCCATTACCGCAAGGGGAGCAGTTGTTGTGAGTTCCCTTCCGTGTTCAGGGTGTGCTGTGGCTGGGCCTTGGAGGGGACCCTCACCCACACAGTGAAGTTCATCAGCTGTGCAGCTGAAGCAGGAATGCACTCTCCATGTTATCCACACCAGCCCAGAGAAGGGGCAAAATTGGTCATTGAAATAAAAGAGGATCCATGCTAAGGGCTCCTGGAAGCCCTCAGTATTGATAGATAAGTTACGTTAGCTTCAGATTTAACAGCTAAATGCTCCATAATTGTGTGTCTGTGAAATGTCTTAGTACACCTTAGTGGTTAAAAAGACCTATCCTATTTATTAGACATTTCCAAGACTGTTGGGAAGTTAGGACAAGGGGCCCTGGCATATGACCACAGATCATAACCCATGGAACTGTTTAGCTGACAATACTGGGGAGAATGCAAATACGTGAATGGGACTGTGTGTATGTGTGTGTGTGTGTGTATGTGTGTGTGTGTAAACTGTCATGCTGGATGTGGAGGCGGGAGGGTAGAGGTACAAATACATAGAGAGACATATAAGAACGTACATATAAATCATGGGTTTCTGACTGCAAAAGGGAGACCTACGGCTAGATAAAGTGGTTCAATAAGAAGTCAAAGCAGCATATGCTGAGATTCAAATGATGGGTACATTCAAGCTTTCAGACGAACAGTAATGATCTGTGTCTAATTCAGCTTTCCTGTGAGATTCGGAAGCAGGACTGTCCTTACAGTGTGGGTAGAGTTTATATATGTAGCATAATGTTTTTTGACTTTATTCATAATACCATTATTTTGTTTTTAGCAAATGGGTATACTTTTATCACTATTCAGATTATCAGAGTAATATTTACTTTTTAAATATTAGAAAATTGAAAACATGTGCAATCCACTGTAATCCCAGCACCCTCAGATAAGTACGTTTATTATGTATATATATATTCTTTATTCCTATGTGTGTAGACACAAATAGAGTTTAATCATAATACATTTGATCTATATCCTTTATTTTTTTCTCAGATCGGTATATACTAATCACATTTCCATGTTACGAAAAATCAATCTACCTCATTACTTTAATAGTCTGTGATATTTATTTAATGGATATATCAAGCAATACTTATACCAACATCATCATCATTGGATATTAGGTTCCTTCTGATGTGTTACTGTTGTGTGTAATATCAGGATAACATCCTTTGACCTGGCAGTTTCACTGCTGGGAAATAATGAGGAAATATTGTACATTTTCACTCAAAATGGTGTGAATGATTGCTCTATGGAATTGTTGTAGTGAATGTACACCTACAGAAAGTTATCTGAGTAACTGTTTCCCCGTACACCTTACAGAAACGGTTACTACCATTCCTTTTCAGTCTTTGTCTGTCTGCTGGGTTGAAATAGGGCATGGAGAAGTAGCATTTGGGGTCGATATGACCTTCAGAGTGTCTGCAGGCTGATTCTTTTGTATTACAGCAAGTTGGTCACTTGGCACATCCCTCTGTTAAGTTCAGCCCCTTCCCCAGCGAGTTATAGCAGAACACTGTACTCTGTTAATCAGAGTTACTTTGGGGCTCAAGCAGAACATTGCATTTCTGGTTTGTATTTAAACTAGACTCACCTGTTGTTATAACTTATGGTTGTTGAACCTAACTATTTCCCAGAAGAAGGGAAAAGTGTTGATATGAGATAGTTGAGACTGGGGTTTTAAGAGGATAGAAATTGACTTGGGGATAACATCAGAGATAGTGCAGAGTACAGATAGTGCAGACTATGGAAAGGAGCAATAGTAAAGTGAGATTGTTTTAAAGCATTCTAGAGCTTCCTAACTCTAAAATTCAGTATTTCCAGAACTGATGAAGACTTGGCTGACTTTTGATACAATTCAGTCTTTCGACCTGTACATGCTCTGACACTTGTATTACAGAGGGAGAAAGTGAGAATCAGAGAAGTGAAGTAATTTGACCAGAGTTACACAATGAAGTATTAGAAAACCAGAGTCCTGAAATACTAGGCTTATTTATTCTTTCTTCCATTTTTCTTGATAGCTGACCATTTCAATTATAAAATTACTTGGAGCAAAAATACCATATTTTTAAATAATTTGCAAATTATCCTTAAACCATAACCTTTTAAGGGAGAGAGGAGATAGGAAAGAAGGACTAGTGGTTTGTTAACTTTTAATAATCTTGCCCCACATTTCTGATAAGGTTTTAAGATTTTTCTTTTTTATATTTTGATTATATTTATTATTTTTAGAAATGTATTTGTCCTAGGCTTTCAAATATTCTGCTGTCAAATTGAATAGAGGGCTTTATATATTGTTTAAACACTATGTATTTTTTCCTTTTCTAATTTTATTTTTCTAATAATAAAATTACCAGATTCATATATTAAAGCTCACATTAATGTTTCCCTAAGAAGCAACTCCTGAACAATTTATTGAACAACTTTCATCTTTTTATTTTTTCTCTTCTCTAAGTCTTTCTTTTGTCTTTATTTTTTATTATTTTCTTCTTCCTGCTTTTATAAGTATTGTAGTTATTTTTCTACCTTATTAGATTTAATAAATATATATTTTTACTTTCACTTCAATTATTAAAACATTTTGAGTTTAAACATTTGCTTAGTTAAGCTGTGTTATATCACATCTTTTGATAGTAGTATTTGCATTTTTGTTATTTTCTAATTAGCCTCTAATTGACGTTTTTATTTGCTCTTTCACTCAGTAATTCTTTTTGGAAAGTGTTTCTGATTTCTTATTGTAATACTTCTTTTATTTAATAATTTTTTTAATCTAATTTTACTTCTTGAAGTTAACAAACAATGTGGCTCAGTAAAAAGTCATGGATCCTGGCTTTCCTTCTTATTCTAGATCAGATATCTAAATACAGGTTGGCCTACAGGGATCCATCACATAGACCCATCTCCCATTTATGGGAAACTTGGGTAGGATTTCTCCAAACTTGGCCAGGTTTAGCAGTAACTTTACTTTCCTACTTCTAAGGCTGTTCATCTTTCTCTGATTTCATGGGTTTTTCCAAGGAAGGGGAGGAAGATCTGGATGCCATTAGAACCCCGAAGTTATGTCAAGAACAGTAAATGATCTATTTCAAGTCTCAGTGTAAGTACCCAAGGTATGTGCCCTCCACTCTTCACCGGCTCAGGGATGTAATTTTTCTCATCACTAGCCCTGAGCTTCCCTGGTGGTTCAGACAGTAAAGAATCTGCCTGCAGTGCAGGAGACTCGAGTTCAATCCCTGGGTTGGGAAGACCCCCCTGGAGAAGGAAATGGCAACCCACTCCAGTATTCTTGCCTGGAGAATTCCATGGATAGAGGAACCTGGTAGGCTATAGTCCATGGGGTCACAAAGAATGAGACACGACTGAGTGACTAACATTTTCACTTTCAATCATGTGTATCTTTGATGCATTCTTCTCTTGGCACTTTGTACTTTTCATCTTCCTATTGACATATGGATCCCCTTTCCTCTAAGCTTCTATAGGCTGTCTGGTTCTTACATGTCTTGATATTGTTACTGTTCAGTTACTAAGTTACTAAGTCATGTCTGACTCTTTGCAATTCCATGACCATATTAAGCATGCCAGGCTTTTCTGACCTTCACCATCTCCTCCAGTTTGCTCAAATTTATGTCCATTGAGTCAGTGATGCCATCCAACCATCTCATCCTCTGTCTCCCCCTTCTCCTCCCGCTCTCAATCTTTCCCAGCATGAGTATTTTCCAGTGAGTCAGCTCTTTGCATCAGGTGGCCAAAGCACTGAAGCTTCAGCATCAGCCCTTCCAATGAATATTCAGAACTGATTTCCTTTAGGATTGACTGGTTTGATTTCCTTGCTGTCCAAGGGACTCTCAATAGTCTTCTCCGGCAACACAACTTGAAAGCATCAGTTCTTTGGTGCTTAGCCTTCTTTATGGTCCAGCTCTCACATCTGTACATGATTGCTGATAAAAAGAAACAGCTTTGACTATATGGACCTTTGTTGGCAAAGTGATGTCTTTGCTTTTTCAGTACACTGTTTTGGTTTGCATAGTTTTTCTTCCCAGGAGCAAGTGTCTTTTAATTTCATGGCTGCAGTCACCATCCACAGTGATTTTGGAGCCCAAGAAAATAAAATCTGTCAGTTTCCACTTTTTCCCCATATATTTGTCATGAAGTGATGGGACTAGATGCCATGATGTTAGTTTATTGAATGTTGAGTTTTAAGCCAATTTTTCCACTCTCACTCTCATCAGTTGGCTCTTTAGTTCCTCTTTGCTTTCTGCCATTAAAGTGGTGTCATCTGCATATCTGAGGTTGTTGATATTTCTCCCAGCAATCTTGATTCCAGCTCGTGATCCTAAGTAGGCATTTCCCATGATGTACTCTATAGAAGTTAAATAAGCAAGGTGACAGTATACAGCCTTGATGTACTGCTTTCCCAATTTTGATCCAGTCCATTGTCCCATGTCCAGTTCTAACTTTTGCTTCTTGACATGCATACAGGTTTCTCAGGAGACAGGTATGGTGGTCTGGTATTCCCATCTCTTTAAGAATTTTCCACATACCTAAATATATGCTATGCACACAAAAAGCACCAAATAGAAGTTACTGTTTTTTAATTGAAGTATATTTGATTTACAATATCATGTTAATTTCAGGTGTGCAACAAAGTAAATCAGTTACATATGTATTTTTTTCAGGTTATTTCCACCATGGGTTATTAGAAAATATTAGAGTGAATGTTGAGACCAAATTCAAATTTTAAATTCATGCAAATCTTCATTGAAAAATTTTGTAACTACCTATGACACAGGTGGGACTAGGCAGAGCTATATCTCTACTGACTGGAGAATTTCCCTGGTGTCAACTGTTGGAATTATTCCAGAGAAGTTTTGAAGGAGTTGGATAACATCTATGATTCTAGTAGCAAATACATGAACTAGGCAATGTCAGTTAACTTTTCTCTAAACCAAAAGATTCTTTGTTCTCTTAGAGCTGCGAGTCTTGATTTCTAGACTCTGAGTCAGGGTTGGGGAAAGAAGCGTGATTTTTCTTAATTATTAAATAGCAAATAACAGCAATGATGCAAAGCCACAGTAGTAAACAGGAAAATGAAAGTATGTATCCCTATGTGTTTAGCCATGGATATAAATTATTAGAATTGCACATATCTCCAGTCCAGTTCTAAAACAAAATCAAACAAATGAAGAAAGGAAGCCTTTTCCCAAGCTAATGAGAAATCTCATAGTAAGTAGGAGTTGATTTCTTTGTCCCACTGAGAATGTTGTTATTAATGTAATTTAAAGGTAATTAAAAATGCATTTGGTTTAGTTGTTTTCCCTTCAAAATCTTTACTCTTCCTTGTCTCAGACAAAGTCCTGCTGAGTCAGTTTGAGCTTACAAAATAAACACTGTTTATTAATTTAGAAAATTTTAGGCAAAATTATTAAGAAATGATGGTGTGGGAAGTCAACACAGAGCCAAATCACAACAGGGTTGTCTTGGTTAGTATATATATACATTTTTTTAAAACAGTTATTCTGCTGCAACTCTTGGAGATGGCAAGGAGCAGCCAGGACTCTTAGTGAACCTCATTTTTCTCAGTGCAAGGAAGCAGTTCATTACCAGCTGTATAGGCTTGGCTTTGCTGCTTCTTATTCCTGACAGTCGCCACCCTAATTGAAATTGCAGAAATAAAGGCCTTTAGAGGGGTCCATGAACACTTAGAATTAGCACATGCCCAATAGCCACAAGACTCTCCAATGGTGAGTGTTATGACTGAAAACATGGAAGAGGAAAGGGGCATGAAGTACCCAGATCTGGAGGATTAACTAGACAAAAGGAGCACCATATAAATTTGTATTTTTAATTTCACTTGCTAAGATTTATTCTTGATTCAGTGCTTGGGATCTCATAGGGCAGGAATAACCACCCATAGACTCACTTCCCAGGCATAGCCAATCAATATTTTTAAATAACTTCATGTAAACATAAAAATTATGCATGTATATTACAGAAAGTTTGGAAATTTCAAACATGTAAATAATAAAAATATGTAACTCATCATCCCATTACCAATTGTAATACTTATGAATCACTCACTATTTTCCTCCTGTCTTTTTTCTAGGTTTACTATCATTAAAAAGTAAGTTCATACCATATATAAAACCATAAAACCTACATCTTTTTAATTTTTATGTATTATTTTTTCATGTCAGTCCTAGTTTTCAAAACCTCATATTTTAGTGTTTACCCTAAGTATTGTAACATGTGGTTGACTTGTATTTTCTCTTTTCTTTTTTTTTTTTGGTTGACATTTAGGTGATTTCTTCTTAATTGGCCATTATAAGTAACACTGTGGTGATTTTCAGGATGTATTTTTATTTGTATATGTGGGTGTTTTATATATATTCTTAAGGTAAATCTGTAAGGAAAGAAAGATACTGGATTAAAGGTTAGGGACTATTTTAAAAATTACTGCATCAAATTATAGGGTCTATATTAAGACTTCTATTATAAAAGGCTGAATTAATTTTCAAATATGTTCTACAAATTTATACTCCCACCGACATTATGCCAATTGCCTATATTACTAAATTTGCACAAGCATTGCACATTATCTTATTTTAATCTTGGCTTATTTTTTTGAGCACTTGGTACAGCTTTGCTTGCTTAGGAAGTTGAACATTTTAATGTGTTCTCCTTCCCATCTTTCATGTTGTAGATACATTTCTCTCTCTTACATGCCTTTCTGCTTTGACTGGTTTTCATTAAGCAATCTATAGAAGTATATTCTGCCTTGAGTGTTACATTGGATTGCTCTCTAGTTATTATGGATTAATCCCTCAGGTCCTGGATGATCACTGTGATGGCAAGATTGTTCCTGTCAACTCTCTTGGGTGATGCCTGTGTTTGGCCCTATTGTTCTCTTAAGGAGAGAATTTAGCTTTCAACTCTAATGCGTTGCTTGCTCAGCCATTTTAGGTGCTGGGCTATAACCTCTCCATGGGTCACCCTTTTGGACAGAGGGCAACATCAGCAACTGATGTGTGAACTTTTTAATTAAAGATGCTCAAGCGTTAGTCACTCAGCCGTATCCTACTGTTTGCGATTATAGCCCACCAGGCTCCTCTGTCCATGGAATTCTCCAGGCAAGAATACTGGAGCGGGTTACCGTTCTCTTCTCCAGGGCATCTTCCCCACCCAAGGATGGAACCCAGGTCTCCTGCATTGCAGGTGGGTTCTTTACAATCTAAGGCATGCTCCAGGGACCAGCAAAAGAACTGAGCAGGTGGGCAAAGAGCCCAGGCAACCCCTTAAGATAGACTATCCCTTCAAAGGGATGCTCTGAACTTAAGGGAAGTTTAACCTGTCTGTTCCTTGGTTTCCTCATATGTATAATAAGGACAATATCAATTTCTACTTCATAGAGTTATATGACTGTTTTTAAACTTAAAAAAAAATTAGTATCAGATACTGTCTTAACAGATTCTGACAGTAAGATTCTAGTACATAATTTATTTGCAGATGATTCCTGGAAACAATATTTGGAGGGCAGGGAAGTGAGTCAGGTATAGAAAGTCATCCAGCAAAAGATGCATTATCCAACCAGTCAACACTGTGGGTGAATGAAACTTAATCTTATTGGGGAGCCTGGGAGTCTGTGTAAAACTGCCACCCCTGAGGTATCCTATATAAGGAGTGTGGGAATTAGATTATTTGTATACCAAGTCTTATAAGTCATTGATTGAGGGCTGCTGCATTGGGGTGGGAGGGGTTCATCCTCTGACACCTTTTGCCTACCTCTGTGATCATTGGTGGGGGAGGGTGGCTCCTGCCACCAGAGCAAAGCCACAGGCAGTTGGAAGTAGGGCCATTACTCATTATAGTGGTGAGGCCAAGGAGACGTGGGGAGAGGACCAGCAGCTTTGATACTGTTCTAATTCCAGAGAAATTAAAGAGCCCTGGAGAGTTTATACCTGAACATCGCTGTGATCATCATGCTCAAAGCAAGTAGTACTTGTGATTTTAGTTCTAGTATTCAACAGACACTGTCACCAGACACGGTGAAAGCCACTGGGAATATAATGACTAAGATATAGTTTCTGAACTCAGATCGCTCACAGTCTGGTTATTAGAAACAAAGGAGTAAGTCAACAAAAACTATGATATATGCATGCTGTTTCAAATTCAAGAAAAGGTGCAATGAAAATTCATAGGCGAGAAAACTGTGAGAACTCTTAAGGGAAAGCCATGACTATTGACTGTGTGGTTTGTGGGGAAGTGGGGAGTGGTTCTGGTAGAGATGATTTTTTAGCTTCTTTGTGAATATGAGTAGATGATATAGCTTTGCAAAGAGGGAAGGGATGGACATCCTAGGGAGAAAAGTCTACATAATATGATGGGAATAGTAAATCAGAATGGCTTAACCTAGGATTTAAAGTAGTACTGCATACTTGGAAGGAAGGATTCACTTAGTCAAGTAGTAATTTTTGAGTCTAGAGAGCCATACTGGTGCCAGGTCATGAAACACCTTTTGAAGGAAGTTGTGGGGACCTTGTGGAAATCGGGGGTAGGGGGAGGAGGTAGGGCAAAGATTTTTACACAGAGAGCTCTTCGGTAAATACTTTCAGTGTGGAGATGTTATTTTTGGGAACAAGGAGGCCAATTTAGGGGCAACTGTAGAAGTTTTAGCAGAAAGGGTATTAAGCCCTGGTGAAAGTGAAAGTCGCTCAGTTGTGTCCAACTCTTTGTGACCCCATGGAATTCTTTAGGCCAGAATAATGGAGTAGGTAGCTTTTCACTCCTCCAGGGGATCTTCCCAACCCAGGCAGAATGGATTTAAGTACCAGGCTCCTCCGTCCATGGGATTTTCAAGGCAAGAGTACTGGAGTGGGGTGTCATTGCCTTCTCCACAGTAAAGAGAATCAGATGGTAAAGCATCCACCTGCAATGCAGGAGACCTGGGTTCGATCCCTGGGTAGGGAAGATGCCCTGGAGGAGGGCATGGCAACCCACTCCAGTATTCTTGCCTGGAGAATCCCATGGACAGAGAAGCCTGGTAGGCTACAGTCCATGGGGTCACATAGAGTCAGACACTACTGAGCCACTAACACACAAAGAAAATCAAAGGAAGTGAGTTAGGCCTTGAGAGTTGGCAGTGAGATGAGTGAAATGAATTAGCCCTGGATAATTTTTCGAATTTCAGACTAGGGAACTGACTGCATGGCTATGCTACTCATCCTGTGGATATGTTGGACACAGAGATTGACAGTTTAGGGGTGGGAGAACTGAAAGATGTAATAGGACAGTCAGTTCAATTCAGTCATTCAGTCGTGTCCGACTCTTTGCGACACCATGGACTGCAGAATGCCAGGCTTCCCTGTCAGTCAGCAATTCACAGAGCTTACTCAAACTCATGTCCGTTGAGTCGATGATGCCATCCAACCATCTCATCCTCTGTCGTCCCCTTCTTCTTCCACCTTCAATCCTTCCCAGCCTCAGGTCTTTTCCAATGAGTCAGTTCTTCGCATGAGGTGGCCAAAGTATTGGAGTTCCACCTTCAGCATCAGTCCTTCCAATGAATATTCAGGACTGATTGGCTTTAGGATGGACTGGTTGGATTTCCTTGCAGTCCAAGGGACTCTCAAGAGTCTTTTCCAACACCACAGTTCAAAAGCATCAGTTCTTCAACACTCAGCTTTCTTTATAGTCCAGTTCTCACATCCATGCATGACTACTGGAAAAACTATAACTTTGACTAGACAGACCTTTGTTGGCAAAGTAATGTCTCTGCTTTTTAATAGGCTCTCTAGGTTAGTCATAACTTTTCTTCCAAGGAGCAAGCGTCTTTTAATTTCATGGCTGCAGTCACCATCTGCAGTGATTTTGGAGCTGCAAAAAACAAAGTCTGTCATTGTTTCCACTGTTTCCCCATCTGTTTCCCATGAAGTGATGGGACCAGATGCCATGATCTTAGTTTCCTGAATGTTGAGTTTTAAGCCAGCATTTTCACTTTCCTCTTTCACTTTCATCAAGAGGCTCTTTAGTTCTTTAGTAATAGGACAGGGTGGTACTTACTTTTCTTTCTTTGGCCTCTACCATTCCTTCCTTCCTTCTTTTCTCATTAGTGCCTAGTTGAATCCTCAGCCCCAATAGAACACATTTCACTTTTCTTGCCAAACCCATATTGTTAAATACCAGGGGCTCAGTGTGTAATTGATACAGGAAGTTTCATGGCTGCCTCTTGGGTGTCAACTGAAAGGAAGAGCAAATGGGTTGGGATAGGGTTGGTTTTTAACTACTACAGAAAAACAAACAAACATGATTTGGTCCTGAATTTCCATCCCAGCAGTACCACTACCTACAAGTAGGAGTGCACTACCCAGAAAGATGGTTCTGAGAATTGAATGACATAAGGAGTAAAAAGCTGTCTGACTTCCCTGGTAGCTTCCCTGGTAGCCTGCAATGCAGGAGACCTGTGATCAGTCCCTGGATTGGGAACATCCCCTGGAGAAAGGCATGGCAACCCACTCCAGTATTCTTGCTTGGAGAAACCACATGGACAGAGGTGGGCTACAGTCCATGGGGTCACAAAGAGTTGGACACGACTGAGTGTCTAACACACACACACATGAACTTGTAAGGTCTGTCCAATTACAAAAGCAAGTAATTCATAAATTAAGGCAAATAAATTAATAATAAGCCAGCATTGCCCTGATCAGAGGAGCCAAGACCATACAGTGGGTCCCTTACTTATGAACTAGGGAGAGACCACAAATAATTGTGCTTTAAGGTTTTTGGGGAAAAAAAAAATAATAAAGGTGGAAATGGGTGGCTTAGAAGAGAGCAAGAAACCACGAGCATAACAAATATTAATAAATTCAGGAGCCATTTTGTAGGGAGAAAGTAAGGAAGGGAAAAGAGAGAATAAGAAGAATGATATAATCAGGCTAGCAGCCTCATGTATCTTTCACTCCCCCACAAGTCTGGCTGTGGCTCCTGTCACCACACCACCTACCTCTCAGCAGTATAACCTAGATCTGCACCCTGAGAACCCCCTCCCCCGCACATGCAAAAAACTTTATCTTCTAATCAGTGATAATGGCCATTTGTTTAACAGTGGGACAGCAGCTTTCTGCGCCAAAGGGGTTTTGGAATGGTTGGTCTCTCATGAATAAACAGAGGCAGAAGATTGTGGATGTGGGCAATTAACTAGTTTCTAATCTACCTGTGAAATTCCTGTATAGAAAGCCCAACAGAAGGACAGAAATCCTGCTGAAGAAATTAGCTGTCAGACATCTAATTAGGTGGGAGGATGATTAGCAGGCTTGGTGCTGTAGGTGGGTTTATTTTAATAGTGTTTGGGACATAGTTGGGCAGAACAGCAGCTGATCAGCATGGATTTAAAGAAATCTGAAGAGCAACAAGACAAGAGTAGAAATAGAGACATGGAGACCTTTTCAGAACTTTTCCATCAAAGAACTGAGGCAGTGATAGGCTTTCAGAGTGCTCTGGGAGCTTGTTGAGATGGTGGCCATGGCATTGCTCTCTTGAGGTTACCTGCATGTATGGTCAAGCCACTTGGGACTGCCATTCTCTTGTTCTCTGTACCTCCCCTGCCTGACCAGTACCTGCTTCACCTATACCCTATTCACAAGACTGACCTTCCAACATACTTGCCCCAGGCCCCAGCCATCGAATGTTCTTATCAAAGATAGTAACTGATGAGCCAAGCTTACATCAATTCCCAAATAACTGGCAGTTCCCCCCACCCACTCTCCAGGAGTGAAGACTGCCACTGTGTCCTGTCCGCTGTCCACTGCACTCGGTGGGGTGGTGGGGTGTTGCTCCAGGACCTTGCTTTCAACATGCAAGATCCCCCATACATGAAACCTCTGATGTCTCTGTTGCTGCCTCCGGGCTCTTTCTTGGGTCTTGGGTGGGCAAAGATGGACTTCAGGCCTGTGGGGTGTAGCCTAACAGTATGCAAATAAACATTGCCAAGTACTTCGATAGGGTTGAAATCCCAGCTAAGTTATAGAGGTGGCCAAGCCAGCATCAGAGAACTGGAAGCAGGAACTTCAGTGACTGTCAGGTCAGGATACTGATAGCAAATGACCAAATTCCGAATGTTTCTTCCAATCTTATGTTTTTTTCTTAAAGTCAAAATTCTGGGCTAGTGTGTCCCATTGTCTGAGCTTCGGCTGCTAGGTTCCCTCTTTGGCTCTACAGAATGGAGAGAAGAAGATTCTGAGCACCTTTGAATTCTACTTCTTCCTGAAAGTTGCTCAGTCCTGTCTGACTCTTCGCGACCCCGTGGACTATGCATTCCATGGAATTCTCTAGGCCAGAATACTGGAGTGGGTGGCCTTTGCCTTCTCCAGGATTGAATTCTACAGAGAGAAGTAAACACCTGTTTGAAGCACCCAAACCAAGATTCCCCTCAGTGGTGGAGAGTTAATTCCCTATAAGGGAATTTGGATGTTGGGAAGGAGAAGTCGATTTTGAATCATGCACACAGTCACAAAGGCAAATATCCAGTGTGGAGGTGGTATGGAGATAGTAGAAAAGTGTAACCATAAAAATTTATGGTTTTATGATAGGACTGTCAAATATTAAGATTTCAGACCAGGGGGTTAATGAATAGACAAGGTCCATCCTTTTTTATGGGGGACATAGATTAAGAGTAAACTGAAAGAAAGTCGAGAAAAGCAACAGCAGATTACTTATGGGCAATCAAATATCTTCAGCACCTTCTGACATTTCTGGGCTCAGTAACATAAATTAAAATCGTATTTGAGGCATGAACATTTGAAATAGATTGGGAAGGGTGTCGGAATATTTCACCTCTCTCTATAAACTCCAACACAGGTCCAGCTCTGTCATCTATTTTGGGTGCTTTAGGTGGGAAAACTTTCCCAAGAATGAGCATCTAAAATGTCTGCAAAGTTTATCTTTTTTTAAACCTTGTGGTAAAAAAAAAATGCATAATAGAAAATTTAACCATGGCAACCCACTCCAGTGTTCTTGCCTGGAGAATCCCAGGGATGGCGGGGCCTGGTGGGCTGCCGTCTATGGGGTCGCACAGAGTCAGACACGACTGAAGCGACTTAGCAGCAGCAGCAGGTGCATCAGTTCAGTTCAGTTCAGTCTCTCAGTCGTGTTCGACTCCTTGTGACCTGATGAACTGCACTATGCCAGGTCTCCCTGTCCATCAACAACCCCCGGAATCCACCCAAACCCATGTCCATTGTGTCGGTGATGCCATCCAACCATCTCATCCCTCTGTCGTCCCCTTCTGCACCTGCCCTCAATCTTTCCCAGCATCAGGGTTTTTTCAAATGAGTCATCTCTCTGCATCAGGTGGCAAAAGTACTGGAGTTTCAGCTTCAACATCAGTCTCTCCAATGAACATCCAGGGCTGATCTCCTTTAGGATGGACTGGTTGGATCTCCTTGCAGTCCAAGGGACCTCAAGAGCCCTCTCCAACACCACAGTTCAAAAGCATCAATTCTTCTGCACTCAGCTTTCTTTATAGTCCAACTCTTACATCCATACATGACCACTGGAAAAACCATAGCCTTGACTTGACAGACCTTTGTTGGCAAAGTAATGTCTCTGCTTTTGAATATGCTGTCTAGGTTGGTAATAACTTTGCTTCCAAGGAACAAGCGTCTTTTAATCTCATGGCTGCAATCATCATCTGCAGTGATTTTGGAGCCCAGAAAAATAAAGTCTGACACTGTTTCCATTGTTTCCCCATCTATTTGCCATGAAGTGATGTTACCAGATGCCATGATCTTCGTTTTCTGAATGTTGAGCTTTAAGCCAGCTCTTTCACTTTCATCAAGAGGCTCTTTAGTTCTTCTTTACTTTCTGCCATAAGGGTGGTGTCATCTACATATCTGAGGTTATTGATATTTCTCCTGGCAATCTTGATTCCAGCTTGTGCTTCTTCCAGCCCAGCATTTCTCATGATGTACTCTGCATAGAAATTAAATAAGCAGGGTGACAATATATAGCCTTGATGTACTCCTTTTCCTATTTGGAACCAGTCTGTTGTTCCATGTCTAGTTCTAACTGTTGCTTCCTGACCTGTTTACAGGTTTCTCAAGAGGCAGGTCAGGTGTCTGGTATTGCCATCTCTTTCAGAATTTTCCACAGTTTATTGTGATCCACACAGTCAAAGGCTTTGGCATAGTCAATAAAGCAGAAATAGATGTTTTTCTGGAACTCTCTTGCTTTTTGGGTGATCCAGCAGATGTTGGCAATTTGATCTCTGGTTCCTCTGCGTTTTCTAAAACCAGTTTGAACATCTGAAAGTTCACGGTTCACATATTTCTGAAGCCTGGCTTGGAGAATTTTGAGCATTACTTTATTAGACTGTGAGATGAGTGCAATTGTGCAGTAGTTTGAGCATTGTTTGGCATTGCCTTTCTTTGGGATTGGAATGAAAACTGACCTTTTCCAGTCCTATGGCTACTGCTGAGTTCTCCAAATTTGTTTATTAAATCTATTTACATTGTGTTAAATATATTCACATTGCTCTAAAGCAGATCTCCAAAACTTTTTCTTCCTACATATATGAAGCTCTACACCCGTTAGACAAAGATCACTCTTTACTCCTCACCACAACCTTTGGTAACCACCACTCTACTTGCTCTATGAATTTGACTACATCAGATTCCTCAAATAAAAGGAATCATATAGTATCTGTCTTTTTGTGACTAGCTTATGTCACTTAATATCCTCAAGGTTCATCCATGTTGTAGCATGTGACAGAATTTCCTTTCTTTTCCACTGAATATATAACTCACATTTGTCCATACATTTATCCACTGATGGACATTTGGATTGCTTCCAACTCTGTTGTTGTGACTAGTGCTGTTACACAAGTGTGAAAATATTTTCTGAATCTGCTTTCATTTATGTTGACTTTATATGCAAAAGTAGAATAGCAGGATCATTGTAGTCATCAATCATGACAGTTCTGTATCAGTTCAGTTCAGTTGCTCAGTCATGTCCAACTCTTTGCAGCGCATGCCAGGCCTCCCTGTCCATCACCAACTCCCAGAGTCTACCCAAACTCATGTCCATCGAGTCGGTGATGCCATCCAACCATCTCATCCTCTGTCGTCCCCTTCTCCTCCTGCCTTCAATCTTTCCCAACATCAGGGTCTTTTCAAATGAGTCAGCTCTTCACATCAGGTGACCAAAATATTGGAGTTTCAGCTTCAACATAAGTGCTTCCAGTGAACACCCAGGAATGATTTCCTTTAGGATGGACTGGTTGGATCTCCTTGCAGTCCAAGGGACTCTCAAGAGTCTTCTCCAACACCACAGTTCAAAAGCATCAATTCTTCTGCGCTCAGCTTTCTTTATAGTCCAACTCTCACTTCCATACATGACCACTTGTGGTAATTCTCTCTTCAATTTTTTTGAGTAAGTGCCATACGTTTTCTATAGTGATTGCACCATTTTATAACCCCACCAGTAGTGCACAAGGTTTGCAATTTCTTCACCTCTTTGTCAGCTTCATTTTTATCTTTTAAGGAAAACTCCTCTAACTGTGGAAGAATTAGTATCTAGAGTAGGTGGAATCCCTAAAATGCTGTTTTCCATCATTTCTTGGGAGTCCCCAGAGGTTTCAAAACCCCTGCTGAGAAGAGACAGGGCAGAAAAAGCCCATGAGGGACTTAAGGGAGGTAAGCAAGTGATCATCTAACTTGGGGTCTTAGCTACACTGAAATGACAAGTAAAGTAAGGTGAGTGAAGTCTAAAAGCTTGACTAGACCAAGTTTACCTGGGTATCCCTGTCAGGAATGCTCTCATATGTCATAATATGCTGTCATAATAGCATCTATTATGGAAAAAGCTAATATGTTGAAATACTTACAAAAGAAAGGTACATGGAGCTCTGCTGGTAGCCATAGGAAACACAAAGTCTGATTATCCCCGTTTTATGGGTTGAGAGAGCTGAGGTTTGTGGGAAGACAGCTTACCCAAAATTACACTGAGTGTTTTGTTTCTGAATCCAGCCAGATCTCTTAGCTTTTCTTCCAGGGCTTGGGATTCTTCATAACTTGAGAGAATAAAAAGTCACTGCTTATCTTATCTGTTTAGAAAGCTTTGTCTTGCTGGTATTATACATATCAAAACTAGGTGTAACTATGTTTGAAACTGAAGAGCAACTGCTTTTCTTGGTGGAAAATGTCCAATTGACAGCTCCCTCAGTCTCTTCTTCCTTTGTAGGCTACACAGGTTTGTTCCATATAATCTTTGTAATCTCATCTTAGAGTTTTCTTCAGAGCTGCTGCAGTCAGTCATTTTTTTTTTTTCTTTTAATGAACCATAGTTGATTTACAATGTGTTAATTTCTTCTGTACAGCATACAGTTATATATAAACATAAACTCTTTTTTGGCATTCTTTTCCATTATGGTTTATCACAGGATATTGAATATAGTTCCCCATGCTATACAGTAGGACCTTGTTTATCAGTCATGGGGTTATTTTTGAAATAACCCTCAGTTTCTTTAAGGACCTGGCCAAAGATAACCACATCTCATTTAATAAAGATGGTCTCTCCAGCCCATCATGTAATGGTCTTAGAATGTTCTCAGTATGGGTTGGAACTAGTGACTTAAAAGAAAAGTCTCCTACACAGGGCATAGAACAACAGCAGTCTTCTTCCCCCACCTTCACCACGTTCAGTTCAGTTCAGTCGCTCACTAGTGTCTGACTCTTTGTGACCCCATGAATTGCAGCACGCCAGGCCTCCCTGTCCATCACCAACTCCCGGAGTTCACCCAAACTCATGTCCATCGAGTTGGTGATGCCATCCAGCCATCTCATCCTCTGTCGTCCCCTTCTCCTCCTGCCCTCAATCCCTCCTAGCATCAGAGTCTTTTCCAATGAGTCAACTCTTCGCATGAGGTGACCAAAGTATTGGAGTTTCAGCTTTAGCATCAGTCCTTCCAAAGAATACCCAGGACTGATCTCCTTTAGAACGTAAGCCTTCTCAATCTCTCTGAATGCACACAGCACACATACACACCCCCACTAACTCCCCACATGCTGGCAGATTTCCCTAATTTTCTATTTATTAAGTTACATTAACTGTGAAAATAAAATGTGTCACATGATCAAATGTTGCTAGATAAATATGAATTTGCCACCTGCTGCTTCACTCCTGCCCTTCTGGGAAATAAAAGGGATTGAATTTGCTGAGAAATTCCTCTGACTTTACTCCCCACCCACCTCTTAAAGAAGCTCCATATGCAGGGATAAAGAGCTCCAGCTGTAGTAAGTAGTCAAAAGTCCATCTCTGTTATTAATGAATAACTTCTATGTAAATAAAAGCTCTATTATATAAGACAAACTTCCTGTTTACTTGCAAACTCATGTTTTATATCAGAACTGATGGTGTATTTCAACCTCATGCTGCTGTCCTGAAGAGCTGGGGAGATCATTATACATTTTTGAAGACTATGAAGTGTTGAATAAAAATGTTTAGTTTTTCATTTGAGCTAAACTCTCCCTTTGCTCCCCTTTTTTTATTTCTTTTCCACTCACATATATATATATATATATATACATATACTCTTTTCCTCTTTAAATCTTTTAGGGGAGAAAAAAAGGAAATTACCTTTGCTGGTCCTTTGAAATTATCTGCACTTATTTTCTACTTATTTTTCACTGGATTAGATGTAGCATGTTGACAATGGCATCTTTTAATTTTAAAGCTGTTTTTGTGTGTTTGCATCTTTGTGAAATATTATATTGCTTTAGTTTATTTCATTCATTCCATAAATAATTATTAAGTGTAGTATGTGCTAGGCACCGTGCTAGGTACAGATAGTAAATTAATGATCAGGAGTATACATATCCCTTGCCCTCAGGGAGCTTTTAGGCAAAAGGAGGAGGAAAAAAATATAGATAACTAGCTTTAAATGAATTTGGCATTATAAAATCTGAGCTGAACTACATATTTTAGATCAAAAGAAGGGTTTTTCATTTGTTTTATTGATTTTATACATTATAATTTTTAAAAATACTTATTGAAATGTAACCAGATTTTGTATCTGACAGCAAAAACTTTATCCTTTGAACCAGGCTCTGAGGAAATGGAAAAAGAAAGCTCCATCCTTTTGTGAGAGGAGGGGAATGGCAGTTGATAAAGTTTTCAAATGAGTCCTTTTTCTCTTGTGATTCTATTGAGAGATTTAAAATATATATATATTATTTTTAAGACCCCAAAATATTCATTTAAAACAGAGTTCCTATGTATGGAGTTTAATTTATCTAAAGCCCTTTAGAATGTTAATACCACACAGAATGAACTCTACAAGGATAAGACATATCCTTATTTGTATTTACATCTTGCCTGAAGGTGGCTTTATGAAAGATTGTGAAATAATTTGAATTAATATACATATGAATGAATGAGTAAATAGATGGATGAATCAAGGACTTTGATAAAGTCCCAAAATATGTGCCTACAACCTTTCTTTTCCAAGTGTAAAGGCTTTGAACCTTGATAGCACTTTGGTAAACGATGGCACAGAGTAGTTGAATGTGCTAGGTATTCTATACGAGCATAGGAATGATAGAGTACCTGAGCTTTCCCAGCTAATCCTATGTAGTGATTGATTGAGGGGACTGTCTAGGGACCATCTGAACTGGGGAAACAGCCACATCTTTCTAAAAGAAGTCAGACTCTAGGTGACTTAGTTGTTTCAAGTCAGAGAAATAGCATGCAGTTGCAATCTTATTTGAACAGCTGTTTAATTCTAGCATCACCAAGGAGTGTTGGTGACCCGTTGACAGGTATCTTGGTTGATTTGACTGCAAGGGAAATCTTAGTCCATTTTGTTCAATTTTACATCTGAAGATTAGCTTAGTAGCAAACTCATATAGAGTATAAATTGCCAAGAAACTTTAATCAAAGATATGGAGAAGGCTTTGTATCAGGCGTATTCAGGGTCACGTGGAAATGTCCTCTGTCATAGCATGCTAGATTTGGAGTGAATTGATTGGAATTAAGACCACATCAGTGCTTACCAAATTGGGAACTCTGCAGTGGGACGAATAGTTGATCTCTTGCCCAACAGGAAATGAAAGAATATATCTCTTAAAAAAGTTAGGCATGGGAGTAGATAGTCGAATAAAGCTAGAGGTCTTTTAATTCTTCTTTCATCCATTTGAAAAAGAATGGATGGATGGATTTGTTTCGTCAAAACTCTAAATTAAGGCAAAGTCTATGGTGATGCTTCTTTTTTCATCTGTTTTAATCTATTATTCTGTATAATTGTTACAGAGGAAATCATGATATCCAAATTCAAACTTCTGACTACTTCAATGTAATGATATGGGTAAAGGAAAACTCCAACCTCAAATCTGTTCACTTAGTCATATATTTGGCACCTGCTGCATACAAGCATTATTGTTATTTCTGATCCCTCTATCAACTTTCTACTCACTTGTTTATTTCTCATCCCAAAATACTTTTTCCTTAAATTTCAAAGGGATCACTGGTTAATAACACAATTTACCAGGTGCACTGTAAAAACAGCTTCCTACCCCCTCCAGACCAATCATCAGCTTGATTAATCAAACACTCCAGTGTGACAGTTCACACTAATTAGCTAATAATATTCTATCCCTCAGCACTCTTGGAACGGAGGTATTTTTGTTGTGTAAAACAATGATGTAGTTACCATATTACATTTCTGGTCTTGAAGGCCTGGGGGCTACCCAAGTGTGGGATAAATTTAGAAGATGTGTTTCACTGAAAATGAGTTGGAGAAGAAAATGGGTCATAAATAATACTAAACAATCCCTGAATCTGGAACACATGCTGAGTGCTGGCCTTTTGCTGGGGCATTTGTGGTTGCTAGGATGTGGTACTGATGTTCTGAACTCTGTTCCATAGGACAACTTATTCAGTCCCCTTGAGATATGGACCCAAGATTCTATTTTAACCATAGTTGTCCAGGAAAGAAAAAAAAAAAAATTCACTCATATAATCACAAACAGTGCCAATAACGGGCATTCTTTTTGGGTTTATAGTGCCAAAAATGGGGGCCAGTTAACTGTGTTCTTCCCTCCTTAAACCAAGAATGGACTTTGTTAATGTCAAAGTTTCTGGAGTGTAGAATTGAGAAAAGTCCTTTAGGTCTCTGTTCAGCATACTCCCTTAGTTGCCCACTGATTTATTTGACTGTCCTGTGTTCCTTTGTCTTCCTAAGATGTCATTTAGAAAAGTTTTCCCATCACTAATGCCTCTCAGGGCTGATTTTACATACTCATCACCAGTGATCACATTTTAATTACATGGGCCTTTGTTTTGTTTTCTTTCTTTCTTTCTTCTTCTTTTTTTTTTTATTAAGGTTCCTCTGAGGAAATTTTCCCCTTTCTGGGCCTAATCAGGTTGTCAGATCAATTAAGGTAATTGACAGCAGGTTTATCACTTTCCTTAATCAGTAGTGTAGCCATTTTATTAGAGGGAAACAATCCCCAGATGATTTAGAGATACAAGAAAAGTTTCAATCTGTATGAATAGAAGGAAAAAGAAAGTCAACCTGAAATGTCTGCATTCTGAATGAGAGAGGGAAATGGAGGGAAGACATAGCCAACGGTCTTTAGAGCCAGCCTCCATCAAAGGATAAGGCAGTGGTCCTCAGAACTGAGTATGCATCAAAATCACCTGGTAGGATTATTTAAAAATTCAGACTGCAGCTCCCACACCAATGTAGGTATTTGGTAGAGCCCAGAAATCTGTCTTTTTATGAACATCTTAGATGATTCACCCCAGAAGGTTGTTCTTTGCACAGCGAGCTTTGAGAGGAAACATTAGTGCACAGCTTTCGAAAAAGTAGGGTATTTAAATATAAAGTGAGGCCTGGGGCAGTGCTTCTTTTGTTTGAATGTGTGCACAAGTCAGCTGGGGCTCTTGTTCCTCAGGTGTGTGTATGGTATCACTATATACCTTGCAGGTTTGCAGGTGGTGGTGCTATTACCGCTGGGCAGTGGAAAGCATTTGAGGTGGCAGGGTCCTTGAACCGTGGTCTCTTTTTTTTTGTGGTTCTTTAGTGCTGTGCCAAAAGGAGAGTTGGCAGGGGTGGTGGTCATGTCTGCCCATTAGAGCTACTAATGGTCATAAGGCAAGGAGGTTGGGCTTCCTGCCAATGTCGGCTGCCAGGGAAACCAGAGAATGGGGCTTCGTCCCTGAATGCCTCAGCCTGTTGTCTCAGAAAGTAGCATCATGATTTTCTCCATCATTCTCTAAAACTATAAAAGGATTATGTCTAATTTCTGAATACATAACACAAAGACAGGCCTTTTTTAAAAAAATCAATCTCCTACTGAAAGGAAATTTTTATTGCAATGACCTTGATGTTTTGCAAATAATTTTCTCCAGCAGTTCTTGTGGCACATAGGCCTCTTTAAAGACAGCACCTTGGGATTTTAACTACCTTAAAATTTTCCCAGATGCTTTCACATCAGTGGTAATTAATTTCTTATAGACGACTTCTGTTTTATTCTGCCAGTGCCTAATTCAGGGCTTGGATAAGGTCTGGGACTTAATGGATTCTTCTATCTTTATGAACCTACAGTCTAATCAAGGAGGAAACATACCATTCCCTGCTTTGTATCTTTGGCTTTATTTTTTTACATGCAAATAGCATATTCAGTCTGCGGAGAAGGCAATGGCACCCCACTCCAGTACTCTTGCCTGAAAAATCCCATGGATGAAGGAGCCTGGTAGGTTGTAGTCCATGCGGTTGCTAAGAGTCAGACACGACTGAGCAACTTCACTTTCACTTTTCACTTTCATGCATTGGAGAAGGAAATGGCAACCCACTCCAGTGTTCTTGCCTGGAGACTCCCAGGGACGGGGGAGCCTGGTGGGCTTCCGTCTATGGGGTCGCATAGAGTCGGACATGACTGAAGCGACTTAGCAGCAGCAGCAGCATATTCAGTCAAGTGGAGAGAAGGTTATACCTATCTGAGATAGTCATTGAAGTGACACTTAATTCATCATAGAATAAAAACCTGTGAGGCCAACAAAGCAAAATATTGTTTACCCTCATTTTATTTAATATCACCAATTTATTTAATTGATTTCTCAAGGGTTAAAACTAGGATTCAAAATTTTCATTTAAGAAATACTTACTGGTCATCTGCTGTTTGTGGATACACACCATATCTGTGTTCCTCATGGCCTCCATCTTTTGATTTCCTATTGTTGCAGGAAGGCGGACCCCTTCCAGGGCCTGAAACTGGGCTCTTGTCTAACACTTGGAAATGAATTTTCCGAGGAGACACATGTGCTGACAAAGCAAGAGACTTTATTGGGAAAGGGCACCCGGGTGGAGAGCAGTAGGGTTAGGGAAACCAAGAGAACTGCTCTGCCCTGTGGCTCACAGTCTTGGGTTTTATGGTGATGGGATTAGTTTCCGGGTGGTCTTTGGCCAATCATTCTAATTCAGAGTCTTTCCCGGGTGGCGCATGCATCGCTCAGCCAAGATGGATGCTAGCGAGAGGGATTCTGGGACGTGGGCGGACACGTGGTGTCTCCTTTAGACCTTTCCGGAACTCTTCTGGTTGGTGGTGGCTTATTAGTTCCATATTCCTTATCAGAATCTGCTGTCATAAAACAACTCATGCAAATGGTTACTATGGTGCCTGGCCAGGGTGGGCGGCTTCAATCAGTGCGCTTCCCCTAACACTATCAGTGCTGTTTCTCCCATAAGAAAAGACTCTAATCTCCTTAATAAACAGGCAACCAGCCTCTCAAATACCTTCAAGATGTTGAGCAGGCCTTGGTCAGCTCGATCTTATCAACAAGTCTAGAAAGAAGCCTGGAGGATTTACTTTATTAGACCACTGATATTATATTCTCTGCATTCACTCTATAAAATACATACTAATTTATGCCCGCTCTGAAGAATGGAAAAAATGCTTGTGTTCCATGTATTTTCCTCTAAGAAACCAAAACAATTCTCAACTTCTGTTTCATTTGTCTTTATGACACCATGGACAGCTGGAAGGAGACGGCACTGATCCCGTTTGTAGTTGATGAAAACAAAAGCCCAGATAATTGGAGATTTGCTTTGTGCCATCCAGGTCAGTGATAGAGGAAAATCTAGAAATCAGTCCTGGTGACACAGAGTTTGGGTCTTTTTCTACTAGTCACTTCTGTAGGTACAGTGTATCTATATGTGAGAGAAATAACAAACACACTGGGTATTCAGTAACTTGCCAACACATTAGAAAAAATAAATTTGTAATGAAAATGATAGTCAAATGAAAATAATAGTCATTTAAACATTACAGAGTGCAGTTTAAGAAGTAAATCTCTAAAGTGTTCAACCCTAGATCCTTTGTCTTTTAAGAGCGATTCTGTAACTGTCACATAGACTATTTTATAAACTAATTCTTTGTCCAACTACTACTAATTGACATTTATTGAAAGCCCACTATGTGCTAAGAACATTGTATCTGCTTCTTTACTGGGAGGTTATATTTTAATCTGGAGTTTCACAACTGTGCTACAGTAATAACGTTTTTCATTTTCCTATAACCCTTTAATCCATCTAAGATTGCTGTATGTCTGGTATAATGCTGTCATATTAATCTCTATTCTTTTTCTTTCTTTTTTTTTTTTTAATTTTATTTTATTTTTAAACCTGAAACACTGTATTAGTTTTGCCAAACATCAAAACGAATCCGCCACAGGTATACATGTTCTTTTTAGCTCAAAATACAGTAAAGGCAGAATGTGAATTATGGCTGAAATGAAATAGTGATATTATTACAAAATAGTGTAAATCAACCTATTTCTAATTTGATTTTTTATTATTCTATAGTTTTAACAATGTATTTAATTTTCTTGAATTATTGAAATACCTCAGTCATGATCAGTTCTTATTAGTTGATATTGATGTTTATTATCATTAATATATTTAATTCATGCTGTCTTATGTGATTGATGTGTGTGTCCATTGGTAATCTGTTTGTAAGACTTGTGGTAACTGATATACTTAATTTCAAGAGATTTTGACCCTTTGCGTACCACTGTGTTTTCAGAGTCATAGACCTTTCCTACGTCCCTGGTTATCTCTTTCTATATATTCTCTGCCTGGCATATCTCTGGACACATGAAAGCTTAATAAATAACTGCAGAGTACTGAAGCCCACCACACCAGTCCTGACTTTGCTCAGTTATTTGCATTGTCTAATAAAGTTGAGCTTCCATATCCCACTTTGAGAGTAGGTGCTTCCACTTAAACCTGTCTGTACTTTTGCACATTAGAGGTTCTAGGTTCCGGTGATGGAATGGATCTACTACATAATTTCTCTATACGGTTGGAAGTCAGTGTATTTAGTTTACTTCTAATGAATGATACCTGCAGAGTAGCTCCTCAGGATCTTTAATAACATCCATCCTTCTTCCATGACCAGCCTGGTAAGGCTGAGTTACAATGAGCTGAACAGATCAATAGTAATCACAGGGTGCTTGGAAAAGACAGCCTCCCCTATAACCTTGGGACAGCTTAGTTAGCATTGCCACTCAACCCAAGATGAGGGTATGTGTGCGTGTGTCGTGTGTGTTGTGTGTGTGTGTGTGTTGTATTCAATTTTGATGATTTCTAAGAAAATAATCCCCCATGGCCTCCTCTCCTTCCTTATTAAATAAGCATGTTAAGGAGGCAGTGAGCATCTCTGCTTCTCCTGCTCTGAGGCTTCCCTTCACTCCTTCCCCTAGCAGTGCTCGGGCAGCCATATTAGTTGATCATATGTGCTAGACAATGAATGCAGTCTTTTTGTAAAATGTTCTAAATCTTGGTCCTTTGCTGTTGACCTTATGGTCAAATATCATCTTTAAATATTTGGCCATGAGCCTTTTTCTTTGGAATAAAATATGAACTAATTAATAATTGAAGGCCATAAAAGAAGGACATCCAGTCCTGTTTGATCTGAGACTGACCTGAGGAAATTGAAAAATATCCTTTTTGTTTCTCTTTTCTCTAAGTTTGCTCTCTCTTAATTTTATTATTTTTTAAATAAAATAATTCATGTATGATGTACAAAATCAGAAGACATAGAGAAGCAAAAGGAAAAATATCCATAATGTGAACACTGTCTATTTGTCTAAATTATTTATGATATTTTTTTTGTTCCATAAAGCTTTCCCCAGAAATTCAAAACAACATAGATTTTTTTTTTTTTCAACCAAAACACAAATTGTCTTCAGCATGACATGGAGACTGGGATTTTATCAAATGCTATCCTTAGTGATGATTACATGTTAATTTCCAATTGTTCAAGGGTGCTTTGTATCCCCAGAGAGGATTCATAAACTTCAGTATGTGCTTAAGAGCTCTCTCTACTTCTTTTCTCAATACTACATGTTCAAGTGCTGTGGTATTGAACTGATTTTAATTATCCAGTAAGATAATGTTTTATTTTGTTTTTCCATTACCATATTCAGATAACCTTTTAATATGAAAAACAAATCCTATCTCTTGAATAAATAATTATTTAGGTCTTGTTAAAAAAAAAATATTCTCAGTCTGCATTGTTGTTTGGGTGGCTTTCCTAATTGACAGCCAGTGGTGATATTCAGCATGGAAAGTGTTTGTGTCCAGATGAGTGCATGAAATGTAATTTGTCTGGTATGGGCTTTAACTGGCAAATGTTAGAAATTGACCTTTTCAACAGAAATTTACTTGGAAGTCCTAAGTGAAGCTCTGCTTTAAGCTAAATTTGTCACTAAGACATGATTAAATTCTCTTAAATGTAGATCAATTACACATATTATTAATGGGAATTGAAATCTCCCTAAATGGTAGCCATAAATTTAAAGGGGAGGGGAAGAATGTGAGGGCTAAGGTGCCTCATTCACCAGTTGGATAATCTTATGCTATCATGAAACTCTATTTGAGACAAAGAAAGTTGTTTGTTCCACAGTAGGCTGTGGCTAGACTTCAGAGTCTTGTATAAGGAGGTGGAATGTTAGGTTTTCACATCACTGGAATCCAGGAACTCCACATCTCACAGCACATGGCCAGAAGGCCATACAGGTGTTTAGAATGAAAGAAAGAAGGAAGAAAGGAAGATAAAGAATGAGGGGACTAAGATCCCACAAACCTCATGATTTGGCAAAAAAGAAAAAAAAAAAAAAAGATGTAGAAAAAAAAACCCTGGTGGTTACACTGCAGGGAGAGGGAGCAGGAATCAGCTGAGAGATTTGGACTGACATATGAACCCTACTGTATGTAAAATAGATACCTAATAAGGACCTATCTACTGTAGAACAAGGAGCTCTTCTCAATACTCTATATTGACCTATAAGGAAAAAGAATCTAGAAAAGAGTGGATATGTGTATCTGTATAACTGGTTCACTTTGCTGTACAGTAGAAACTAACACAGCATTTTAAATCAACTATGCTCCAGATTTTTTTTTTAAGAGTAATTTCACTGGAAAAAAAAGAGTGATGGAGGAAGGAGTCAAGTTTTGATCCATTCCTAGATGATAATTTACTATAGAATTAAGGAGAGGAAGAAATAATATAGAAACGTGATCTGAGAAATGACTGACGTTCTCAGCAGGGAAAATAACAATGTGTTGGCTCAGAACTCCAGCTACTGGTGTATTATGAAGTTTGAGTGATGCTTTCTACCTTGATTAGAGATGCTAACCTCTGAAAACAGTGAACAAACCAGTTTCTTCCAGCTGTGACGCTGTATAAGGGGTCAACTTACCTGCGTAAGGTCAGAAACATTGTAATTTTCTTTACTCTGGTGAGTCAGAGAAGCTTAAGTCAAAGATATGAGTAGTGCTGGCAACAGGAATGCATATCAGCTCCTATGCCCATTTAATCTTTGAACATGACATGGCATCTGCAAGATGAAAGAGACATGAAAACTCGAAGGGAAAAGGAAAAAAAAATATGAAGGTGTTATTAACATTGCTAATAATATATTCTAAACTTGTGAATATCACCTCTCATTCAGAGGTACTCTTAAGATTTATAATGTGCTTATGGAGATCAGACACATATCTCAGATTGTTGGCAAGTGGCTCTTCTAAAATCAAACCAGATCAAAAGACATCTGCTTACTCTGAAATGTCAATGACTTTCTACAAATGGCAAGGGGAGCTGGCTGGGTGCATAGCTCCCAAGTATGCTTGGGACACCTTATGCCAAATCTCTTCTGAGTCTTTCAACAATTATTTTTGTAGATCATCTGGCTTTAGTGGACAGAGTGATGTAATGTCTAATGTATATGTGGTGATAATTGTTCAATAGAGAGTCAGAATGAGACTTGACTCTGTGGTGGTTTTTCTGTGTTTTTGTGTTTAAATTTAGTCATTCAACCTCAACAATCATCAAGAAGTCATTTAGTACAGAGCTTAGTACTGGCTGCAATCTCTAGACAATATAATTTAATATTTATCCTATTCTTACTAAAATTCTTTAGGAAAACCCTCTGTCAGGAAGACCACTGCTTTTTTTGTTTATTGTTTGTTTGTTTTGCTACCCATCCCCCCACTTAGATTTCGTGTATGTATGTAATCTCAGGGTGAAAAGCAAAGGATCTGCAACTAGGAATTCTGGTCTAGAGAATCTAGAGCAGGGTCAGCAAGCTTTGGCCAAAATCTACCTACCATGTGTTTTCATGAATTAAGATTTATTGGAAAATGGCCACACCAATCTGTTTACATCTTGTCTATGACTGCTTTTCAGCTACAACCACAGAGTTGAATAATTCCAAGAGAGACCCTTTATTTAATGCTTCAAATTTATTGCTTCATATTCGTTAACTGGCTACTTACAGAAAGAAAAAAAAAAAGTTGTCAGACCCTGATTGAGATTGTATTCCCAACAGTTTCCCCAGGTTGGTAACAGCAGGTTGAGTTACAAGCCATTCTCCAGGTATCTTGTTAAAGATGAGAGTTATGCACAGACATCCCAGGTACAACCACAATACAATTTCACAGTAAATTCAGAGGCAGAGAATTTAGGCATTTATTGCCTTCATTGACCATCTGAAAGAGATAGTAACTTAGATTTCACTTGAGATGAACTTGCCCTCAGTGATCCCAGAGGAGATGGACCAATTCATATTCATTTATGTGCTCAGTGAATGCCTAGGGCCTGTGGCATACAGTCATGTTCAGCACATGTTAGTTGAATGAATGCAGGCATATCAAAGGGCCGTGATCATTCCAACCCACTGGGGATTAATAGGATACCAGGTGAGAAATCTGTTCCAAGAATAGTGAGCTAGTAGAGCGGCAGCAAAGTTTCATCTTCTCAGCTCTTGACGTTAAGCCTATTGATCTTTAAGTAACTCAACTGTTCTTTTTTTTTTTTCCATCGTAAGTACACCTTGGGATAGATAATAGGCCTGAGTTTTGTTATGTGGGATTTGAAGAAGGCATTGTTAGTATAAATCATGTTACTGGAACACATGACTAGAGATGTTAATGAATTTCGTTTTCTGGCCTTTGAAAAATAATGTGATGCCAGCTCTTCTCTCAGAAAAGGTTAAAGACCAGGGGCGGGGTTTAGTCAACTTAGACTCTATTTATCACCCTTGAAACTTTTGTTTCTAAGAGGGACCAGACGAATAGATATTTATTAAACAGTTACAGTATCCCAAAGTCATAATAGTTCTTTTAATCTTCATCACAATCCTAAGCAGTAGTTAACTATTGTTCTTCTTTTGTAGAGAAAGAAACCCAAACCTAGAGAAGATGGAAAAATTACCTGTAGTCACCTTGTGAATGAGGGTCTAGCTGTCTTCTCCCAAGCCCTAGTTCTTTCCACTGGACCACTGCAGCCTGTCCTTTCCTAAGGAGTTTATTTTGCTTTTAGAAAGTGAGACTCCTGCTTAGTTCTGAAGGTAGTAGCTGATTCTGGCACAAAAAGAAATTCTAATATTTTTTCCACTTTCTTCTATGTTTTTGTTTGTTCACCTACTCTTTGTTCATTTCGTATAGTTTCAAACACTCGAGACTTTTTCTCAAAATAGGTCATTCCACTTCTAGGAAGCTTAGCAAGCTGTAGATTCCTGGGCACTTCTAGGACCTATTGGATTAGGTTTAACAGTCTCCTTTCCTTACCCATACATCATAAATATCAGGCAGACTATCCTAGAGAGTTTGTTCTTTAATGCCTTCAAAGACATGACATAAGATTTTGGAACTCCTCAACTTAGAAATATTTTTCCTAATTATATTTTTAGGATTTGTGTTCTTCTTCTTTTTTTTTTTTAATACAAAAAAGATTTTGTTCTAGTCCTTTAGTTCCAAGGCTAGTCTCTGGCTCATAATATTTTTAACAACAGTATTGCTGAAATGCAATAACTCTTTTTATGCCTCACTGTCAGGAAGAACAAGGCACGCTTGTATAACAGGTGAAATGGAGTCCTTGTACACAAAGACTTCATTTTGCACTATCGTTGGAGTCTGATCAATATCTGTCCTGGGTTCCAAATAAGGGCAGGGGCTACATTTTGCATTCCATCCACCTTAGCTACCAAGTGCTTGCTGCTGTCATTATCAATCTTCTCAGAACTAACCTCTCACATGAAATTGTGTTATATTTGTTTTGCTGTCTAGCAAAGTACTATAAATTTAGCTGCCAAAAAGGCATGTGCTCACAGTTGTGTAGATCAAAAGCTCAGGTGAATCCTGCTGGTGTGCTACTCAGGGTTTCACAAGGCTGAAATCAAAATCTCTACTGGCTGGACTTCCAGCTGGAGGCTTGGGGGAAGCATTCTCTCCCATGCTTCTGAGCCTGTAGGTCTGAAGTCATTGGCTGTGACTTTTTCTTTGCTGGCTGTCATCTGGTCCTGTTCTCTGCTCCTGGAGACCACCCACATCAGCTCTCACATGGCCTCTCCATCTTCGGCCCAACAATGTCACCTAGAGTCAATCTTCCTCATGCTCACTCTCCAACTTAATCTTCTGTGTATTTATTTGTCTTTAAGAATGCATGATATTGGGTCTGCCCAGATAATTTGGGATAATCTCCCCATTTAACCAATCAATAACCTCAATTATAAATACAAAGTCCTTTTTGTCATGTAATATAGCATATCCACTAGGAAGAGGGCATCTTTGGAGGGGGAGGCAATATTCTGCCAACCACACTCACCTACACACATCATTAAAAATAAATAAGAATACATTTCTTAACTGTAATGTAGGGATAAAAGAGTATAATGATGCAGTTTCAGTTCAGTTCAGTCCCTCAGTCGTGTCTGACTCTTTGCGACCCCATGAACTGCAACATGCCAGGCCTCCCTGTCTATCACCAACTCCCAGAGTTTACTCAAACTCATGTCCATTGAGTCAGTGATGCCATCCAACCATCTCATCCTCTGTTGTCCCCTCCTCCTCCTGCTCACAATCTTTCCCAGAATCAGGGTCTTTTCAAATGAGTCAGTTCTTTGTATCAGGTGACCAAAATATTGAAGTTTCAGCTTCAGCATCAGTCAGGACTGATTTCCTTTAGTATGGACTGGTTGGATCTCCTTGCTGTCCAAGGGACTCTCAAGAGTCTTCTCTAACACCACAGTTCAAAAGCATCAATTCTTCAGCACTCAGCTTTCTTTAGAGTCCAACTCTCACATCCATACATGACTACTGGAAAAACCATAGCTTTGACTAGATGGACCTTTGTTGGCAAAGTAATGTCTCTGGTTTTTAATATGCTGTCTAGGTTGGTCATAACTTTTCTTTCAAGGAGCAAGTGTCCTTTAATTTCATGGCTGCGGTCACCATTTGCAGTGATTTTGGAGCCCCCAAAATAAAGTCTGTCACTGTTTCCACTGTTTAAAAGTATTTTAATATTTCAGTGTTTAGACAGTACACTATTAGAAGTAAAATTGTCAGAAAGAAGAGCTACAGTGAAGACAGACACAAGCGATTAGGTTTGGAAGCCTAAGTTCCCCGAGTAGCATGGTCATCAGTTACGTAATTTTTAGAAATGGTGAAGCTCTCAGTTTAAAAAAAAAAAAAAAATGGAATACAGTCTTCCCCCTAGTTACACTGGAGCCAGATTTTATAAAATGTAGTATATTTTAATAATTGGAAAATTATGTTTATATATAAAATGAAGTTTGCTGTTAGAGATATTTTTCTAGCTATGTAAAGAGAACCCAGTGGGACATTTCAAAATTATATGTGATGACACCTAGCATCCCCAGGCCCCCATCCTCAATCATTATGACAATGTTAGAACATCTGACACTTTTACAGAGGATCTCCTAGGGGAGAGTGGCACCCCAGCTGAAAAGCACTGGGAGAGTGAGAAGGGGATTTTTTCAGCTCAGAAGTATTGATTGGTTGCATCTGGATTTTTAAAAGAAGCCCTTTCTGTTCTTGGGCTGTTCACAAAGCTTTAGTAACTCCCCAAAACAAATTCTCTAGGTCTTATATGACCTGGCCATGACTACCATAGGGCCGTGTGTAGGTAAGGGGTACGGGTTGAGGGAGACCTGGAATCTTCAGTTCGTTCTTGGGCAAGAGTGTTGAGCAGATAATCTAAGACAGAGGTTGTGAGTATGGACTTTGATGCCAGGACTGACACTTGAAACCGGGTCCTGCCTTTGAAGAAGTTGTGTGAGTGTGGCCACGTTCTCATGTCTCTTGGAGCCCTTTATTTTCCCCCTGTCTATACAATACAGAAGTCTTTCTATATGAATTTCTTGCCAGGGGCTGTAGAAGAAGCCTTTGCTTTTTTCAGTCATGGCCCTCCCATTGCACCTTTTCTCTGCTCTACTGTTTGAGAGCAAGGTTCTGCACATGGCAGTTGCTCCATCTTTGGTGGGCAATGCTTGTTGAATCTGCATAGTTGCCATGCACGTTGGTTTCCCAGACTAGACTCCTCCAGAATCTGCACATTCCCAGGTTCTTCTCCAGAATTCTAATCCAGCTGGTCCCAGAAGTCCATCATGATACGTATATCAAACAGTTACTTTATTTTCCACTGTTCACAGAAATTTTGCTGAGGACTGTTACTCTCTCGAATGTAGTTCCACCTCTTCAAGAGTAGATTAATGCTTGATTTTGCTCCTAAAGCCCATGAAACAGCCCAATTTTGTTCCTTGAATTTTAGAAAAGATTGGTTCTTACTAATAATTGGTATAAAAAGCAAGCTGTGGCAAAAAGAAAAGTTCTTTCTCAGGATCTTCAAACACATTTTACAGCAAACAAGGGTTGAAATGCCTTGGGGAGTATGAAAATAGAAACTGATTCTCATTAGCCTCGTCACTGTCAGAAATATTTGGTACATGGCTAATTACTTAAGGCCTGATGTTAGACACTGTATAAAGGAAACTGCCTCTATCCAAGGAAAGCTCCTTCTAGGAAAAAAAAAAAAAAAAAAAAAAAAAAAAAAAAAACAAACAACTCTTAAAGATATGAAAACATCACATCTTCAGGTACATGCATGCTAAGTTGGTTCAGTCATGTCCTATTCTTTGCAACCCTATAGGCTGTAGCCCTCCAGGCTTCTCTGTCTGTGGGATTCTCCAGGCTAGAATACTGAAGTGGGTTGTCTTGCAGTACTCCAGGGGATATTCCCAACCCAGGGATGGAAACCTGCATCTCCTGTGTCTCCTGCATTGCAGGCAGATTCTTTACCACTAGTGTCTCCTGGAAAGTCCTACATCTTAAGGTACCGGGATGGAAAGTGATCAGGTAAGTGTTCACAGTGGTGGTATTTGCAAGAGACACAAGATGTTGCATGGCAATATGGGAGGGAAGTTTAGCTCCCAGTTAACTACATAAACGATGCTGAGCATTGAATGACTTAGGCAAGGAGTCCTGGAGACTCCTTTCCTAAGGCAAACTCTGAACAGGATTTTGGGTGATCACTCTTCATTTTGAGAAAATTTGGTTCATACACCCTGATGTGAAAATGCCAGGGCACCCTGCCTGTCATTTCTCTCAGGTAGGTGTGATACACACTCTGCACTTCTGACCATTTTTCATCTGGGAAGCAGCCAAAGAGCATGTTCTCTTGGGCCCTTGCACTGGCATCAGTCTCCAGCTATGTGCTTTCATCTCACTTCCTGTAAAAATTCATCTGGAGATCCTGTGCGTCACCTAAGGTTAGGTGTCAGGGGACCAGCATACTGATTCATATTTTGAATCACAATTGTTGCTATAAATAGCAGACTTTGTAATCTGGTAGATCCCTTGGCTGCATAGTGATGGATGAGCTTCTGGTGATTAAAAAAAAAAAAAAGTCCATAACTCTCAAACTGTAGCTCAAGTTGAAGTGAACGATAATCATAAAGCATAACTAATACACTGCTGAATTATTCATTTTGATTATACAAACTGCACCCTCAATGTCAAAGAAGCCATACTCCTTCCAGGGTCTCTGTAAGCAGATGTCTCAGGAACTGTCTGGTCCTAAGAAAAAAG
Source organism: Bubalus bubalis (assembly GCF_019923935.1). Lineage (NCBI taxonomy): Eukaryota > Metazoa > Chordata > Mammalia > Artiodactyla > Bovidae > Bubalus > Bubalus bubalis. The sequence goes on along the minus strand of NC_059179.1, from coordinate 27,787,100 downwards.
GGACTGTCAAGTATTGAATCAGGCCTGTGCTAAGAGTGTGAGTTGAACAAATTATTATATAAATTATACCTAGAAAAAATTATGCATAATGAATATGAAATTATTATGAAATGTTCATAGAAATAGTCATAGGTTACTAGGTTTTGGTACAATTGATAACTTTCTGGTAGCCTGCAGGTATTCCTCACTGAAAAATCAAGCCCAGGAGTGACTCCTGGCCTGAGTCCCTCATCTGGGCCATATTTCTCATTTACTTGGACTCTTTGCCTTTTTACTTCTTATATTTTCTAGTTTATTCTCCATACAGTAGCCAAAATGATCCTTATAAAATGTAGTCCACTTCAGACTTGGCTTTGACCACACCTTTCCTATGCCTTATGGTCTCACATGGGAGAAAATCTAAACTTCTTACCATGTACTTTAAGGAAGACCTTACATGATCTAGGTCCTGTGTATTTCTCTGTATTCATCCCCCTCTAAGCTAAGAGCACACAAGTTTCTTGTGGTTTCTTGAATACACCTTAAGGCCTCTGCATTTGTAGCTTCTTCTGCTTTCAGGGCATGCTTGCATCATCTACTCATCGAGGTCTCCCAAAGCTATCCGATCTATGTAGCCACCACACTGTCACTGTTTACAGCAGGACCCTCTTTTGTTTTCATCTGAGTATTTATGTAAACAGGAAAATATAAACACTTTTATTGATGGGGTTGATTATCTCATGCTAAAATGCAGCCTCCTTGAGAATAGGATCCTTGCTTGGTTTATTGAATATTTTTTGCCTCATGTCCAGAACTGGACAACTCACTCCAGTATTCTTGCCTGGAGAATTTCATGGACAGAGGAGCCTGGCGAGCTACAGTCCATGGGGTCGCAAAGACTCGGACACAACTGAGCGAGTAACACACATGTCCAGAACTGTATTTGTAATATATTATCCTCAGTTTATCTAGTTGTTGAGTGACAAGCTCGGTGGTACGCACACTTATTATAGAAGTGGCGTGCATACATTTTTCCTTGCATACAGTACCACCACTTTAGTGATCTAGAGGCATTGCTTTCTTTGGTTAGTAAGTGACTAAGGCTTCACTGATCTGATTCTTTCCTCTCTCTTAGGATTCAAAATGGAAACCATCCCAGAATGCTGATAGCCTTAAATTTTAAGAGAAAGAAACCATGTCAGGCACCATGTTGATGGTTATTCTGGGGTCCAGACAGGGTTTTCTGTGATTATGCAAATCTTTTTACTCTCATATGCGGTGAGCTCCTTGTATATTAGTAAATATTTATAAAGCTCTCTATATTGACTGTTTCCCAATCAGGTTGATTAGTGTTTCCTCTCAGCAACCTTGTGAGTTCAATCACCATTATTATTGAACAGCCCAGAGAGGTTGGGCAACTTGCCCAAGGTCACTCAGCAGGTCATTGGCAAAGCCTCATAGGCAACTTCAGAGCCCATTACTGTGACAAGTCCTGGCATTGATTCCTCCAGGAAGGGTGACCCCTAATCACTTTTCTTGTAAGGTAGGCATATAAACACTAAATGTTCTGAAGTGAGAGAAATGTGAAGGCCTTGAGTTGAAGGAGTTATTGGTGCAATTAGAAACTGGAGCCAGATATTGAAAATTGAAAATGCTGCTTAATGGAGGTGAATTGGAGGACATATTATTTTTGAGAGAATGAGAGAAATGTAGTTTGAAAAATAGGACTGTGAAAAGCAGAGATGTATGTAGAAAATCAATTTGGGTGGCTTTGGGAGATGAAAAATAGTAAGTTATAGGGCAAAACCTTTCAGAAGAGTCTGGGTCAGGGTATTGGAAATAAGTTCTGTTCAGAAATAAGTTTAGTTCTCTAAAATAATATGTCACCAACTCACCTCCATCAAGCAGAGTTTCCTGATGTTCTGTGAGGGTGAAATCTGGTTTTCAAATACATAGTATTTCAGCCCTTGAAGCCCAGCAGGTGCCACTTGTAATCAACTTGCCCTACTGTATCTCCTGCAGGAATATGTATCAAGGAACATGATCTCAGTTTTAAGAAATCATGCTGCATCTCACGTTCCATTATTATTTTGGTGTTTTTCCCTTCCTTTAGGATTTAAGATAAGTAGTTCTTGAATAAATGGAGCTACATACTAAAAAAAAAAAATGTAGTTCTAAATTGGTGAACTAACCATTTGTTGTTGTTCAGTTGCTCAGTCATGTCCAACTCTTTGTGACCCCATGGACTGTAGCACGCCAGGCTTTCCTGTCCTTCACCATCTCCTGGAGCTTGCTCAAACTCATGTCCATTGAGTCACTGATGCCATCCAACCATCTCTTCCTCTGTCGTCCTCTTCTCCTCCTGCCCTCAATCTTTCCCAGCATCAGGGTTTTCGCATCAGGTGGCCAAAGTATTGGAGCGTTAGTTTTAGCATCAGTCCTTCCAGTGAATATTCTGGGTTGATTTCCTTTAGGATGGACTGGTTGGATCTCCTTGTAGTCCAAGGGACTCTCAAGAGGTCTTTTCCAACACCACAATTCAATTTGAAAGCATCTATTCTTCGATGCTCAGCCTTCTTTATGATCCAACTCCCATATCTGTGCATGACTACTGGGAAAACCATAGCTTTGAGTATATGGACCTTTATCAACTAAATGATGTCTCTGCTTTTTAATATGCTGTCCAGCCATAAATCAGACATCCAGAACTTGGACCTGACCCTATGCCCTTGCACTTGCTTTTTCCTCTGCTTGTAACAGTCTTTCTCAACATGCGTACCTTCCCACATATATCATTCAGATTTATCCTCAAATGTCTTATTAGTAAGGCCTTCTCTGACTATAGGGCTTCCCTAGTAGCTCAGTTGGTAAAAAATCCACCAGCAATTCGGGAGACCCTGGTTCGATTCCTGGGTTGGGAAAATCCCCTCGAGAAGGGATAGGCTAGCCACTCCTGTATTCTTGGGCTTCTCTTGTGGCTCAGCTGGTAAAGAACCTGCCTGCAATGCAGGAGACCTGGGTTCGATCCCTGCATTGGGAAGATCCACTGGAGAAGGGAAAGGCTACTCACTCCAGTATTCTTGCTTGGAGAATCCATGGACAGACCATGGGTTTGCAAAGAGCTGGACACGACTGAGCGACTAATACTTATATGTTTCTAATGTGTCTCTTTCTGCTAGAGTGTAAGCAAAGGAACAGCGATTTTGTATTTGTTTTTTGTTTTTCTGTTTTATTGCCAATGTCAGAAACAAGGCCTGGAACCTAGGAGACACAGCACAAATAATTGTTGAATGAATGAATGGGCCATTATACTATATCAGTGCACTCTAATATGTAGATTAACTATAGGTTGTGTGTGATTATGAAGAATCAGAGTCTTGGACTTCTGGTGAGCATTTTTTAGCACCTATTACTAAGTATTCTGGTGCTACCAATGCCACAATAAGTTTCAAGCCAAGAAACACCTGAGTGTTTTAATTTATATTGTGGTCATCTTGACATATTTAATAATGCAATGAAGGGATCGTGGTAAGATTGTGGGTAGGATTGCCAGTTTTTCCTGGATTTTTGAATAAAATTGGCAAAGCTGAGGGAAGTAGGACCTGACAGTTTTCCTGGATATTTATGGACACGTGTCAGTGTGACCTGGAGTCATGGTGTAGGTTAGAGCTCCAGTTGGCTGGACCATCAGATTTTCTGAGCAGAGTATTGCCTGTGAGTGGGTTCGATATCACTGCATGAAGACTGGCAGGGATAAAGATCAATGACTAAAGTGTTTCTGGGCTTTCCTTTCAAATTTCATTCCACAAGGGATTCTGAAATGTATTCTCAGTAAGCACTATATATCATTTGTGATTTTTAATATCCTCTTTGACTGTCATCCCTCATCCTGGTCCCTTTCCTGAATGTAACCACTATTTTCAGTTTGATATGATTCCAAAGTGTGGTTACACATAGTTTTGTATATATCTAGGGTTCTGATTTAGTTTATTTTGTAATTATTTTTATTATCATTTTAAATTTTTATGTTTTATTTGTTTTTAGTTTTGGAGGAGAATTAACTTTTATATGTAGAATCGTGTTTCTTACAGTATTAATTAATTCTAGGATGATTAAGCTTTATAATTATTTTTCTCTAATGAGATAATGGTACTTTTGCATATTTTATAGCCTGAAATTCTGAAAAATGCCTTAGCACATGAATCAGAAAACCTGTGTTCTCTTCTTGACTTGGTCTCAACTGAATTTTTGGCTTACTTTACACTGAGTGTTAGCTTCTTTATCTGCAGAATCATAAGGTCAGACCTATTCAATTGTGTAGAAACTGTACTTTATTGATTTCTGGAGGTTGTGTGAAAGTGTTAAAGGGTTACTAAAAGAGGCAAACTAGGGTATCTGGGTGTGGGCTAGAGTGGACAACAGGGGGTTCAATGAATTCAACTCCTATGTGTCTACTATACAATTTGAAATATGTTTTAAATACCCCACTCCTTTAATAAAAAATAAGAATAAAAACCACTAAACAGATCAAATTACCTCTAAGACTTTATTGAAGATCTATTTTAGAATCTTTAGCTTCCTTCACATTAATAGATGGAGATCCCCCAATAAATAGTGATTATTTAAGAAACTATATAGTGTAATAAGGGCTTCCCTGGTGGCTCAGATGGTAAAGAATCTACCTGCAATGCAGGAGAATCAGGTTAGATCCCTGGGTCAGGAAGATCCCATGGGGAAAGCAATGGCAACCCACTCCAGTATTCTTGCCTGGAGAGTACCATGGACAGAGGAATCTGGCAGGCTGTAGTCCATGGGGTCACAAAGAGTCAGACACAACTGAATGACTAAAACGTTCACTTCACTTTTCATGCAGTAATGAACAAATCATGTTTTCTATCCAGGCTCAGTAATTTCATCTTTAAAGAAGCTAAATAGAAAGTAGACAACATGTAACAGGCAAAGAGGGTATAACCTCCTCTTAAAACTCCAACCCCTGGTTGTCTCCTGTGATTTGGGGATGATGTTTTTCTCTAAGCCTTACTCCAGGCTTCACTATGGATGTCAAGTTCCTCAAAATTACTCCTGCTACAGAAATACTTGAATTTTGCAGTCATGACTAGAGATCAGTAGTTCAGTTCTCTCCAATTACATGTGGGAAAATAATTTACTCATTTCCAATTAATTTTTAGTCATCATGTGAGGTTGAGGCTTCTACCATGTATAGAAAAAAAAACAAACAAACTCATAAAATATCCTAATATCATGACTCCCAGAGAACAACTTCCATAATTTAGGATAATTAATCATTTAAATATCAGGGAATCAAATAAATCCTATTATCACCACTAAATGACTAGTTGCTTAGCTTCCAGAATACATTTTTTTTTCATAGTTTTCACTGTATGTTCTGATTGAAGGACTAGGAGGACTGATTTACATTGGCTTCATTTGATAAATATTTTACTTATTTTTGCCTATTTCCAGGCAAGATAATCACAGTGCTCCTTTAGTCAACCAGCATACCATGTGAGAGTGAAGTGAAGCACTCTTCCAGAAATAGCAAATGCTGATGAGCAGTTGCAGGTTAAATTCATTTTCTGATAAGGATTCGAAAGCAAGGAATATACTTGTGGATGTCCTTTCATGTCTGGTACCGTTCAGTCTTCACAAGCAAAGGCACAAGCTGCAGTAGTCCCTAGAGCTATCAATGCCTTTAGAGTCTTGGTTTATTAGATGCTTGGGCTCAGGGTCCTTATTCAAATAGAAAATTGACTTTAGAATGATAATTGGCAAATGTCATAAACAGTAGTGGTTCCTCACTGGGGAAGAAGGTGATCTACATTCTGGGAGCTCTGCTAGAAAATGCTGTTGTTTTCCAGACAAACTATTCCATCTTCCTATAACAAGCTGCTGCTGCTAAGTCACTTCAGTCGTGTCCGACTCTGTGCAACCCCAAAGACGGCAGCCCATCAGGCTCCCCCATCCCTGGGATTCTCCAGGCAAGAACACTGGAGTGGGTTGCCATTTCCTTCTCCAATGCATGAAAGTGAAAAGTGAAAGTGAAGTCGCTCACTCATGTCCGACTCTTTGCGACCCCATGGACTGCAGCCCACCAGGCTCCTCCATCTATGGGATTTTCCCGGCAAGAGTACTGGAGTGGGTTGCCATTGCCCTCTCCGCCTATAACGAGTACAAAGCTTAAATGGACAAGCCACATTGTGTCTGTATGAAGCTGGCTTTGGAGACTAAATGCCCAAGTTTGAATCCAGTCCCTGCTCATCATTGCTGTGTGGTATTGGCAAGTTGCTCTTCCTCTTTAAGTCTCAATCTCCAAATCTGTACAATGTAGATCGTCCCAGTTCTTAACTCATAGGGTGTTATGAGGATTAAATGAGCTAATCCTTACAAAGTGCTTGTCAGCCCAGGGTGTGGGATGTTTTAAGCACTGGGTGAATGTCCACTATTATTATTCATAAAATATTTGGCACAGCCAGTTATGAGTGTAACGTATTGCAGCTTGTGGGGATGTGACCTCAGCGTGGTCATGGAAGCTTTGCATTGGATCAAAAATGCCTGGGGATTAGGGTCATGTCAAAAGAGAGAACGCTTTAAAAAGCTGAGCAGATTTCCCTTTCTCCTAAATTTGTCTGTATCCTTATAACTGATAAATGCACATTATGTTTTGCATTGCTCTATTTGTATATAATATTTAGTACATTAATGCATAATACATTTTACATACACATTTGTATGTGTGCTTCCTAAGTCAGCCCCTAATTTCTCTTATATTTCTGCCTCAGCATTAAACCTGTCTGACTCAAACCCAGCAGGGAATCCTGAAATTTTCTTGCTCCCTCATCCTCCAAAAAGAAATGCATAAAAAGAGAATAATGTGAAATTTCTCAAATGATAGCTTCTGGTAATAGAGGAAAAGGTCTCAGGGTGTTCAATCAGCAGCATTGTTTGAGCACCTTTTGAACACCATGGAGAAGCTACAATGGTGGAGGGAGAGACAGAAGATTAAGCATAAATGCAGCTTGTTGTCCAGCCGCTGGCCATCAGGTGAGAGGGGAGCAGACCTAGATGAGGGTAATGTATGGCAAATATGGAACATAACAGAAGAGAGGATTCAAGTGAGTTATGTGGGATATAAAGGAGAGTCATCCCATTCAGCAGAGGGCTGTGAGAAGGCTCAATAAAGGAAGGGAGAAAGTATATGAGTGAATTTTGATGGGGGAAAAAGTGGGTGAAAAGATAAATGTAAACTAGCCCTACCTTCAGAGAAGGTAGTCTATTAGCACTGAACACTTTGAGCATTGACAATTTTAGGACAGCATAGACAGGTATGGGATGTTGTAGAAGAAACAGCAAAGGCTGCCAGTCAGCTGGCGTTGTCAGGAGAGGCATCCAGGGAAAGGAAAAGATGATAAGGAGTGTGTGTCCTCTGCCCACCCCACTGCTGTCTCTTGTGCAGTGCGTATTATATTTGCAAAGACAGAGAGGGATAAATGAGGCTGCCTCTATGAAAAGGAGTGAGTAGTAGTTTCTCCTGGACTATTGCAACAAGATCTAGCCAGTGCAGAGATGGCAATGTTCTGCCCCAGAGATGGAAGGAGAGCTGAAGTGGAGGGTACAGATAAGAGACAGTGAGGATAGACAATCCTCTGTGTGTGTGTCAGAAGGAACTCGTGGACATCACCTTGTTAAGAAAATTACTCTTCCCTGTACCTATGCCCTAAAAAGCTGAACAGAAAACATCTGACTAAGTTAATTTGCACTCCCTTTTTTAAGCAAAATACTCTGGGTATTAGTACCAGTTTTGGTTATTTTTATACTCACTCAAAATGAACTGGGAGATATTTCAGAGGTAAGGGTAACTCCTTTCTTTAATGTTAAGTATAATAGATCTTTACTTACTGCAGAACTGTATGTGGGTGGCAATGTCTTCTATTCTATATCACCACTTTCCCACAGAGCAATGTGCATGCAGTTATAATCAGATACATTCCAGTTTCTTAGCTATCCTGTGTGACTAGAAACATCAAGAATACAGTGCAATGCAGGGAACTATATTCAATATCCTGTGATAAACTGTAATGGAAAAGAGTGTGTGTGTGTGTAATTGAATCAGTTTTTTTATACAGCAGAAATTAACACAACATTGTAAATCAACTATACTTCAGTAAAATAAAAGAATGCAGTGTGATGATACAAGGATGGGAAGAATGATGACAAAGAAAGACCAAGAAGATGAGAGAAGACTTTCACAGCTTATCGTTTAACAACACATAAGTACTGTCCCTTCCATTAAAAAAATAAACACTTCTTTTCTATTAAAAATTAAATGACATTCCAAATACTGTGTCATATGGCAAAGTGGAAAGTATCTGTATAATACATTGACATGCCTCCCTCAATTCTGCTGTTTAACCCCCTTTCCTCTGATTCTGCAGGTTAATCTGAAAAGCTCAGGGAATCCAAGAAAACAGAGGGAAGCTTGTTCAGCTCTGGATGCACCATAATGTCTCAGCAGCACTTTTAAATTATATGTTTAGGCTGACAGGCAAATGTATTTCAGGACAGAATCCTTAGAAAGCAGGAGACAATTTCCTTCAGCTCCACGTCATCGTTTGATGTAGATTGCCTATTATATTCTCGAGGTATTATGAAAAATGGATTGGGAGATATTTTCTTGACAGTGGGTAGACTAATGGAATCTGGTGACTGTATTTAAAATGTGCAGGGGTTTGTTATAACATGGTAATAGAAATATCAATTGCACTGACAGGTTAAAAAAACCTGTCAATGAATGATAATGAAGTTATTTAAATGTCGACTCACTCGCAAACATTTTCCAAACCCTAAATTATTCTCACTGCTGTAACCTCATGCATCCTAAGTTCTGCAGGAACAGAGTCTGGGATGTAGCCAGTGTACCTTTGCCTCTGGAAGCTATTTTTATGCCACCAGATTCACCAGGGACAGTGGACGTAGCTGCTCTTAATGATTTTAGGAAAGAAACAAAACACAGAAGCCGCAGACACTTGATTTAGAGTTAAACACTGTTCCTCTTTCAGGATATCTCATTTGAGCTGATTTGAGTGATGCCTTGATATTTCTTGTCCCCGGACTTCTCTCTACAGCTTGAGTCTTGGTTTTGTGACCTTGGCATTATGGCATGATGTGTCTGGGAGAGAGTATATTCCCTCTCTGGGGCCTGGAAGTGGAGAAGGAAGGTGTCAAGTTATGTGGATACTTTCTAAAAGCCTTTTTGAAGAAGAAGCCTAGCTTATCCTCAATTCAAAGAGGGTGTCCATCAGGCTTCATGCATTCATTCACCCTCTGTCTGTAGAAGGCACCTGCTATGTACCAGCATCGTGCTGAGGACTGGGGACTTGGAAATGAACAGAGATGTGTGCTTTCCTATGGTGCTTACAATGGCCAGGTTATAAATGCCAGGTAGAGGTTGCTCCATTAAACAATAGAGGAGCATAGAGCATGCTGACCACCCTAGTCCCACTTCAGCCTGCAGAGCTCATTGATCTGCTCATAGCAAGGACTTCAGTGATTCTTGCCTGAATAGCTGAGCTTTTTAATTTTGACTTTGTGGAAATCCAGTGGGCCACACGAAAAGAGCAAACATCTGTGAAGTCAGTCATGCAGCCAAAACAATTAGGTTCCACAAGTGTCTGGGGCACTCTTCTGAGAGCTCGGAAGACAGCAGTCCACAAGACATCTTTCCTACCCTCATGGTGCTTGTATTCTGGTGGAAGAATTTTATTTTTACAATAAAAAATAAGTAAAAATCTTTCAGATGTGGGTAAATACTATGAAGAGAAAATAAAAGAGGCTAAGGAGGAGCAGTGTCCTAGGAGAGGGGTCGCTGAAAGAAGTGAGGGGCCATCTGTCAGGGTATCTAGATAAAGAGCTCTGCAAGTACAAGAATAACAAGGCAGGAGTGGGCAGGAATCAGGGGCGAGGGGAAAAGGAGAGGTACTAGGAATGGGAATCTCAGGATTATATTGCAGTCCTATTCGATACAGAGTCAATATTATTTGCCTATAGCAAGTCTGGAGTTTGTATGGAGACAGGACACTGACTGGTGACCCAGCTTGTGAGCTCATAAGTCCCCTTCTGTTTGACTTCAAGTCATTGCTCTTGCCATTCAGCTGTGACATCTTGGTAATCTTCATGAGCCATCATCACATCATTAACAGGTTGACCCATTCACCTTGTCTGTATTTCTAGTCTCCCCAGGAGCCTAAGTGGGCCGCATCAAGGCACACTTTCTTTGTGCAGCATTGTGAAAGTTTCTGGTTAGACTTTTCTTAATATGGTTTCTGGCAGGTCCTCTGGATTTTTACTAAGTATGAAGAGAATCCAGGTTTGGGCCTACCCCATGGGGAACTTCTAATAATTTCAGTTCATATTCCTTTTGTAGAATTAGGTTTTTTACATACATTTCCTTTTTTGTCTTGTAGCTTTTGAGAGAGGAAATGCAGCATGAGGTTAAAGATACAGCCCTTAGTGAGTGCTCCACTTCCAAGTTCTGCGGCCTTAGTTAAGTAGGTTGGTTATACATGTGGGCCTTCCTTATCGATAGCATGTGACTTATATCAGTGTCCATCTCATGGGATTCTGAAGGAGCTGAAGAGCTTAGATCACATTGTAAGCACCCAATAAATGTACATTTATAATATCTGTTAGGATTCTTAAATGTAATAGTCTATTCAGCAGTAGAATCCTGACACAGTTGTTATAGAAGCAGAGTACAGAATCTTTTATCAAGTTCTTACCTTACCTCTCTGATCCAAGTTCTGCACAAAACTACTAACATTTATGCCTCAAAATATGATAGGCTAAGTGTGGTTACATTTTAAAATTGTAATAGCTTCATGAGATAGTCTTATCTTCTAAGCAAACTAACTCTAACTCATTTTCAGTGATTGAGATTTTCCTTGAGGATTCACATGATGGGTTTTAGTGAATGTTGGCTAAAGAATACTAAAATTCATCAAGAAAAAGAATGAGTGATAAAAGGAGTAACAAAAGCTATAATTTGTAGATGGTTTATTACATATCAGCCATTGTGCTCAGCACTTTTTATGGATTAATTTAGTTTACAGATGATTCTGCGCTTATTTATATCCCATTTGATGATACTATAAGATTATAGTAGAGGAAATCCAATCATACATTTTATTTCTGCCACTCCTTGTAGAAACTAGCTGTGCCTGGTGTTCATCCCTTGGAGACTCTGTCATCTCAAAGAGATCATAAGTTCTTGGAAAGCAAGGGCCATGCCTTCAATGTGGTTTCTCCACCCCTCAGAGAAGCTCTTCTCAGGTCTATGCATATAGTAAATACTTAAATAAAGACATGCTTTCAAATGTTCTAAAAGTCACTATTTAAGATGCATTTGTCGAAAAGGGTAAAGATTAAGGATCAAACACAAGAGCCTGCAGTCCTTGATTTAATCATTTGCTATTTATTTTCCTGATACTCTTATTTTTTAAGCTTTCTGTATCTTCTAGCACAGTATAGGTGTTGACAGAAGCTATGTTTTTAATCTGTAATAAGCCAACTTATAAACACAACCAGAAAAAAATGCTTGCTTTGGAATGTTTTAAAAAATGGTACAATTGGAGGATTCAAGGCTGCTTATGTTGCATCTTAAATATGTCTGTGTATGGTACCTATTTTTAAGATTGCTTCCTTTTTGCCTTCACGGCAATAGTCACTTTATAGTTAGCATAACTGACATTTCTCTTGGCAAATTTGATTTGTTTTAAATATTTTTATTGTTCTCCTTTTCTTATGAAACCAAGAGCCATAATCTTTGGCCTTTTTTTTTTTTTTTGGTCTTTCATATTGTTTCCCAAATTATATTGTTCAGAAGACTAATCTCATTAGATATCTCTCACGAATGGATCCTATAATCAAATATGTTTTGAATATGCTTCATGAAATATGCATGTAAGAGGTTTGCAGTGTATAATAGAATAATAAAATTTATGTATGTATATAAGAATAATAAAAATTCTAAGTTCTGAAGTTAAGAAACGTTAAATTTTGCCTAATCAAGTGTTTCCTAACATTTTTTTGATCTCGGATGATACTCCTCTCCCCTGTATTTAGAGATGACACTTAAAATATTTAACAGCTAGTGCGCTGGCTCCACAGCCAGCCTGCTGCTCAACTGTCTGTCTCTTCTCCGTTCTTTCCTAGCCCACATCCCTAGGAGACTGAATTTCCCACATTGACCGTGCAGGCATGACTGGAAGCATCTGTTGGCTGTGAAGGGGAGTTTGGGTTCGCAGATGGACCCTAGGAATTGCCTTCCAGGGTGCAGTCCCTCCTCCAAGGTCACTGTCTCCTCCGCTGGGGCTCAGGCTGACTGTCATAGGCCGTGGCATTCAGAACAGGTGCTGGAGCAAGTGCCTTGGGTCACACAGTGACACTCTGCTATTTCAGCCCTCAATCTCTCGGTTGCTGGGACTGAAAGGAGATCTGAGCATCTTCCAAGGAGAGGCCCTGGTGATGAGGCTGGTAGAAGTAGCTACTCAGAGAATGTGGTGCAGTAAACTATTTGCCAACTGGTTCGCAATCATCGAGCGTCTTCACTCCTGTATCACTGTACCAGTGTATCCCAGCTGGTTGGTTGTTTTATCCATGAAACTTGTCAACACTCTATGTAATTCTGGTTCTGTGGAACAGCCACAGACAATTGCTTGTCTGTGACATTTGGGGTATATGGAAATACATCCGTTTTTTTCTATTAGTTACTATAATACCACAATGTTTAAACATTTAATTTTGCTTGAATCAACAATTAACAAATTTTGATTCACTTTTTGAGCTTTGAAAAATCAAGGGGCAAAAATGGCACAAAAAGTAATGGCCGATACCTGAACTTTCTGGGCTACTGATGTTACAATAAGAGAAAAGTTCCTAGTTACATTGTAAGTTATCTGAAAAGGAAGTTGTTCGTGTAAATCTGAATTAGTCACTCCATTATCATCTTTCACACTTGGATTTCAGTTAAGTGTGCGCGTGCGCACGCGTGCGCACACACACACAGAGTTTTCCCTTGTAGTTGTAGTTTGTGTTTTGAATGTAAAAATATTCTTTGAGTAGCTCGGAGATTGAGTTGATAGAAATTATGGGAAACTATTTTTCATGCTTTTATAAACTGATCCCTGCTTCTCCTTTCTTTTATCGCACTAGAAAAACATAAACTGTTCTCTCATCCCCAACACAGTTCTATTAATTTCTGCCTACACAAAATTTATAAATGTGGAAGTATTTGTACATTTAATTCTCTTCTCATCACCCCTCCATAGATTTTGCGTCTATGTTTTTTGTTCTTGAACTTGTATCATTAAGAATACAAATAGAAAAAGTTATCCAATAAAAGGAGCTAGAGAAAGACTATTGAAATTTTGGAGACAAGCGAGTCTCAGTAAGAAGAGAAAGTTGACTCAGTATAACCACGGTGAGAGTGGGAAAAACTGGTCAAACACCAGGATTAGACTGAGTAAGGAAAGAAGCCTCAGATATTTCTTAGAAAGTAACAGGAATTTTCATGTCCAGATGAGTCTGATGAGAAAAAAAATATATGGAAGGAGAATTTAAAGAAGTTTGTCATGGTTAATAGATAAGCTCTTCTGCAAAGAGATTAAGAATATTCTTCAAATATTCTTGGTTATTAAGCAAGCATTTGTTCAATTGAGCTAAAGCCCAGACTGGTCCTGAGGAAATCTAGTTATATATTTGGACTACATAAGGTGACTTCTATTTTTTGATGCTCTGACTACAGCTGACCCCTGAGCAACACAGATTTGAACTCTATGTGTATCCACTTATACACATTTTTTTAGTAGTAAATACTGTAGATTCTACAATGTGTGTTTGGTTGAATCCTTGGATTCAGAACCACAGATGTGGAGAAACTTGTGTATATAGAAGGCCAGTGATAAGTTATATGCTGATTTTTGACTGCAGGAATTGTTGGCACCCCTAACCCCCTTATTATTCAATTATCAACTCTACATCCCTTTTCTAAAACCCTACCCATTTTCCATTTTCAAGATCCAAAGTCCTTCTAAGAAACTTTTCATAATACCCCAATCTTCAGTGATTTGGAGTGTAATCTAAATTCTATAAAGTGTTGTCTATATTTACTTACTTATAATTTATGTATATAATATGTATTATAGTCTAATATCATCTAAAATTTTTATCTATCTTATATAAATATTTTTTGGTAAAGAGCTCCCTGTATCTCCAGCTGTAGTAAATTCTTAATTCTTTAATTCCTAGCTAATATGTTTTATAGCTTTCTAGCTCTGGTGCCTGATCCTGAGTAGGCTTTTAATGTATGACATTGAGGTTGATAACAGACAACTCTTCTATTTCATCTTTATGGTGTATGGAAATATGAAACTTCTATCATATAAATAAGTTTAAATAATTGCATTTTTGTGATTTTTCTGACTAAACCAACTTTATTTTCTGAGTCTTGTTAATTTTCATCTCTTTTGTTACATATAACACATTACCACTTTATTTTTCTGCCTTTCAAAGCTATTGGATTCTTGAAAGTAGGGGCTGTATCCTGGAACATAGCACAGAGCCTGTTCGTTTTAGAGGCTCTACAAATGTGAATGGATGAACTGCATTTTCTTTGGGAATCTCCTATATGCGTAAAGAAGCTGACAGATTTTATATTTGTTCCCTTTAAATTAAAAAAAAAAAAAGCTGTGGTATAATGTAACACAGAGCTTAGAGTCAGAATACCTAGAGTCAAATTTTAACTGACTTTGAAAAGATCATTCATGTTCTCTCAACCACTTTCTTCAAATACAGATAATATTTCCTACTGAACTTGGTTGCAACGATGATCTAATAAGATGTACAATTCTGAAATATATAATAGACTTATATAGAGAAGGTAATTAAGGTCTGTTTATTCAGTCTAAATTAATAAGTCATTGACTAATGTCAAGAAAAGATGAGAGAATCTCCAAAAATGACCAGAGTCAGTGCCAAGAAGTAATATCCTCCCAACTCCAGGTGGCTTAACACTGGAAAAGGCCACCGAGTAGAACTGTGAAATCTCACTTACTATTAAGACATCTTCTTATTCTTAAATAATAAGAAAAGACTGAATGACCTTTGGAGGGACTAGCCCACCATATATCCTATGACTCATGAAAGAAAACACAATTTGTAGATAAATCAGGAGAACCTACTTTTCCACTGTGCCAAAGATAAAGCAGAAGTTTGGAAATGTCAGATCTAAGTAAAAGGTCTTTATTTCTTAGTCTGGTTTCAAGGGATACCCTCATTCTTAATCTTTGAAAATTAAACACATTCTCTATGCAATGCACAAATCTTAAGGAGCAGTGAGAGATGGAGTTTTAATTTTTACCAATTCAATTTAAATGCAAATGTTAACCACTCACATGATGCTACTGTGTACATAATTAAGCATCATTATATACTACATGAATCATTTAGAAACCTCTGGAGAGCCATTCTACTATGTAAAACATGCATTACATTGACAAGCAGGCAAATGATGTATATTTCTGTCCTCATTAATGCTCCTTTTGAATTATAGGTCAACCGATTATGGGACAACCTATGAGAAGCTGAATGATAAAGTTGGGTTGAAAACGATTTTAAGCTATCTCTACGTGTGTCCTACCAACAAGCGTAAGGTAAGAAGTGTGTATTCAGCATGCTGTTTATTCATGATGTGACTTCTGTCTTGGCTGGCTCATCTCTCTAAACCACCTAAAAATCCATTACAGTTAAGCTTCAAGAGATATAAAGATGAGTTGATGGATGTTAGGGTGGTAAAATGTCTGATACATCATAATTTTCAGATCAGCAGCTGTGAATGTAGGAGAGAGAGAGGCAGGCATATCATTATCATTTCCAAAAGGCAGCTATAGGGAATGTCCTGTTGTCTGGATGCTCCAGACTCTTACAAGAGCTCTGACCAGTTAGTGGCAGGAATCAGAATAAAGCTTGACAAAACAAAAGAAAAGATAGGATTTTCATGGAATGTCCACCTCTATTCCCTTGACATGGAATAAATAGATTGACTAGAATTGAAGTGAATGCATTGTCCTAAGCAGGTTGGAAGTTTCCTTTCTAAAGTTTATTCAGATTGCATACAAATGTCAGGTTGGAGGCAATGTGGGAAGGAACCCTGGAGATCATCATCGTATATGACATACTAATTTTACCGATGAGGAAACTAGAGTTCAAAGAAAGGAAATCACTTGCCTCCATCACAGAGTTATAGGCACAGTTGGGACAAGAATCCAGCTTTCTTGCTTGGCGATCATCCTGTTTCCACTGCATTATACTGCTGTCATGATGAGAGGTTATTTATTCTTCAGTGAAAGTGTTATTGCTCAATCATGTCCAGCTCTTAGCAACCTCATGGACTCTCCTCTGTCTAGGCTCCTCTGTCCTAGGAATTCTCTAGGCAAGGATACAGGAGTGGGTAGCCATTCCCTTCTCCAGGGGATCTTCCTGACCTAGAGTCTCCTGCTTTGCAGGCAGATTCTTTACCATCTGATGCACCAGGGAGCTGTCATGAAGATAGGGTTTATTTATTCTTCAGAGAGGGATGTTATTTTCTTAGGAAGAAAATAATATTTGCTTTTAAATGAGAAAAACCTATTTGTTTTAGGAGGAGAGTGGTGTTACATTCATTGTCTGGTTTAAAAAATTTGCACTATATGATTCTGACATATAATTTCTAAGTATTATATAAGTTATATGAATAGATAAGAATATCTATCAGGAAATTTACAAAGGTTGTTCATTTGTCCCAAGCCAAATTCTCTTATGTTGGTAGCCCTGATACCTGTGTTCTCATCTCAGATCTGTCAATAGGTACTATCATTGACCTTAAGTAGGTAGGTACTACATTTTGTCATCTGGCCCATGGAAGGTAGATTAGTACATCTCTAAATAGTCATCCTCAACTCTGCTGTAGATGCAGAGCAATGGGCATGGTAGGGTGTGCAAACCTCTGCCCTGCCCCTGTTGCTCTGGCTTAGGGCTCAGGGAACTGTATCTTCTGCAAGTTCCTCAGGTGCTTCTGGTATATATCTGGGTTTAAGAACCGCCTAGATAGGGTGTAATATTTCTTCTGGCTCTAAACATTTCAAGTTTTTCAGTTGGAGCAGCATAATTTCTCATTGTGCATAGACTCTGAAGTCAGATGGCTTGAGTAAAAACCCAGCTAAGCCAATTAACAAGTATATAACTAAGGCGATTTCCTTAATCTCACCTAGCACAGTGTCATCAAATTGAAAATAAGGATAATTATAGTACCTACCTCAGGAGGAAAGTTTTAAGGACTACATTAACTAAGGCACTTCAGGTGTTTAGCACAGAATAGCTAAGGCCTTATCATGTTTTCTCTTTGCTTTATTCTCCTTTGCTCATCTTTATTCTCTTCCTCCATCAAATAATTACTGGAAATAATAGTAGTGACCGTCCTCTATAAATATCAGTGTTTAGTAGACTTTCTACAATGATAGAAATGTTCCTCTAAGCTGTCCAGTGCTATAGACGCTAAGCCCTTGGAGCTATTACTTAAATTATGGCTAGTGTGCCTGTGGAGCCAGATTTTACATTTAATTTCATTTTAGTTAGTTTGAATGTAAATAGCCACGTGTGGCTCTTGGCCACAGTATTGGGCAGCACAGTTAAATAATGTCAGCCTCACAAATTTAGAGATTTACCCTGAATGTTCCTATCTTGCCCTTCCTGGCTGATGACTGGTCCAGCATCAGCAATTACATCTAAACAATTTTGATCTGTTGTATACAGTCCTAAATTGAGGAGCTGAACTTATATCCCTTATTTTTTATAATGAGATTTAGCTGTGTTTGTTGGCTTTGAATCAATTCTTGTAATCTCTATTGATTTTTCCTCTAGTTCACATTTTTAGTAAATTTTATTTAACAATCAACCAATTGTAGGCACCATAAGATACAGAAAGAAATAAGCCAGCTCTCCACCTTCAAAGATCCTGTATTCTAGTAGTAAATGCAGTGTGAGATTTTTGGAACTAAGAAGTCTCTGACTCTGCTTCCACCTAGCAGGTGTCTTTGGGTGAGTTGTTTACATTTGTAAAGTGATATAGTCAAAATAAAGGAATTTATATCTAGAAGAGACCTTAGAATTGTTCTGATCTAGGGATAGTCTCTGTTTTATTAATGCCATTAGAAAGGAATATGGTTTTTAAAAGTCACATGTCAAATATTGAATGTCAGCATAGGCTTTTCTGTAGCAGCAGAGTATGTGGTAGTGACCTGAAAGCTACAAGATGGTTAGCAGGAACAGGACTTGAAGAATGAGATCTAAAGTCCAAACATAGCTCCTAAAACTAGAAGGAATGCTTAGAAGTAATACAGAAAGGAGTTATTTTTCCACTGATCTCCAGTAGCATATTGGGCACTTACCGACCTAGGGAGTTCCTCTTTCAGTATCCTATTATTTTGCCTTTTCATACTGTTCATGGGGTTCTCAAAGCAAGAATACTGAAGTGGTTTGCCATTCCCTTGTCCAGTGGACCACATTGTGTCAGACCTCTCCACCATGCCCGCCCATCTTGGGTGGCCCCACATGGCATGGCTTAGTTTCATTGAGTTAGACAAGGCTGTGGTCCTAGTGTGATTAGATTGACTAGTTTTCTGTGACTATGGTTTCAGTGTGTCTGCTCTCTGATGCCCTTTTGTAACACCTACCATCTTACTTGGGTTTCTCTTACCTTGGATGTGGGGTATCTCTTCACGGCTGCTCCAGCAAAGCGCAGCCACTGCTCCTTACCTTGGACAAGGGGTATCTCCTCACTGCTGCCCCTCCTGACCTTGAACATGGAGCAGCTCCTCTTGGCCCTCCTGCGCCCGTGCCCAGCCACCGCTCCTTGGATGTGGGGTTGCACCTCTTGGCCGCCGCCCCATGATAGAAGCAAGGTCTGATGCTGTAAAGAGCAATATTGCATTGGGACCTGGAATATTAGGTCCATGAATCAAGAAAAATTGGAAGTGGTCAAACAGGAGATGGCAAGAGTGAATGTCGACATTCTAGGAATCAGAGAACTAAAATGGACTGGAATGGGTGAATTTAACTCAGATGACCATTATATCTACTACTGTGGGCAGGAATCCCTCAGAAGAAATGGAGTAGCCATCATGGTCAACAGAAGAGTCTGAAATGCAGTACTTGGATGAAATCTCAAAAACAACAGAATGATCTCTGTTCCTTTCCAAGGCAAACCATTCAGTATCCAGTAATCCAAGTCTATGCCCCAACCAGTAACGCAGAAGAAGCTGAAGTTGAATGGTTCTGTGAAGACCTACAAGGCTTTTTAGAACTAACACCCAAAAAAGATGTCCTGTTCATTATAGGGGGCTGGAATGCAAAAGTAGGAAGTCAAGAAACACCTGGAGTAACAGGCAAATTTGGCCTTGGAATACAGAATGAAGCAGGGCAAAGGCTAATAGAATTTTGCAAAGAGAACTCACTGGTCATAGCAAACACCCTCTTCCAACAACACAAGAAAAGACTCTACACATGGACATCATCAGATGGTCAACACCGAAATCAGATTGATTATATTCTTTGCAACCAAAGATGGAAAAGCTCTATACAGTCAGCAAAAACAAGACCGGGAGCTGACTGTGGCTCAGAACATGAGCTCCTTATTGCCAAATTAAGACTTAAATTGAAGAAAATAGGGAAAACGACAAGACCATTCAGGTATGACCTAAATCAAATCCCTTATGATTATACAGTGGAAGTGAGAAATAGATTTAAGGGACTAGATCTGATAGACAGAGTGCCTGATGAACTAT
The DNA here is from genome assembly GCF_019923935.1 of Bubalus bubalis. Lineage (NCBI taxonomy): Eukaryota > Metazoa > Chordata > Mammalia > Artiodactyla > Bovidae > Bubalus > Bubalus bubalis. The sequence continues at coordinate 27,767,229 of NC_059179.1, read as the reverse complement.
GGACTGAGGTTCACGACACTGTACAGGAGACAGGGATCAAGACCATCCCCATGGAAAAGAAATGCAAACAAGCAAAATGGCTGTCTGGGGAGGGCTTACAAATAGCTGTGAAAAGAAGAGAAGTGAAAAGCAAGGAGAAAAGGAAAGATATAAGCATCTGAATGCAGAGTTCCAAAGAATAGCAAAAAGAGATAAGAAAGCCTTCCTCAGTGATCAATGCAGAGAAATAGAGGAAAACAACAGAATGGGAAAGACTAGGTATCTCTTCAAGAAAATTAGAGATACCAAGAGAACATTTCATGCAAAGATGGGCTCGATAAAGGACAGAAATGGTATGGACCTAACAGAAGCAGAAGATATTAAGAAGAGGTGGCAAGAATACACAGAAGAACTGTACAACAAAGATCTTCACGACCCAGATAATCACGATGGTGTGATCACTGAGCTAGAGCCAGACATCCTGGAATGTGAAGTCAAGTGGGCCTTAGAAAGCATCACTACGAACAAAGCTAGTGGAGCTGATGGAATTCCAGTTGAGGTATTTCAAATCCTGAAAGATGATGCTGTGAAAGTGCTGCACTCAATATGCCAGCAAATTTGGAAAACTCAGCAGTGGCCACAGGACTGGAAAAGGTCAGTTTTCATTGCAATCCCAAAGAAAGGCAATGCCAAAGAATGCTCAAACTACCGCACAATTGCACTCATCTCACATGCTAGTAAAGTAATGCTCAAAATTCTCCAAGCCAGGCTTCAGCAATACGTGAACCATGAACTTCCAGATGTTCAAGCTGGTTTTAGAAAAGGCAGAGGAACCAGAGATCAAATTGCCAACATCCGCTGGATCATCATAAAAGGAAAAGAGTTCCAGAAAAACATCTATTTCTGCTTTATTGACTCTGCCAAAGCCTTTGACTGTGTGGATCACAATAAACTGTGGAAAATTCTGAAAGAGATGGGAATACCAGACCACCTGACCCGCCTCTTGAGAAACCTGTATGCAGGTCAGGAAACAATAGTTAGAACTGGACATGGAACAACAGACTGGTTCCAAATAGGAAAAAGAGCACGTCAAGGCTGTTTATTGTCACCCTGCTTATTTAACTTATATGCAGAGTACATCATGAGAAACGCTGGGCTGGAAGAAGCACAAGCTGGAATCAAGATTGCCAGGAGAAATATCAGTAACCTAAGATATGCAGATGACACCACCCTTATGGCAGAAAGTGAAGAGGAACTAAAAAGGCTCTTGATGAAAGTGAAAGAGGAGAGTGAAAAAGTTGGCTTAAAGCTCAACATTCAGAAAATGAAGATCATGGCATCTGGTCCCATCACTTCATGGCAAATAGATGGGGAAACAGTGTCAGACTTTATCTTTTTGGGCTCCAAAATCACTGCAGATGGTGACTGCAGCCATGAAATTAAAAGACACTTACTCCTTGGAAAGAAAGTTATGACCAACCTAGATAGCATATTGAAAAGCAGAGACATTACTTTACCAGCAAAAGTCCGTCTAGTCAAGGCTATGGTTTTTCCATTGGTCATGTATGGATGTGAGAGTTGGACTGTGAAGAAAGCTGAGTGCTGAAGAACTGATGGTTTTGAACTGTGGTGTTGGAGAATACTCTTCAGAGTCCCTTGGACTGCAAGGAGATCCAACCAGTCTATTCTTAAAGAGATCAGCCCTGGGTGTTCTTTGGAAGGAATGATGCTAAAGCTGAAACTCCAGTACTTTGGCCACCTCATGCAAAGAGTTGACTCATTGGAAAAGACTCTGATGCTGGGAGGGATTGGGGGCAGGAGGAAAAGGGGACGACAGAAGATGAGATCGCTGGATGGCATCACCGATTCGATGGACGTTTGAGTGAACTCCGGGAGATGGTGATGGACAGGGAGGCCTGGCGTGCTGAGATTCATGGGGTCACAAAGAGTCAGACATGACTGAGCGACTGAACTGAACTGAACTGAATACAGAAAGGAGCCCTGCCATCAAACCTATTGATGTCAATATATCAATGTCAATCAAGGTGCATAGTTAACTATAGTTATTCACAGGACTTTCAAAAAGACATTTGGCTATGGGCATTTAGCTGAAATTAACACCCAGCTATTCTTTTTTCCAGAGAAAAAGAAACTGTTGCCCATGCCTCTGAGAACTGCTTTCTCAGTACAGGTTCCCTTCCAGAAGCAGAGGCAGGCCTGAGCTGTTTAAATCACAATGTTTATGGGTGAACCTAAGAGAAGGGATCTTTTCCTCTACAGATAAATGAGGCTTTCAGGGTCACTTTCTGAGATGCTGATAGATTTAAGAAATATTGGAGGACGATGAAGGTCTTTACAATGGTGCAAAAATCAATAAAGTTGACATAGCAGTATATTTGTGTTCAGTTTTTCTACTTATGAGGTGAATTTATCACCATGAAATATGGACTTTCCCCCCCAAAGGGACATACTTGAACCAAAGAGATAGTACCTGCCCAACATTTTACAGTGTGAATATATTTCCCCCAATCAATGAGAGTTTATGTTTTAAAAAAATATATAGAAGAAGAAGAAAAGAAATACCAGGCTCTATTAATTATGCAGGACAAAGGCATTCAGCTTTGCTCTGATTCTCCTAGGACTTCTGCATCCTCCAGTGAAATGGCAGTCTCCTTTAAAGGGTTGTATTAATTCTTTTAAGTCTCCAGGGTGCTGTCTAGGAAGTTAACATCTTTTGTACCAGATACTTCTTTCTCCTCTTCATATCAGTGAGAGCAATTGGAATAAAACTGACATCGGAGTAACTGTCTTACATTCCCAGGAACCTGTTTTGCCTTCCTGTTCTTCTTGCTATTTTTAGCAGCTTGTCAGGACAAGCACAGCTCTTCAATCAACATGTCTCCAGCAGTGGGCATCATGCCCTGGCTTTCCAGGCAGCTTGTTAGGGGCATTACTGGGATCAGCCTCCAGAACAAAACAGGCCCATATTTTCTGTTTAAACTGATGATCATTCATTGGCTGTTTCTCTGCAAGCCTGCTGTAAATTACAGCAGCTTTCCTTGGATTTGTCTGTTACAGTAAAAACTATAATCTCATCTTAGGTCAGTCTAGGCATTCTGAACTGACTGAGAGACATAGAAATCTGGCTCCCAGGTATTATCCTAGCTCAAGCATCCTCTATATCAGAGGAACTCAGCACCTGGCCTCAGATATATGAGGTAGGCTCAAAAGTTATAAGAGTGAGTGGGTACAGGTGTCAGAGGAGAGGCAGGCTACCTATCTGTCACTATGCCTCCAAGGGAATGCACTGCCCCACCCACCCAGTTCATGATAAATCCCAAGGCTTGCTGGATTCAGAAGTAGTTTATTGGCTACCTATATATAATCTTCTGTGAGGAAAGATGATTTAACCTGTACCTGAAATGGACATCTGGGATGTAGGGGGTGATGGGGAAAAGAATACAAATGTATCATAGAAAAAAAAAATCAATACTGAAATCTAAGTCTTATATTCTCACTGAGTTTATTTGTTTTCTGCCTAAAAAAGGAAAACTTCTTTATACTCCATGTGCATCTGTCCATAAAACCTTACCCATCACTCCCAACCAACCTTAGCTATGTTCCTTCCTGCAGTGTTGTAGAACACCTTCAAGGATTAAAGAATACAAAATCCTAAGTGGAATTCATTGAGAGAGAGAAGGAAAAAAAAGTGTTTTGTTTTGCTTTTTTTAAAAACTCAGAACAGCCAATTCATTTAGTTGTTATATGCTTATACTCTCTTTACAGTGTGTTCCCAGCAAAGCAAAGACCTAGAGATTATTTGTTCTTTATGTTTCCTGTGCCCCCTGCATATCCCAGTTCCTTCTCCTTTCTGTGTTATCACCACTTAATTAATATCGTTCCTGCTGAGAGAGCCTTCCAAGACTTTCATCCTATAAATAGGATCCTGGCTCTCCAGAACACATTGATCATTCTTGCTGGTCTCTTGATACATGCCAACATGAAACACTGTTTGCGTTTTCTCCAGATGTTTAGGTTTTAATTACCGTACTGTATGTGGCACTTTCTAAATAAGCATGTGATTATTGACTTGTTGCCTCTTACTTTTATATCCTGGGCTTAATTCCTCTTGTCATTTGCTTGGGTGGTCTATATCATGTATGTATGTGACCTTTTCCTGGAGAAGGAAATGGCAGCCCATTCCAGCATTCTTGCCTGGAGAATCCCATAGGCAGAGGAGCCTGGCGGGCTACAGTTCATAGGGTCACAAAGAGTTGGATATGATTGAAGTGACTTAGCACGCATGTGACCTTTTGGGACAGAAAAGAAGTGTGCTTGGCAGTGTCCTCATCTTCTCTTAGGAAGAATGATGAAATTGTTGAATCAGGACCTAAAAGATGTTGGACGTTTTAACATGCTGCTTTTGCGTTTAACAGATAGGGAAACTGAGTCTTGAGAGTTTAGTATCTTGCCTGAGGCTGCATGCAGCTGGCAAATAAAGAACAAAGATGATTAAAGCTTTAAGTGGTAGTCGCTCAGTCATGTCCCATTCTTAGCAGACCCCATGGACTATAGCCCACCAGGCTTCTCTGTCCATGGGATTCTCCAGGCAAGAATACTGGAGTGGGTTGCCATTCCCTTCTCCAGAGGAATCTTACCGACCCAGGGATCCGACCCAGGTCTTTTGCATTGCAAGTAGATTCTTTATTGTCTGAGTTAAAGTCATCCTCAAATGCCACCTATTCCATAAAACTGAATCAATTCCGCTAACAAAACTTTCTCACTCCCCCTGATCTCCCAGGCATCTGCTTCTGTTTGCAGCACTTCTCTCTCCTGATTATAATTGTTCTTGACCCTGTGTAATCACCCCTTTAGAACGCAGGGTCCTAGATGGGATATTGTGACTTGATCCACTTTCTTGTCTCTAACAATCAGAACACAAGGTTTTGTGGTCCAGTCATACCCAACACATGGCTGAGGATTTGAACTAAACTTAGGTGGGTTTTGGACTCTTAGGCTGGATCTTGAAAAGAAAAATACAGTGTGAAACTAGCTTTGACTCATTGATTTTCTCTAATTATAAAATTAATTTTTCTAAGTAAATAAATAAGGAGTTAAAAGGAAAAAAAAATCCCTGTAGGTTTTAATAATTTCTAAGTCATAGTTTTATCTTTTTTATAATTATATAATTTTATCTTTTCTAGCCAAGAAGAGCATGATTAATATTTAAAATTCCAGGACTTTGCATAGCACTCACTTGGCATTATCTGGTGAGGCCGAGGGGAGCAAGTGTATTGTATAATACATCAAAGGGGGTGCGTGGCATTTCCCTTGGCAGACAGGCAACACTTGCTCATTCTACCCTAAGTCTTTTATCTGTCCCTTTATACACAAGATCATGCATTTGCCTCTAATCTTTTAAAAAATAATGTATGTTTCATTCATAAAGAAGTACAATGCAGGAATCCGGAAACAGAACGGAAGTTGTATTTTCCAAACTTCAGTTGAAGTGACTTTTCTGTGGGGGTTTTTTTTTTTTTTTGGAAACAAATACTAACTTGCCTGCATTTAGCCTGGGCAATGATGGCTAAAGGGAGTAAGGGAGAGATCACGTCCTTTGATCCTTCCTGGGTACAGCTGAGTGTTTATACTGTTTCAGTCCATCAAACATTGTTCTGTTCTTTTCTTGAGCCTTCAAAAATCAAGTCAAATCCAAGAAAGCATGCCACATCTACATTTTTTTCCTCTGGGTGATGTTCCAACAGTCGTCCAAGCCCCTGGGTTTCAAATAAGCTACAGAATAATAAGTGTAAAGTGCTCTATTTGAAATAGGCAGAGCGCCAGGAGTAGTGGCCACCTGCAAACTCCCCTGTCACTCCAAGGTGGCCCTGGGGAGCCCTCTGGAACTCCTGGGATACACAGAACACAGTGGTAAAACAGAAAGAAAAAAAAAAAAATGAAACCACTGATCTAAGCCATTCCCCCTCTGTATGGGGAACTACACTTGAAACAGCCATATACTTTGTACTATTTTATATAAATCAAAGCACTTATGATAACATCCATAGGTTGAAAAATCTTATCAAACCAGTCTATTTTATTTTAACACAGTGTGGTACAGAGTAGGTACACAGTTGATTTTTATTGACTTTTATCTCTGTCTCTCTAACACTAATTTAAAAAGGAAAGAAAAGAAAGGCAGATTTAGAATGTGCCTGGTTTTCCAGAATTTACCAGGTTAACTAGTAATTCACTGTTTTGTTTCATGAAGCTTTAAGTAGCCATGCATATCATTTTGTTGTTCTTAGAAAGAAGCTTCTTGCATAATTAAGATCATGTATTTATTATTCCTCATTTGTAAGATGTTGTGTCTATCACATATAAGTGTCTGATACATTAAATATTAATTATGAATCACTGATCTAAAAGGAAACAACTTATATTTGCATAAAGGTGAGTTTATAATGTTGATGCTATAACTCAGAGTTTTATTAGCCACATTAAAGTAACTAGCTAGATTTCAAATAAGCAGAATGTTTATAAATACCCAGTAGTGAGTGTAGTGAAAGTTGCTGTGTGTGTCCAGCTCTTTGTGACCCCATGGACTGTAGCATGCCAGGCTCCTTTGTCCATGGGATTCTCCAGGCAAGAATATTGGAGTGTGTAGCTGTTCCCCTTTCCAGGGAATCTTCCCAACCCAGGGATCGAACCCAGGTCTCCTGCATTACAGGTGGATTCTTTACCATCTAAGCCACCAGGGAAGCCCTATAAATACCCCGAGGTCAACCATTTCTAAGTTTAGGTAATGCCTTCTAGTTGACTTTAGGTGGTATTTCTTTCCCAAAGTGTGGGAAATAGAACTCTGTCTTTTGGTGTTATTCCTTTTTAACAAATGTACTTAATGAGGGTAGAGAGAGCCTGAATTAATCTTGAAATATCATTAAAGTAAGAGTGATCTGGAAACTGTATGCTTCTTATACCAATGAATGGGTCTCAGAAGATAGTTGTTTCTGTGGGCCAGTGGACAGAAGTTTTCTCAAAGATGGAAAGAAACCTGTATCAGAGGCTGGTCATCCTTCAAATATGCCAAATAGGCTACCTGTGTAACCTTCTTTGGGGAGCAGATCTTTTTTTATTTAGTTACCTACCTCCTTATTTATTTATTTTTGACTCATCATCTGTCCTTATTAGAATTCTTGTTCTCTGAAGTCTGACTGGCCTAATGTTAAATGCCCATCCATTACCCTTTTATGAAGGTCAGATGCATTATTTCAGGTTGATTCCAAGCTATACTGTGTTGTGGAAAATGGTCAGAGGTCTTTTCAACATTCTGGTCTGTTTGCTTCCTGCATACTCCCTGTGGTTTCTCAGCGGTTTCCATCAATTGGTGTTTGACACACTGTATCTAGAACATTTGTTTCTGGAGAACAGCCCTTGCTGCAATCATGATGGATGGAGATGAATGACCGCTGCTACAGGAAATGTGCCATATTTACTAGGGTGGGGATGTTTCACTCCAATACATCAGATCTACTCCAAGCTTTCTTTTGGTGCTGTCAGGAAAAACAGAGTTGATGTTGATGAATCTTTAATAAAATCACTACTTTTTTCCTTCCCAGGAGAAATTAAGAGAATACTTCTAGCCTCAGGAGCTGGACTGCTTCCATTTAAACAATTCCTTTCTCTGACCTGACCTTCCTCTTGACCAAATCTTCTTTTGATGGTTTTTCCCTCTGTTCTTCTAGGAATCCACTTCTCATTGTGCTGGGTCCCTAGCTGCTGACATGTTTCTCGTTCCATAACCCTCGAAGTCAACTACTTACAATAGGTTTCACAGGACAAAATACCATACCTTGTTGGTACAAGATGGACTACGATCTTCATAGGCAAAAAGGCCTGTAGTACAGCGTATACAGTCTGATGCCTGGGCCGGAGCAGTCTCTTCTTTACCTGCTTGGGGTTGTGTGTGCTTGTTTGGGTACTGGAATACTACGTGTCTCCATGATTGACAGCATCTCCCAACCAGGAAATGAGCATACCTGTTGTGGAGAAAAGGACGATTGCAGATGAATCCAAAAAGTATAGAATGGGGGAAAATAAAACAGCCTCAATACACTGTCTCTCACAGATAAGAGAAAAGTTATAGGAGGAAAGACACAGGCGTTAAGCTCAGAGGGATGATGGTAGAGGTTAGTACAAAACATTTAGAAAACAAAATGCTGATGAGAGAAAGGTAGTAAAAGCACAGTGAACTCATAAGGTTGAAGAAAAGAAATAATAAAATCAAATGTATTCTCAGCAGTAGATTAAGAATGTCTTGAGATCTATGAGAGAGGAGGACTGGCTCATTCACTAGGAACTTATTAAGATTTTCAGAGGGAGTACAATTTACCTTTATCTCTCTGCTCTTCCTCAGTACTTTCAAAGGGGGAAAAGATGTTGATGGCTGTGGCCGAAATTGGTTTTGCCAGGAAGGAAAAACAATTTAGACTCAAGTGTGGAGGAGTAGCAGACCTCAATTCAGGCTCCCCAGCTTCCCAGTGGCAGATTCAAATATCATCGCCACTGCCTGGGCTTAATGAACTTTTGTCCTTTTAATGCTGCCTCCCTTAGCTGCTCCCCATCCCTTTATGGAATGGGCTCTTCTATGTATGTGGACATCTGCTGGTTTCTGCACTTGTCAGGTGCTTCAACTCAGCATCTATCTTCAGTTACCATGGAGCTACACTTTGTCATTTGAAGGCAGTCATTGTGAATTTTTGCTTAGTAGAGTTGTGTCTGACTGCGACCCCATGGACTGTAGACCGACAGGTTCCTCTCTGTCCATGGGGTTCTCCAGGCAAGAATACTGGAGTGGATTGCCCTGCCTTTCTCCAGGGCATCTTCCCTTTCTCCAGGGACCAAACCTACATCTCTTACATCTCCTGCATTGGCAGGTGGGTTCTTTACCACTAACGCCATATGGGAAGCCCTAGAAGAGTCATTAATCATGTGTAATAGTTAATCTAATACACCTTGAAGCTGGTCTGACTGACTTTAAATTCCATCTAGGCCACATACTAGGTATGTACCCTTAGATAAGGTTTCATTTGTTGGTTTGTTTGTTATTAACCTCACCACAATACTGTTTCCTTATCTCTAAAACAAAATGATTGTGTCCATATCAAGAGTTATTGATAGTTAGGAGAAGAGTTATATCAGGCAAAGAACAACAGTGCCTGACACATAGCAAGTAGGTAGTCTCATTGTTATCATTTTTATCTCTTTCGAATTATATGGTCATGCCTGATGCTATCATTTGTCAACTCAGCCAATCTTTTTAAATGACTATATTGTGCCATATCTTTTTTAAGAACTAGGAAGTGGAATAAAATAGAAGACTTTGTCTTTGCTCTTAAGGATTGTACCGTCTGGCAGAGGAGATGAGTATATAAACAGTCAACTACAGAATAGAAGTTATGAATCATAAGAGTTATGTACATAGAATTCTATTTTGGGGACCCAAGAAAGGCTTCACAGAGAAGCAAATATTTGTCAAAGGGGAAGGGAAAAAGAAGATGAAGAGTATCTTTCAGTGTATGTGTGTTGAGAAACCAGTGTTCACAGATCACAGCGCATACATAGCATTGATTGATTTGCAGATATTAAATAGATAAGCATGTACTTATTTTGGTTATCTGTACCTATTTTCTGTACATATATAAATGGAAATATAGATGACTATACTGACTAATCAAACCAAAATTAAAGTCCTCATGACCCAATTAAATTAGAATTCTAACATAATAATAATAATAAAATTTTTACATTTATTATAAATTTTCACCTGTCTTTATAAAATCAATAAACAGGCAAGGATGACATTATTAAAATTGAATTAATAAAACTAAAATTTACCTTATAAATTTGATATATTCAGCATTTATCTCAACTATTTATCAGACAAAACTATTGATGAGGTTTGGAGGTACACATTTAAGAAATCAATTGACATATTTTATTGAACACCTTGGCTTGTACTCAGTTCTTTGCAAGTGTTCAGTGCAGTTCAGTCACTCAGTCGTGTCCGACTCTTTGCAACCCCATGGACTGTAGCTCGCCAGGCCTCCCTGTCCAACACCAACTCCTGGAGTTTACTCAAACTCATATCCATTGAGTTGGTGATGCCATCTAACCATCTCATCCTCTGTCATCCCCTTATCCTCCCGCTTTCAATCTTTCCCAGCATCAGGGTCTTTTCAAATAAGTCGGCTCTTCACATCAGATGGCCAAAGTATTGGAGTTTCAGCATCATTCCTTCCAATAAATACTGCTGCTGCTAAGTCACTTCAGTCATGTCCGACTCTATGCAACCCCATAGACAGCAGCCCATCAGGCTCCGCCATCCCTGGGATTCTCCAGGCAAGAACACTGGAGTGGGTTGCCATTTCCTTCTCCAATACATGAAAGTGAAAAGTGAAAGTGAAATCACTCAGTTGTGTCTAACTCTTCGAAACCCCATGGACTGCAGCCTACCAGGCTCCTCCATCCATGGGATTTTCCAGGCAAGAGTGCTAGAGTGGGTTGCCATTGCCTTCTCTGAATATTCAGGACTGATTTCCTTTAGGATCGGCTGGTTGGATCTCCTTGCTATACAAGGCACTCTCAAGAGTCTTCTCCAACACCACAGTTCAAAAGCATCAATTCTTTGGTGCTCAGCTTTCTTTATAGTCCAAGTCTCACATCCATACATGACTACTGGAAAAAGTGTAAATGTATTGGTGAATTTAAAAAAACAACAACAACAACAACAAAAAAAAAAACAGTGTGAACTTCACATTGCCCTTATGGAGTTTGCATTCCCTTTGTGAGGACGCACTTAACGAACAGTGCTGGATAGAAGAGATGGATTATGTGGTACAGATGACAAAGGCTCTAAGAATCTGGAGAGGACTGTAGTCTTGGATGATCAGAAAAACATCAGGAGAAGGCTTAGATTGACCAATGAAGCACACCAGTATTACAGAGGGTCATGGCATTCACAACAAAAAAATTATAATTATTTGTACCAACAATTATTGAGTGCTAGGCAGTAGATAACCACAGAGCTGGTGGCTCAGTTGTTAAAAAAAAAAAAAAAATCCATCTGCCAACTCAGGAGACACAGGAGACTTAGTGACTTAGCATGCAGGCACAGGCAGGCAGTAGAAATACAAACATGCATACAGCAGGGCCCTGTCTGCAAAGACAGGCAGGTAGAGATGAGTATGGCTTTGGCATTGGTTTAGGCACTGTACCTTTGGTTTTCTGAAATCTCAACAATCTGATAATATATTTTATATGCTTTATTCTTTTTGCATCTTAGAAGTGCTCCTTACAATGCTCCTTTGACACATTGTTTATCCTAATCAGTTCAGTTTAGTCGCTCAGCCATGTCCGACTCTTGGCAACTCCATGAACCGCAGCACGCCAGGCTTCCCTGTCCATCACCAACTCCCGGAGTCCACCCAAACCCATGTCCATTGAGTCGGGGATGCCATCCAACCATCTCATCCTCTGTTGTCCCCTTCTCCTCCTGCCCTCAATCTTTCCCAGCATCAGGGTCTTTTCAAATGAGTCAGCTCTTTGCATCAGGTGGCCAAAGTATTGGAGTTTCTGCTTCAACATCAGTCCTACCAATGAACACCCAGGACTGATCTCCTTTAGGATAGACTGGTTGGATCTCCTTGCAGTCCAACAGCCTCTCAAGAGTCTTCTCCAACACCACAGTTCAAAAGCATAAATTCTTCAGCGCTCAGCCTTCTTTATAGTCCAACTCTCACATCCATACATGACCACTGGAAAAACCATATAGCCTTGACTAGACGGACATTTGCTGACAAAGTAATGTCTCTGCTTTTTAATGTGCTGTCTAGGTTGGTCACAACTTTCCTTCCAAGGAGTAAGCGTCTTTTAATTTTATGGCTGCAATCACCATCTGCAGTGATTTTGGAGCCCAGAAAAATAAAAAGTCAGCCACTGTTTCCACTGTTTCCCCATCTATTTGCCAGGAAGTAGTGGGACTGGATGCCATGATCTTAGTTTTCTGAATGTTGAGCTTTAAGCCAACTTTTTCACTCTCCTCTCTCACTTTCATCAAGAGGCTTTTTAGTTCCTCTTCACTTTCTGCCATAAGGGTGGTGTCATCTGCATATCTTAGGTTATTGATATTTCTCCTGACAATCTTGATTCCAGCTTGTGCTTCTTCCAGCCCAGCGTTTCTCATGATGTACTCTGCATATAAGTTAAATAAGCAGGGTGACAATATGCAGCCTTGACGTACTCCTTTTCCTATTTGGAACCAGTCTGTTGTTCCATGTCCAGTTCTAACTGTTGCTTCCTGACCTGCATACAGGTTTCTCAAGAGGCAGGTCAGGTGCTCTGGTATTCCCATCTCTTTCAGAGTTTTCCAGTTAGCCTAATAGTTGATTTTAAAAATATAGGAAACTTATTAAACACTTAGGAGAGCACCCAGATCAGGGGAGTAGGTGAATATTGGGGGATGATGGTGAAATGAGAAGAATGGAGTGAAACATGGCCATAAGAGAAGCAGTCTAAATAGTCAAGGGGGCTCAGTCAGGTCCTTCTGATTTGGGGGATCGACAGGGAATGCTAATGTTTCAATTAGTAGTTGTTCATCTTTTTTGCCACTACTTTTAAAAAGGGGCCAAAAATTCTCTTGGAAAAGCAGCAATAATAAATGCTGATGCTTTCCTCTCCAGTAACCCCAATTTCACAAGGATGATTGTTGCTTTAGGAGCCAAACCACCCATCCAGCTTGACTCACATAATCAGTGTGTTTGAATTCCGGAGGCATCTAGGAAAAGAGCCGAACTTCTGCTGGACTTCCCTGGTGGCTCAGGCAGTAAAGAATCCACCTGCTGTGCGGGAGACCTGGGTTCGATTCCTAGGTCAGGAAGATCCCCTGGAGGAGGGCATGGCAACCCACTCCAGTATTCTTGACTGGAGAATCCCATGGACAGAGGATCCTGGCAGGCTACAGTCCATGGGGTCCCACAGACCCACACACAATTGAGCGACTAAGCACATCTGCTAGGAAAAAAGACACTGGACCTCAAGAAGACACTCATCTGATACGAGAAGCAGTCTGTTTGCTTTTGAAACCTTTTGTGGTGTGTTTGTGTGTACGCACCTCTTATGGTTTATGACTGCGTTATTTAACCATCAGATTTACATATTTTCTCAAGTGGTTACTGCTGTCTCTGTTTCCAGGGCCCAAGCCCTTCCTGCTTCTATTTGGAAGTGCATTACTGACATTTACAAACTCCCATGAAGGACTCAGTCAATTACCACCATAGAGGCCCATTGTTCCAAGAGAGTTGACCTTTACCCCTAGGCACCAATTAAAATCTATTGCTTCTTACCCCTGCAGTGCTTGTTGTAATTCTGGCTCCATGCCTGGTGTAATTGGTGGGATGCTTTCTTCTTAGATGAAGAATCTTGTTTTTCTTCCTCAAACCCTAGGTCGGTGACTTGTGAATGGAAACGTATGTTTTCTCTGGAAGAAAAAGAAGCAGACCCCCAGAGTTAACAAGTTTCCAATTCAATCACCTTTTGTGTCAACACCGAAGATGACCCTAAATAAATAAAATAATTAGGCAAAAATTGGGACATTGCCTGCAGGTTTACTCTAGACCCGCATGTCGGCAGAGCTCACCAATTACTTCAAGATGGTGATTTGTTGCTAATTGCAGGCCTGTTCTGCCATAGGCATAGTTGGCCTGTTCCATGGCAGGCTGTCAGAGGGACTGAAGCCCCCGAGTGCAGACGTCAGGCACAGAGCCCTCTGCACATTAAATTATATGTATTCCTAGTGCATATCTAGGATGGTAGCCTTTTAGGTAATCTTAAATTTCTTTCTTTCTTTAATGGAATGTGAGATCCGGGCATTTAGAGCCAGAGTAGTTTGTCAGATCACAGATGTTCATCATGAGAAGATTGTTATCTCTGGGTTGACAATAGCCTTAAGATGTGCTAATTTAACGGAATAAATTTGATAATGTATTCAGAGGTTTATCATCTCTTTTGTAATTATTTCCACTCTTGACTTCTTTTCCTCCGTCTTCTGTTGTGATGGAGGTGTGATGCTACTGACATTTTGATGAAGTATGAAGCCAAATTCTACCAAACCAGTTATTTTAGTAGACATGGCCATCTGTAAACACAGTGGCCCAGGAAGGAGTCTGTCTGTACTCACATTGAGACAAGAAGTCCTGATTTGCTAGAAGTAAATGGAGCTTGAAATTTGCCTCTCATTGTTCAGTTTGAAATTCCAGATCTAAGCAAGTTGAAGTTGGACAGGGAGCACCATCCTCTTCTTATAGGAATAGCCACTTTTTCCCAGCTCCTCCCTGCACTGCTAATGCAAACAACCAGACAGAAAATGAAATTAATTCTTTGATTTGCAGAAGGGAAAATGGTTCCCACAGTTTTATTATCCTCCCCCATTTCCCCTGTCTTTACTAGTTGAAATTTTATAGACTCATGAAGATTATACTTGTATGAGGGCTTAAATTTTCCCAGGAGCTACAACACTGTTTTTCCCACTTCAGAGGTCTTGGTAGAGCCCGAGTCTAGCACGGTGAGTGGGGATCACCTGGATCCCTGGAGGGCCATGTGAGCATCCCATTTCCCAGCAACCAATGGGAGCTGGTTAAGTTCATATGATAAAGCCCAGATTATCTAGCCCAAACCATTTGGCTCCATTTATTACAAAGTTTCACCCATGGTTCATTATGTTCCTCCTATACAAACCCAACTCGGGGGAATTACAAAGAAGTCTGAAATAAATACACAGGAGAGAACAGTGTTGAAATTGGATATTACCTGTCTACAACTGCTTAGTTCATTTCTCCTTTCATTTCCATCCCTTCTTCTCTCCCTTCCTCCTTTCTTCTTCCCTTCTTTGTGCCCATCTTTCCTTCCTTCTCTCCCAAAGCTCATTTATGTGAAAGAGGGAGTAATGAGAACACCTTATATATTTAAAACAGAATAGGTTTTCAAAATGTTTAGATGAATGTATATGTGTGTAATCATCTCATCTTTACAAAAACTTTGTGAGGTGGGGATAGGAAAAGTTACATTATTTTACATCTGACATCCAGTTAGTAGCTGGTAGTCTTTAACTAGACTTTGCATTTTGGGTCTGTATTTATTCTCTCTTAGTTTACATTTTCCAAACATTGCTGCAGTTTTCTAGTCTGAGGCTAAGTGCTGATTCCTCTATAGAACTTTAATGAATTTCATGTATTAAATATGAATTATATAATCTCAGATAAAATGCAAAGCACAGAGCAAATGTAAAGGCAAAACCATATGTCATATTTTAAGTCAGCTTGTATAAAATCATCCAGCCTTCGGCTTATCATTTCTTGATAGCAGCCTTGACAGCTTTACAGGATAAGCCTGATGTCTTAAAAAATCTGACAAAGATTCCACATAGAGAGTCCTTATTTTAACCCCAGGTTCTGGTACTGGCTCCCAGGAAGAACTCAGTCAATATTTGCTGCTAAAAAAAACAAAACAACAACAAAACTTAAGTAAACAATAAATGAATGAATGAATGAATGAGCAAGTAAAAGGAAATTCAAGAATTTTTTTTTCCCTTAGTACCTCTAAGGTTAGAGGTGCCAACAATAATCAGGATAGATTTGCTATGGCAGGAGGCTGGGCGGTGACCCTTACAGTACTTTCCTCCTCTGTCATGTAACTCCTGTAATGGGCATTATTCCTCGCCTGGCCTCTGAGCTTCCCCGGAGGCCCAATAGGCCTTCTGTGTACTTAAAATTTATATCATTCTGGGTGGTTATTTTCTACCAGAAGGAATGCAGATCAGAAACGCACCCATCCCATCGCCATATCCATGACCAGTGACGTGAAGAATAAGGCAACCAGCCAGTTTGAGGCATAGGATCTGCTTAAAGGTAGATTCCATTGTCCTGAATGATGCTCTTTGGAGAAATCACAACTGAGCAATGGTCCTTCTGTCACTGCAGGCACACACTGCCATGGACTTCTTCTTCTTCTCGTAGAGCTTCATTCATGGGTTCTGATTAGACCCGTGACCCCATCATTGCCTTTAATCATTGAGCTACTATACCATCACTGAATCTCTAGGTACCCACTTTTTCTATAGGAGCCACATTTTTTTAGAAAAGAGACTCTCTTCTTCCAGGCAACTTCTTCTATAGCATCAGTGAGAAACAAAAAATATTATTTACTCTTCTATGATTGGGCACATGGGCCCTCATAAATGAACCTCTTTCCCCCAGCCACAATGTTTTCTTTCTTCTATTCTATATCAAGTATACATGATTAAAACTGTGAGAGGGAGAAATATAAAAGGAAGTATTAGAAAGGCCATTGTTTAAATTATACCTAAGTTGAGAGCAAAAGGAGAAGAGGGTGGCAGAGAAAGAGATGATTGGATAGCATCACCGAGTCAATGGACATGAACTTAGGCAAACTCCAGGACATAGTGAAGGACACAGAGGCCTGGCATGCTGCAATCCATGGGGTCGCAAAGAGTTAGCCATGACTTATTGATGAATAACAGCTAGTTATAACCAGAAACTTCCCTTAAGCCTCTTAAATTAAGTGGTGTTTGAAGTAACCCAGACTCACACTTTTCAAAGAAATAGTAGAAAAACAACGGTGCATACTTCTCAAGTCGGTGATTGTAATAAACTATAAGCTGTAAGATATGCACATGTGAAATGTGCTGAGAACATTCCCATGCGTGATGATAGTTGATGCAGAAAGGAAACAAAACAAAACTTTGAAACCAGGGTAACTGCCATTAATGACATTTTATGCTGAGAAAACTAAGGCTCAGAGAGTGGGTTGTCCAGATTGTGTAGCTGATACTTACACCAGGACTTGACAACATGGAAATTTTCCTAAGCTTTTTGCTTAACATTTACCCTCCCTGAATATTAACTAAAGAGTATAATCTCCCTAGGGCCACAGTTATTTCTTCTAATGGCGCATGTGAGATAATTCCTTCTGCTCAATGAAGCAAGAGCAGTAACAATAATTCTAGTTTTGACCATTTAAAAAGACTACTGTGGTCTCCCTGGTGGCTCAGACGGTGAAGAATCTGCCTGCATTGCAGGAGACCCAGGTTCAATCCCTGGTCAGGAAGATCCCCTGGAGAAGGGGATGGCTACCCACTCCAATAGTCTTGCCTGGAGAAGTCCATGGACAGAGGAGCCTAGTGGGCTACAGTCCTTGGGGTCGCAAGGAGTCAGACATGACTTCACAACTAACACACATCCATCCAGCACACTGTGGCTTGAATGTTCTAGTATCTTTGGATTTCTCTCTACATATATATGAAAATACTTGAAGATATGTCCACTTGTCTTTCCGAGATTCATAGGAAGTAGTGGCTAAATTAGTACTGCTGCTAAGTCGCTTCAGTCGTGTCCAACTCTGTGCAACCCCATGGACAGCAGCCCACTAGGCTCCTCTGTCCCTGGGATTCTCCAGGCAAGAATACTGGAGTGGGTTGCCATTTCCTTCTCCAATGCAGGAAAGTGAAAAGTGAAAGTGAAGTAGCTCAGTCGTGCCTGACTCTTAGCAACCCCATGGACTACAGCCTACCAGGCTCCTCTGTGCATGGGATTTTCCAGGCAAGAGTACTGGAGTGGGGTGCCATTGCCTTCTCCAAGTCCATGACTATAAAACACATGTTATGTATTTGGAACCAGCTGCCCTCTACTGGACAGTGGAAAATTTGATGTGAAATTAGATTGTTTCTCTCCATGTGTCCCTTTGACATTAAGACTGGGCTCCTTATGCCCCTAGCAGAAAGACGGCTGTGTTAGGCACTCGGCCACTGTATGGAATAAAGATCCTGAACACACAGATGTATTTGGGGCATCTCTGAGATTTAAGGAAGTGATGAAACCCAGTCTCAGGAGTGAATTAGGAAAGCTCAAGGTGCAGGTGGCATGGTGCCCTTCTACTCTTCTACTGGAGAATGTAGTGGAGGGGCTAGAATAAATCATTCATAGAACAGCTTACTAGCAATGTAACTTTGCAGAGGTGTGGGAGGCTGCTTTTATAGTATTTTCTACGATGTTTGATAAGCTCAGGGAGGGGAGCTTCTTGAAATTTTATTTTTTGAGAGTTCCACTCCATTATTCCAGAATTCTAATTCCATTCCTTTGCACGGCAAGTGACTCTGTCTTGGTATGAAACACAGGCAGCCCACACAGGCTTATTAGATACAAACTGCTATTCAAAGATCCCATGAGAGAGCTACATGAAAAAATGCAGGTGTTTTTTGAAAAACGAGTTTGGGAATAAATTCTAACACGTGCCGTGGCCTGCAGGAAGAGTGAAAAGAGGGGTTATCATTGCTTTGAGATTGGACCAGTAAAAGGGTAATTTTAAGGAAGCATTGATATGTGAACTTTCATCTATCACTGAATTCAATCTAACTTTTCCACCTTCCAGAAAGAATGGTAGTAAACATGGATGCTTTTTATTTCATGTCTATGAGATCTCCTCTTCCCCACCCAATAACACTAGTTAAGCAAAATGTATTAAAACACACACACACACACAACATTAACAAGGGGAGAAGATGACTCTTGTTTGAAAAGAGACATGAATGCACAGAGAGGGTTCTCTCACTTTCATCCAGGGCTGGGTGTTCAGACCAGCCTACCAAACAGATTCTCGAGATGTTGGTCACAGTGAAGGAGAGTTTGTGAAGGCTGTAGAATGAGTGGAAGAATAAATACACTGGACACCGCCAGATGCTCCTTTTCTAGCCCCTTTCTTTGTACTCAGCAGCTCAGCCTTCCTTTGCCCCAGCATCTCCAAAGCTAAGCTGCCACTCATCTCTGCTTTGTGGTTTGGCTGTCATGTCTTTCCAGTCCCTGCCTTTTGACAAGTGGAATTGAACAGGGCTGGCAGGGGGATCCTGGCAAGATGTGAAAGCTCCATGGGAGACCAATACAGATAGGATCCCGCTGTCTTCTCAAAAGGGCAGCCTGACTGTCGAGTCTCTCAGCCAAGTGAAGAATGAGTTCCTTCATCCCTGGCACCTCTGTCCCTTTGCCAAGTCCAAAGTCAAACTTCATTTCTGATGTCCAGGAACTTGGAAGACGCTGTTAGTCTGGGAGGATTTTTCCCTTTTGTTTTGTTTTTATGTATTTTTTTTAAATTGCATATCTACATAGCCCCTCCCTCCAAAGCAAACAAACAAACAAAATTTAAAAAAAAAAACAAAAACAAAGAGAGAAAGTGTAGCTTGGCTAGGAGAAAATTATGTAAAGAAGGAATCTGAGTCTGATGACCGAGCTGGAATCCCACATCTTGTTTTCTTTACAACTGGCCATAAAATGGACAACTGCTTTGAAACCTCTCGGCTTCTC
The DNA here is from genome assembly GCF_019923935.1 of Bubalus bubalis. NCBI lineage: Eukaryota > Metazoa > Chordata > Mammalia > Artiodactyla > Bovidae > Bubalus > Bubalus bubalis. Next base: position 27,747,823 of record NC_059179.1, on the reverse strand, counting down.
TCTGAACAAGTTCAGTATCCTTTTTATTTCCATTTGCTCTTCTGGTTTAACTCTAAAGTTTTGTAGGAAAACAGGAAGAAATACTGTGACTGCTGTATGGGGCAGCAGGGAAGGGGCTGAAAGCATCAGGGGATGTGATAACTGTCCTCCCTGCTCTAGGTGACAGGTGAAGAGTGGCCGGTTAAGAGTGTGGCTCCTGGAGGCAGCCAGCCTCCACCCAAATCCCAGCATCAGTGGCTTTAGCACGTGTGCTGGAGGACATACTCCTCCCTGCAGTGGGGGAGATCACGTGGATGAGGGGTGTGAATATGAAATGAAACAACACACTCTGTATACCTGATATTAATATAATACTGTAAATAAACTATACCTCAATAAAAATAAAAGAGGAAATGACACAAATAAGCCGAACTGTGACTGCGCTTGAGTACAGACTGTATGTTAGAACCTCATTTTCTTTCAAGGTACTAGGTTTTTGCCTTTTGTAAACTCAAAATCCAGTGGACATTTCGATTCAGATGTGCCCTTTGTGGGCAAATTCAAAGTGCAATTGAAAAGTAGATTTCCTCCTTACCACGGAAGATCATGTAGGGAGCTTTTGCTACAAGGGACAGATGGTCCTATTTTAGGCAATCATGAGGAGTGCTTGGACCAGTCTTGGAGAAAGTGAAGCCCAGAGGGGTTTGAGCCATTTCTTTTGAGATGCAAATAAAGTGGTTTTATTTCAGAACCCTGAACATCTTATTCCATCTAGAATATGGAGAAAGTACTAATTCTCCTTCATCTCAGGATCATTAAGAGAAAAATGCAATTGTATATCAAAAGACACTTTGATAGTTGAAAAATAAGGTTCAGATATACACAATCAATGATTTTATAGTTATTTGCAAGATGATTTTTTGGGAAAAATTTGACCATGGGGAAGGAGGATGTATTTTATATGGAAGTTGAGATACGGACAATGTGAATGGGGAAAGTAAAAAGAAGTAGGAAGCAGATTACTGGAGGATTACATTTTGCGGTCATTGGGAAGAGGCGGGGGGCTCAATTTTTGCAAAATTATAACAGGAAAGGACCACCTATAATGCAGAAGGAATTTTAGAAAGAAAACAAAGACACCTAACTACCATGAAGGCAGCAGAATCTTCTGGTTTTAATTACCACCCTTGTTAACAAAAGTCATCATCCATCACTTTGCCTTAAATATACTCTTCTCTGATGTACGTGCAAAGCCACAGTTTGGGGTACCACTATTTCTTCATCTGTGAGTAGGGATAATACATGTATCCTGTTAGCTCATTATATGGTGGCAAGGACCAGGAAGTCACGAACACAGAGGGGCACATATTTATTGAATTGAATTACGTATTCTAAAACTACATTAATACTATAATGAGGAAACTTGAGAGAGTGTGTGATTAATCCCTACAGGACAGGCTTTTGAAGGACTGTTAGAAAGAGAAAATTTTTGAGCTGGAAATCAGACAATGGGAAGACTTCAAGAATGCTTTGATATTGTAAGCTAATGAAGGAATCATTGCAGATGATGAAGGAGGCTATGGTGACTAGGTCTACTGTACATATTCTGCAAGTGACTTAACTCCAGAAACATGATTTTAACCCAAAAGCAGTTGAAGCTCAGCAGCTGGTATCTTATTGGCAGAAGAACACACGAAGATGGCAGGAGAATAGGCTTTTGTCATAAACTGCCTAGTGGAATCAAATTACTTGGAATTAATATCACAACCCTTGCAGAATGTTTCCAGGGAGGCTTAATGACTCTGAGTGGTCAGGACCTCCTTTTACATCTCAGTGAAAAGCCTGCAAAACTACAGCCAGAAATCAGCAGGCAAGAGAAGTCACTATTTTTGTATAGAGCTGCAAACTCAACATCTGAGCCCAAAGGGGAGGGGCAGACAATAGGGCCTTTGGGCTTTTGAGCTAGAGATGGCAACCAGAGTCCCAGTGCTTAGTCAGTGAACCAGTTTATTATATCATGTCTTATGGACCATTTAAACTGAAGTTTACATTTTCAAAAGGGACAACTTCATATTCAATGTTGTGGTTTGGTCTCTATCCAGACACAAACATCAGGAGGAGAAAAGTGTTTTTGTTTTTTCTTTTTTAACATATCCAGCCCTGAATCTTCCTATGGGCTTCTAATGTGGCTGCTGCTGCTGCTGCTAAGTCGCTTCAGTCGTGTCCAACTCTGTGCGACCCCATAGACGGCAGTCCACCAGGCTCCCCTGTCCCTGGGATTCTCCAGGCAAGAACACTGGAGTGGGTTGCCATTTCCTTCTCCAATGCATGAAGGTGAAAAGTGAAAGTGAAGTAGCTCAGTCCTGTATGACTCTGAGCGACCCCATGGACTGCAGCCTACTGGGCTCCTCCGTCCACAGGATTTTCCAGGCAAGAGTACTGGAGTGGGGTGCCATCACCTTCTCCATTCTAATGTGGAGCTGGTGGTAAAGAATCTGCCAGGTGGCACTAGTGATAAAGAACCAGCCTGCCAATTCAGGAGATGTAAAAGATGCAGGTTCAATCCCTGGGTCAAGAAGATCCCCTGGAGGAGGGCGTGGCAACCCATTCTAGTGCACTTGACTGGAGAATCCCATGGACAGAGGAGACTGGTGGGCTACTGTCCATGGGGCTCACAAAGAGTTGGACACAACTGAAGTGACTTAGCACAGCATACAGCAGCACACGACATCCTCCTAAGTGATGAAAACCCTGTCTCCCTTATTTATTTCTTTTCTTCCTAAGCAGATCCATGTTAGCAAAAGAAAAAAAAAAAACTTTGGTGGTGTCATTGACCTACATTACACTACAAGCTAAGCAGCTACAGAAGTAATCTAAAGGGAAAGATGAGAAAGAAAGGGAAAGCTTGTTAGGTTCCCCTGAGTTAATCTCATTGTGCTTAATTTCCAAGAGAAGGATGGTAAACATATGTGCTTTTCTCGCATGCCTTTATTGATATTCTATTCAGGGCTCTGAAAATTAAAATACAGTGTCTCAGCTCCACTTATAGCAGGATACTGAGTGAGTGGGACAGGATGTTGAAAAGAGCCAAGCAATTATGCATTTGTCATGGGTAATAGGGAAGGTGGAGTTTCCTTCTTTATTTAAAAGGCTTCCTCTCCCATCAAATAGGCTCTCGTCCCACAGGATTTTGCTTGCTCAATAATTTGTAGTTTCAGCATTGTTCTGAATACCCAAGTGTGGAGGTGACTCCATCAGACACTGTTTTCTTTATTTCCTGTAGATTATTGTGATATGCAAAAGATATATTAATAAGATAAAATAAAAACTAATAAATGCCATACCCAAATGCCACATGGGCACATAAATCAGTTTTCTGATGGCATGACTGTTGGGAACTCTGCATGACAAGCCAGTCAACAGGCTGAATGACCTTGAGCAACTTGTCTAATCTTTCTGGCATGTGGGAATAAAACAACATCATAGGATTTTTTTTTTTTTTTTAAGGAGTTAAATGGATAGTAACCTTAAGATCCCATGTAAATGCTGTGGGTCCTTACTGATTAACATATTGTAGTTTCTTTGATGCTTACTGCAATCTATTCTCTTTACCTGATCTTTATACTTTGTAAACTAAGTAGCAATTTGCAGCTGCTGGCTTTCTGCATGGGGGCCCTGAAGGTAATAGATTCCAAGCCTTACCTCTTCAAGGAGCAAGTTAATCCTTTAAAATCTCATCATCCTTATCCTTCTGATACTTGTTTGATAATATCCTTTAATCTAACCAATTGATTTGTTATCTCTAAACACCATTTTCGTATAATTTGCAGCTATGATGTCCATTAGCAAGTGATTACAGTGAGTAAACTTAAATGCTGTATACTGAGAAATAAAATGCCTTTTCAAGTTCTTTGAAAGGCCTAGAAGTGATAAATCTGTAATTCTTAGGAAGGCTTTAAAGGTTATGACAATTGGATCCTAAGGTTGATACAAATGGTTTTGCAGTTCAATATCTCGTATTTATAGTTCTCACATAATCTTCGGGCATGAGTGAAAGGTCATTCTGGAAATATGAAATAACCAGGAACTATTTGCAAAAAGTATATATAAATAAGTACCCTTTTCATAGAGCACTTATATCCCATATCATGGGTTATCTATCTTTATAAATAGTGATATTCTTTCCCAGAATGTCTACTTTATTTCTGAGTATATCTCTGTGTTGTGGGGTTGCTACAATATACTATGTTTATTAAGAGATCCACATATTTGAATATCATTTGTGGGTGTGACACGCTAGGGGATTCTAGTGCTCTATTTAGGTGAATGTTCAGATAACTGAAGCTTATCTTTAGAAGGCTGTAGTGCCTTCCCTTCTTTTATTTTACTTAAAAAGTTTTCAAAATTATATCCTCACCTTCCTTATTAAACAAAGCATTCTATATTCATTATTTCCTTCATTATATGAAGTTTAAATGTATTATTATTCTTCCCAGTGGCTGTGGTATGTAAGTGTTATCTATCTCCTTTATTGATTTTTTTTTCCCTTTTCAGTAACCTGCTTCTCTTACTTCTGTTTATCATACAGAAGAACTTGTCCTTGGAAAAATAGCTTTCTCAAAGCTACATTCTTAAGGTTTCACTATGCTACTTTTAAAAGGAATTTTCGAATATGAAATAAAAAAAAAAAATGAAAGTTTTGTAAAGACTTAAATTGAAACAATTACATTTTGATTAGGTGCTTATTAAAGCAAAGGACTTCTGTGAACCTCTGAACTTGCACCTTTCGTATTAACCTGTAGCATTTCTCTGACAAAGAGGCCCATTCTTTCTAAATGCCATCAATTTTCCCTGCCTGGCTTCTTATTCGCATCCTGTACTACTTTCAGATGCTGGTGTTTGCTTATTACTGATGCATCACTGTGAAACTTTAGCTTGATTCTCCCAATCTTCTAGGATGCAGATTTGCTAGAATGATAGCTATATTGGAAGTTCCTTGCAGCATCTTCAGAGTAGAGTCACGCAGTATATCTGAAACAGAGAAGAACTGGGTACCTTCTGATGAAAAATAAAAAGAATCGGAAGCATCTTCTTGCCCCTGCTTCCATCCTCCTTTCCTCTAGAATGGGTGACAGAGCCCCACAGAAATGGGCCAGATTTCCATCATTATGACATTCCTAGGTTGGCCAAGAGCCTTCCATTGAGAAAAGAGCATGGCCCAGAGTCACACCACAGGCTCAACTAATGACACCGAGCTCAGTGAATGACGTGCTTCCTGCTCTGGGGTGGGGATGTGAACAATGGGCTTCGAAGGGCAATGTAAAATATATCTGAAGGGAAACACGTGCTATCATGGGTTTTCAAATTGCTTTCAGGCCACTCAACTCTGTTTGTCAGGGTTTTATGGTCCTCTGCCAAACGCCCAGCCATGTCACAAACAAAGCCACACTCTTTAATTGATTGAGCCATCACTTATCGACCATCTACTATGTGTGAGGTGATAGTCTGGGTATGGAATAAGGTGAGCAGGGTATATTTTCTCTATGTTAGCAATCTAGTAAAAGATGTATGTTATACCATATTGGAAATACTTAACTTCTAGTTGATATGTCACATAGAAGGCAGGTTTCCTTAAATAAAAGCTCTTGGGAGGAGAATCTGACCCAGATTTAGGGTAGGCATGAGGGTTAGGAAAAGGGCTTCCTTGATAGCTCAGTTAGTAAAGAATCCACTTGCAGTGCAGGAGACCTGGGTCTGATCCCTGGGTCGGAAAGATCCCCTGGTGAAGGGAAAGGCTATCTACTCCAGTATTCTGTCCTGGAGAATTCCATGGACTATATAGTCCAAGGAGTCGCAAAGAGTCAGACGCGACTGAGTGACTTTAAGGCATTCCAGGGGAGTGATAAGTGGAATTAGGAAAATAAAGAGGACTCAGTTTATTCTTAGTGCAGGAAGAAAGAAAATCCATCTGGCTGAGCAAACAGCAGTGAGAAAGAACAGTCAAGGCTGGCAGACAGTCCCAGAGAATCACTTAGAGTTGTGGTTGGAGAAACTGAGTTATGCAAACCAGGGGTCAGATCATGAACGGTTTTGTATACCATGCTGAGGATGTTAAATACTATGCTGAAAGGAACAGAATTACACTATAAATTTTAGACAGAAGATGAGCACAATCATATATCTGTCAAGTGCTGGTGCAAAAGGCTAAGAGGCAGGAGGAGTTTTCACCCTGAAGAATTTTAAGAATTCCCTCATGCCTTCATTGCCTTTCCAAGATTCTGAGATGTAAGCTGTGTTCCCACTGCTATTAATAAAAAACTCTTTATACTTACTTAACATTTGCTCTGGAGAAGGCAATGGCACCCTACTCCAGTACTCTTGCCTGGAAAACCCCATGGATGGAGGAGCCTGATAGGCTGCAGTCCATGAGGTCGCTAAGAGTTGGACACGACTGAGCGACTTCACTTTCACTTTTCACTGTCATGCGTTGGAGGAGGAAATGGCAACCCACTCCAGTGTTCTTGCCTGGAGAATCCCATGGACAGAGGAGCCTGGTGGCTTGCCGTCTAGGGGGTCGCACAGAATCGGACACGACTGAAGCAACTTAGCAGCAGCAGCAGCAGCAACATTTGCTCAGGGACTTCTGTGGAAGAATTTAGCTTTGGTGATTTAAACACAAAATTTCTCTGAATCTGGGAATAGTATTAGCTGAGCTTAGAGTTCAGGAAGATTGCAGGGGTATCTGCAGATGTTTTGCTTTCCTGAAACAAGGTGTTTAGGTATGCAGCTAGTGTACTTTCCTTCATCTCTTGTCCCGGGTGACATCCAAGGCACATGCGGCCTGGATCCATAACATCACTGACCTAGAAGTTTCTTCTTCTCAAGCATTGTTTCCAGACGTCCAAATCTCAGAACATAATCCTCCCTTGTCTGTTCTGAAAAACATTTCACTATACATTTTCTCCCAGAGCATGAGATTAATTATTTCCATACACACAGCTGTTAATTATGTATCCAAACTGCGATTGATGTGGCAACTTGCCGAATTAGTCCCCAGGCATACTGTCTCCGTTTTTGAATAAGAAGAGATTTTCTTTGATGCAGTGATTATGACAAGTACTTTTCCTCTCTGTCTCTCACACATCAATTTGTTTGAATAACTTGCACCTTGCCCAACTTTCTCTAACAAAACACTGGGATTCTAAATGCTCTCCTTTTTTGACACTATTCCCACAAATTGGCCCCGTATCCTTCTCAATTTTAACCTGTAAGATAGGCTGACTATTAAATGGTTGCATGTCAGTTTCACTCACAGAAATCATCCATATAGTAGATGTTTGGAGATTTTGATATGAAAAATGTCCTTGTACAAATCAACCATAATAAAAAACTTTCTCTAGTAATTCTCCACTGCAAGCCTAGATTGGGAACCAGGGAGAAGACGCACAGTAATCTATCTCGTTGCATCCCTTGGCTGTTACAATTCCGACAGATACTGCACTCTGAACCTCTTTTTGTCAGTGCTTCATAACTTGCAGAGAATGTTCTACTCTTCCTACCTTATTCTCATCAATCAATAAACAATATACTAGCTGGAGAGAAGCCAAGATGTGTCATTGTGATAATGAGGCCTAAAGAGCTGATAGATGTTAGGGAAGAGATACTGAGCATTTCCAGTACCCAGAACAGCTTGGATTCTAACAACCTTCAGCCATTGCTATCAAGAGGACAGGATCTAATATTCAAAGGTACAAAGTATTGTGAGAGTGAAAGTCTGGCAGCAAGATTGTGTGTGTTTCTGTGTGTGTGTGTGTTGGTGAATGCTGATAAGCCTGTTATAATAAATGCACTAAGAAGTATAGAGAGGTGCCCCAACTTTGCATATTTCTTCACTATACAGTATTTTCCAAATAACTATATGCTTCTTTTACAACATAAAATGTACTTGTTTGTAGAGGCATGGGTGTTTACAGGATTGATTTTGTCATCATAAATCATCGATTTCATCAAAAACTCTTATTTTAAACCCATGATTTTCACCTCTTGGCAAATTGTTTAAGTGTCTCCTTTACACTCTTGCAAGCAAGTTGATTTCACTTTGGTGAACAGAGGTCTGGGCCTAAGGTCTGTGCTTCATCTTGGTTTCCACTTATCTTACAGACAGTGAGGCCCTCATGTGTGATCAGGTAAAGAGAGGTAACCCAGTCCTACTAACCAGAAGGGACAAGATATCCCTGAATGAAGGATGGTTCTTCCTGTGTCACCTGCATTTATACCAGCAGGTCCTGCAGGGCTTTTTCTTTGTTTGTTTTTAATTGTATAAAGTCAATGAGCACTACTTCATTGCCTGCTTTTCTCTAGAGGCAAATCCCCCCTGAAACCAAGCTTACTTTACCTCCTCATACTCCCTGTGCTGACCCTTTGGCAGCACATTTTCTAATCCTCTCTTCTAGAGCATCTATACCCTGTGTAGACTTTGTCTTCATTCTTGGGATGCTTACTTTCTATTTTAGAAGTTATAGCCTACACTTCAGTAAAGGAACTGACAACATAAGGCATCACGGGTCAGTAGCTTAGAGCCATACATCCCTCACATGCCTGAGTAACTAGCACATTGAATCTCCTTGATGTTGTTGCTCAGTTGTCCAGTCGTGTTCCAGCTCTTCGCAATCCTATGGACTACAGCATGCCAGGCCTCCCTGTCCCTCACCATCTCCTGGAGTTTGCCCAAGTTCATGTTCATTGTATCAGTGATGCCATCCAGCCAGCTCATCCTCTGATGCACTCTTCTCCTTCTGCCCTCAATCTTTACCAGCATCAGTGAATTTTTCGATGAGTCATCTGTTCACATCAGGTGACCAAAATACTGGATCTTCAGCTTCAGCATTGTCTTTCCAGTGAATATGCAGGGTTGATCTCCCTTAAGATTGACTGGTTTGATTTCTTTGCTGTCCAAGGGACTTTTAGGAGTCTTCTCCAGCACCACAGTTCAAAGGCATCAATTCTTTGGCATTCTGCCTTTTTTATGGTTCAGTTCTCACAACCATACACGATCACTGGGAAGACCGCAGCCTTAACTATATGGACCTTTGCCGGCAGAGTAATGTCTCTACTTTTCAACACACTATCCGGGCTTGTCATCACCTTCCTGCCAAGAAGCAATCATCCTCTGATTTCATGGCTGCAGTCACCATCCAAAGTGATTTTGGAGCCCAAGAAGAGGAAATCTGTCATTATTTCCGACTTTCCCCCTTCTATTTGCCATGCAGTAATGGGGCTGGATGCCATGATCTTCCATTTGTTAATATTTAGTCTTAAGCCTGCTCTTTCACTCTCCTCCTTCACCCTCATCAAGGGTCTCTTTAGTTCCTCTTTGCTCTCTGCCATTAGAATGGTATCATCTGCCTATCTGAGGTTGTTGATGTTTCTCCCACCTGTTTTGACTCCAGCTTGTAATTCATCCAGGCTGGCATGTCTCCTGATGTGCTCAGCATATAGGTTAACCGAACAGGGTGGCAACAGACAGCCCTGTTGTCATCCTTTCTTGATCTTGAACCAGTCAGTTGTTCCTTACAGGGTTCTAACTGTTGCTTCTTGACCTGCATACAGGTTTCTCAAGAGGCAGGTAAGATGGTCTGGTATTCCCATCTCTCTAAGAGCTTTCCACAGTTGTCATGATCTGCACAGTCAAAGGCTTTAGTGTCATCAATAAAACAGAGATAGATGTTTTCCTGAAATGTCCTTGCTTTATAATCCAGCGAATGTTGGCAATTTGCTCTCTAGTTCCTCTTCCTTTTCTAAACCCGGCTTGGACATCTGGAAGTTCTTGATTTGCCTAATGCTGAAGCCTAGCATGCAAGATTTTAAGCATGACCTTACTAGCATGGGACATGAGTACAATTGTCTGATGGTTAGCACATTCTTTGGTGTGAATTGGGATTTGGGAATTGGGATGATGACTGACCTTTTCCAGTCCTGTGGCCACTGCTGGATCGTCCAGATTTGCTGACATAATGAATGCAAAACCTTGATGGCATCTTCCATTAGGAATTTGAATAGTTCTTCTGAAATTTTATTGCATCCACTAGCTTTATTAACTTGAGAAGGCAATGGCACCCCACTCCAGTACTCTTGCCTGGAAAATCGCATGGATGGAGGAGCCTGGTAGGCTGCAGTCCATGGGGTCGCTAAGAGTCAGACAGGACTGAGCGACTTCACTTTCTCTTTTCACTTTCATGCATTGGAGAAGGAAATGGCAACCCACTCCAGTGTTCTTGCCTGGAGAATCCCAGGGACGGGGAAGCCTGGTGGGCTGCCGTCTATGGGGTCACACAGAGTTGGACACAACTGAAGTGACTTAGCATAGCATAGCATAGCTTTATTAATAGAGGTGCTTCTTAAGGCCCACTTGACTTTGCACTCCAGAATGTCTGGCCCTGGGTGACTAACCACACCATCGTAGTAATCTGGTTCATTAGGATCTATTTTTATACAGTTCTTCTGTGTATTCTTTTCATTTCTTCTTGATCTCTTCAGCATCTACTAGAGCTCTACCATTTTTATCCTTTATTGTGCCCATCTTTGGGCAGAATGCTCCCTTGGTATTTCCAATTTTCCTGATGAGATCTCAAGTCTTTCCCTTTTTGTTGTTTTCTTCTATTTTTAAGCATTGTTCATTGAGGAAGGCCTTCTCATCTCTTCTAGCTATTTTTTGGAACTCTGAGTTTAATTGGATATACTCTTCCCTCTCTCCTTTGCTTTTTGTTTCTCTTTATTCTGATATTTTGTAAAGCCTCCTCAGATAACCATTTCAGCTTCTTGCTTTTCTTTTTCTTTGGGATGGTTTTGTTCACCCCTCCTGTACAATATTACAGATCTCTATCCATAGTTCTTCAGGCATGCTAACTAGATCTAGCCCCTTGAATCTATTTGTTACCTTTACTGCGAATTTCTATGGGATTTGATTGAAGTCGTACCTAGCTGGCCTATTGTTTTTCTGTGTTCTCTTTAGTTTAAGCTGAATTTTACTATGAGAAGTTGATGATCTGGGTCAGGTCTTGCTTGTGCTGTGTACAGCTTCTCCATCTTTGTCTACAAAGAATGTAATCACTTTTATTTTGGTATTGACCATTTGGTGGTGTGCCTGTGTAAAGTCATCTCTTGTGTTGTTGAAAAGGGGTCTTTTCTATTACTATTGCATACTCTTGGCAGAATTCAGTTAACCTTTACTCTGCTTCATTTTGTTCTCCAAGGCCAAACCTGCCAGTTACTCCATGTACATCTTGACTTCCTACTTCTGTATTTCAATCCCCGATGATGAATGGAACATTTTTTTTTAGGTGTTAGTTCTAGGAAGTCTTCATAGAAAGATCTTCTATGAAGATCTTTGAATCTGCTTAATAAATGCTTATAAATTCAAGACGAGGCTGTTCGACATAAGGGGTAAAAACTTTGACACTGCCTACATTGAATCCTGGTTTGGCCACTTCTTATCTGTATAATGTTAGGTTGGTCACTAAATCTCTCTGTCTCTGTATAGTAATCCATAAAATGGTAATACTAATAGTAACTGACTGATACCTCTTCCCAGGTGGTTCAGTGGTAAAGAATCCACTTGCCAATGCAAAAGATGCAGGAGATGTGGGTTTTATCCCTGGGTTGGGAAGATCCCTGGAGAAGGGCATGGCAACCCACTCTCGCATTCTTGCCTGGAGAATCCCATGGACAGAGGAGCCTGGTGGGCTAAAGTTCCTGGGATTGTAAAAAGTCAGACACAACTGAGCATGCACACATGCCAGACCCTTAGAATGGGTCCTAGCACTTAGTAAGGCCTCTTAAATATGATGCTATGTGAATTAGTAAAAATATAAAAATTATAGTTCAGTTATAAAGTGTATGGGCTTCCCAGGTGGCGCTAGTAGTAAAGAATCTGCCTGCCCATGTAGGAGACATAAAAGATATATAAAGCACACAGATGAATTTAGTTTAATGCCCCAAACAGTACTATTTAGAGACTTTCTCCCTCCTTCTCTTTCCTTTCTTCCCTACTCTCCCTCCTTCCTCATTTTTCTTTCCTTTTCTTTCTTTGTCCCAACTGCTCTCCTTAAAATTTGAACTGGGATACATATGTAATGTAATAATATGCAAATATTATTTTCCGCACTCATCTAAATACTTAATGAGTTAATTAATGAATAAAATATCCTAAAGTGTTTTTTGCTTGTTTGTTTTATTAAATTATGTTTCTGTCCATTTTATCATCAAATATCGATTACCAATATACTATGTAGAAGACAGTAGAGGAAGATGAAAGATCCCATGTCTGGTATCCGTACTCCCGTTTGGTAGAGGAGACACACAAACAAAGCAACAGCAACAACAGCATTGAGTGCTTGGCTTGGGGGGATAGCATTGCTCCTAGTGTGCTTTTGAAGAATAGGGGAGAGTCATCTCACCCAGTTTGCTGTTTCTTCCTAAGATGGCCCTATAACCTGTTAGGGCCAACTTTTTGACCCCTCAGTCTCTGGTGTTGGTGATTCCCTTGTAAACTACAACATATAGACACAGTAGCCCCTATGGTTTTGTTTACAGTCCTAGAAGTGTTCTAGCAGACATGATATCAACCTTTAGGAAGTCTTGCATTTGTATATTGACTTTATATAAATATTGTTTAGGGAATACTTAATTATTTTCATGATTATTAATGGAGGTAGACAGTTATTTCAACAGTGTATGAGTCCTTCTTGTGTGTTTAGTTATTTATTAATAGACCATCTTTTCTTGCTTGAGAGACTGGAGCCATAACTTAGAGCTAAAGCTCTAGAAGACACCAATCACTACAAGTCGAATGCAGGTGAGACAGCATATTCAGTTGCAGTGGTGCATCAAAATCAGGAGTCCAGTCTGTGTAAATTGCAGCAAAATAAGGCAGGCAGACACTTTTGATTCCTTGTAATAGGGCTTGATTTATCCCTTTAACCAAATACTACACTTACGGCAATGCAGGTGACGGTTCTGTCTTCAGTCATGGAGATCTTTTCCTGGATCTAAGAATCCTAGGTTTCCTTGCAGGAAGTTGAAGAATAAAGTGACAGAAGGTAGTTCCCCTTTTAAGAAATGGTACCTCATATTTCAAAGAAAGGTCAAATAAACTTTTGTGTCAGCTTTGTTTCTTGGCCAGTCTCTGCCTATTGTTCAATTATATGCATACATAACTTTAATGGACTATTGTGTGCTTATTAGCTTTACTTTCTACACATTTATGCCACTCTGGGGATGTACTCTTCCCTCAGTGTCCGGACTGCTCTATCATCAGAGCCCCTGGCTGCATGGGCTTGAAGGTGGTAAAAGCAAATTGACCATCTGTCTGGAGCTGGTATAGACACATAACAGAGATGATTCTGGATAATATTCAGTTTGATGTTTTACCCCAAAGGTGGTTAGAGGGGTTTTGTTTTCTGTGTTTTTTCAGTAGACCTGGTTTAAAAATTCATGGCTGCACCTGGCTGTTTGTATCTATCCTCTGTTTTTCAAATATTCTGGCACAGCCAAAACGCTCCTCAGCAAGAGACTAAATTGGAAAAGGATTGTATTCAGAGCTTAGAAGAAAATCTGTGCAATTTTCAGGAAAATCACCTAAATGTAGGTATCATGAACTGAGAAGATGGGGTGTTTTTCAGGCCAGGATTTCCAAAAGTTAGCATCATGTGGTTCAGTTTTCAATCAGTCTTAAAGCAAAGCATCCTTTAACTGAGTAATATATTTGAAACATGGAAATTTGGGTTAGATCCTATTGCCTATGATTTCCAAAATGGCTCAGAGGTGTTTGATGGACTAGATGCAGACGAGAAGAGCCAGAGCAAAATGGCACTATTTTCCCCAGTAGACAATCTTCCTAAATCTCTTAAAGATGATAGATCAGTGAGAAAAAACAGTTGTTATTTAATCAGAGAAAGGTTCCTATCTCTTCTGTGTAAAATTTATTCTTGATTGGAATTGAAAACTCTGGTTCAGCTATGGATGAGCCAGATTAAATTTGGTGAGGATCCAGAGATCTCAGTTTCTGATCAATTAATCTGTAATGGTTTCTATTTCCCAGACTTCTCTTTCTCTCTACCCTTTTCTTCAGGGAAAGTGAAGAAAGATATTTAGCTTCAAGGCTGAATTTTAATAAACAAAGTGACCTTTACATTTTAGCTCAAAGAGGTAAATATAATCTTATAGGTGTCATTGACAGCTGAGCCTGGATGGGGTGGGACTTAAGCTTATAATGCAGCACTAGAAGAATTTACCTTCAGGGAAAAAACAAATTTGATAAAGGAACTGGTGAGAAATGCCTTATGTCAAGAAGATCTATATCTTCTTAAAAATTTGCAATCCTAGATTGAGAAGCATACTAAAGTTTCTGTGATTTAAAACTTCCATTTAGCACAAACTTTCTTTCTGCTGTTCTTCTTACCATAGTTTAACTTGATTTCAGCAAACCTGAGCTGTCAATATGTAAATTAAGAAATTATCCACTCGACACAAAGAAACAGCACATACTTCTTTTAAGTAACAGGTGTTCCTTGCACATTATGCTAAATAAGGGCAAAACTTAAGACTCAAATGCCAGGATATAGTGCCAAGAAAAGATCATTTGAAGATGAACAGAGTGATATTTTTTGGACTAGGTAATGTTATTTATAGGTATTAGGAATTTGATTTACTAAAATTTGATTTGTCTACCTCATTAGAATGTATCTTTCACCCCAAAATAGTTGCATGTTATGTGAACTGAAAGGGATACTAGAAACTAACTTTATCTTCCAGCTCAGCATTTTAAGATAATGACACCTGGGCTCAGAGAGGTTTAGGTGACTTTTTAATGTCCCAGAACTAGCCAGTGGCAGAAGTGGACCACACTTCCCATTTCACTGTACACTTCCTTCCCCCTTGACCATCAAGTAGTTCAACCATTTACAGACTATTCCCTTTTGGAACACTGGACTCCTCTAACTTGAATACATGGACCACTCATCTTGTTCCCCATAAACACCAAGGATAACAAAAAAGACCATCATTCAGAATAGATTTGGTTTTGGCCATCTTTCCCAACAAGAAGGATCCTAAGAGCCAAAGCTTCTTTTCACACTGGGAACAGGACAACATCGCCTGATCTGTTCCTTAGTGTCCCCATCCTTATTCTTTTGTATCTTGAGATTCATCTAAAGCTACAGAAAGCCCAGAGCCAGTTATAAGAGTGAACTAACAACTTTCCCATGACTTCTGTGAGCCAGCCATGTAGACAATCAACTGGTAGTTCCTAAAGTCTGTTTCTCAGGGCCCTAGTTCTCTAGAAGCTCTGTGAACAAAAACAGATTTTGTCCCCAAATATATTCAGCAGATGTTAAAAAAGTATCTCCCTTTTTGCTTCCAAATGTGCTTTTCAGACACTTTAGTGAGTCAAATAAACCTTATTTTTTTATTCGACTGTTCCTCAAATTTGCATGAATATTAAATCTTTATGATATTGTAACTATGAATTTTGCTTAGAAAATGCTGAGCTCTGTGCTTCGGTTTCATGTGATTGGAGTAGACATTCTATGCAATGGACATTTTCAGCTGCATTTCATAGCCATGGAGGTAAAGAATCAGATAATAAGGGATTTGTCAATGTCTCATCAGTAGTAAGAATTAAGAATCAAAGTCAAGTCTGTGTTCATAGCCCCTGCAGAAGTCTCAGTTCCAACACCTGTTGGCTTAAACAGGTAACTGAGATGTGACTAGGGATTCTCTGGACACAGGATTTTTATTTCAAAGAGAAAAAAATGAGATAGCGCATGAATTGAGGAAATGAGGAATATCCCCAGCGCCTAATATAATCTGTGTCTCTCAATCTGTTGTTGATGTCCCATTTTTAATTGCAACAAGAACATAGTACTTTTCTCTTTTATTTAAGCTGTGAATTTACACTGTTTTGTTTCTCTCTCTCTCTCTTATTAATGACAGAAACCAATAGATCCAGCTTTTAGTACTGAAAAGGCAACAGAGGATAATGTGGAGTGCAGTAAACCAGAGAACATATGACCTCTCTCTATAGGACACAGCAGCTCTAAAGCTCTTGTTGATTCTGACCTTATGGGAATATGGTCCCAGTCATTCTGGACATTGCTGGAAAATCGGCTGATCAACAGTTCTCTTTGAGTTAGCATTATTTACATCAAAAAGAACTTGGGGGCTGGTCGGAGTCACTGTATAGACCATGAGTTTTAGCCTCTGATTTTCACTGTGCTACTTGCCAAGAGGGAGTAGGGGGTGGGGAAGGCTCTCACTGAAATGATTCTTTGTAGCTTTATGGTGTTCTTTGTGGCAATTCCACATTGTGTGGCTTGAGGAATTTGTTGAACATTGAAAAGGTACTGTGCTCATTTACATTGGCAAGTGTTAAACTGGGGAGACATATGTTTTCTTTATTCTCCCCTCCTGTTAAATCCTTGAAGAGCTTTGGTTGTGAGACTTGGCTTTCTTTTTCAAGGGGCATGTTTCCGAATCTTTTTTTTCTTTTTTCCTGAATCTCCAACACTTTCAAATTTGGCTGGAAATAGCTATAAATATGATTGGCATTCTGGTATATTGGAATCATTGTGGTAATGCTTAATCACCCAACTCTGAGGATACCTTTATTTGGTCTAAGATCATTTGTGTGTGTTCCTGATACTTCTCTTAGCTGAACCAATAGAACAACCTTTTAAGTGAGTGTCTTGCCTCCAAATTCTTTTCTCTTTAATCCAACCTCTATATTACCTCCACAGTGGTCATTCTGCATGACCTACAATGGAGTCTTTTTTCCTACTTTAAAACCTTGAATTTGTGTGTATGGCTCAAAATAAAGAGACTCTCTTGCTATTTAAGTCAAAACCCCTTTAAGTGGCTAGTAAAGCTCTTTTAACTTGACTGTAGATCGCTTTTAGGCTGCAGAGCACCAGTGCTGCAATGGGAAATTGCAAAAGAATTTCAAAGAATCTGCCTGCAATGCAGTAGACTTGAGTCCCATCACTGGGCTGGAAAGATCCCCTGAAGAAGAAAATGACTACCCACTCCGGTATTCTTGCCTGGAGAATTCCATGACAGAAGAGCTTGGTGGGCTACAGTCCATGGGGTCACAAATAGTCGGACACAACTGACCGACCTCAGACCATGTTACCTAACTTCTGCCACGCTGAGGAACTTGCCATTACCTGAGCATACTGTGTGTGCTCGCACTTCTCTGATCTTGTTTAGGTTGACTCCTCTGCCATGAGATCCTTCCCACCCCTTCTGTCAAGTACCTGTACATCCTTCAAAATCCACTATAGCATCAAATGCCCTATGGCTCCTTCCCTCATTGCAACACCAGGAAAAGAAGTGCGTCTTTGTATTTTCTCACAAGGCTTTGTATGTGTTAGTACCTGTATGACTGCACTTTTCCTGCTGAGTTTTATCTGTTTCTGTGTCAGAGCCAGTTGTAAAGGATTCACAGTGCAGTAAGGCATTTAGTGTCTCATTTGTAATTTAGTCCCCAGTCTTAAAAACAGTAGTTATCACTTGGTACCTAAAACTTACTTAAATAAATTAGAAGGGTGGGGGGAAAGAGGGAGAGAAGACAGAAATGGGGGTAAAGTAAAAAAGTTTTTTGCAACAAATCGTTTTTCTATCCACTCTTGAAATACCTGAAGCCTGAATTTAAGAATTTTAATTGTTGAGGTCATTTCTGTATTTTTGGTAAGATATCCTGTAGATAAGAAGGCTTTATAATGTTCTGTTTAGTGCCTTGATTATGAATTGACTGTAAATTGTATTGAAGAAGGAAAATGCAGTTTAGTTGACATTTTCTCTTGTGTTTTAGACAAATTTACACACGTTGGTTAATAACCACTCCAAGCTCATGCTCACTGGTTAGAAGACCTGCTTATTTTGTGGGCTTATGTTTAGAAGGCAGGCCTGGGGACCAGGCTCTTGGGTGTGAGCCATGCAAATGTCAGAAATGCTCTGAAATTGTCTTGAAGAAATGATCATGTCCTTCCCTGCCTAATTTCACTCCCTTGAGGTTTGCTTCAATTTCCGGTTGGAATATCTTAATTAACATTTGTAAAGCACTGTGTACTGCTTCAGTGAAAATGTAATGTATGTATAAAATCTTCTTAAATTGTGACAAATTTGTGGAATTTTTGTGTATGTAGTGAAATCTTTTTTAACATCTTACAATTTATGATAAATGGATGACAGGGAAAGTTTACCTGTGAATTGATGATTTAGTCAAAATGGAGAAGTCATGTTTTTCTGGGGCTGCTTCATTCAGGGAACACAATTACTGAGGTGCCATGCAGTTCAGTTTTTAATCTCATAAATGTCTTCAAACTTGAAATGCTCACCTGGGTCCCCTATGTGTGTGGATGTATAATATGTGCAGATGATGCTTTATTACTTTTTTCGAGAAACTTAGATGAAGATTGAAAATGTGCATAAATAGACTGTTAAAAATAAACTATGAAGTAGGAATGGCATTCTAATATAAATCAATTAGAAAAGGAGAAACAATTATGATTTAAAATGGGGAAAAATATGAACTTGGCAATCTACCAAATGAGGATATTCAAATGACTAAAAATACATGACAAAAGGAAGGGAATGAGAAAAAACAAATTCACTATCATTAGTAATGTGTCTTGACACAACATGCACCATTTCCAAAGTTAGCTTAGAGAGCATTATAAAAAGAAAGCAAGAATAAAAAAAGGTATCGGTAATAGGTACTTCCCATGTCCC
This sequence comes from Bubalus bubalis, assembly GCF_019923935.1. Taxonomy (NCBI): domain Eukaryota; kingdom Metazoa; phylum Chordata; class Mammalia; order Artiodactyla; family Bovidae; genus Bubalus; species Bubalus bubalis. The sequence continues at coordinate 27,729,058 of NC_059179.1, read as the reverse complement.
TGATGAGGGAACCATGAATTAGCATTCTCTTTATCTGAAAGACATTTGGTAATATCTATCAAGAGAGGTAACAAAATTCCTATTCTTCGATCCATGAATTCAATTGTACTCTGAGGAAATTGTTGTTGTTGTTCAGTCACTCAGTCATGTCTGACTCTTTGCGACACCATAGACTGCAGCATGCCAGGCCTCCCTGTTCTTCACTATCTCTTGGAGTTTGTTCAAACCCATGTCCATTGAGTCGGTGATGCCATCTAACCATCTCATCCTCTGTCATCCCCTTCACTTCCTGCCTTCAATCTTTCCCAGCATCAGGGTCTTTTCCAATGAGTCAGCTCTTTGCACCAGGTGGCCAAAGTATTGGAGCTTCAGCTTCAACCACAGTCCTTTGAAGAAATAATAGTTGATGTACACAAGTATTGATGTATTCTTTATCATCTGATGGCTCAGACAGTAAAGAATCTGCCAGCAGTGTAGGAGATCCAGGTTCAATCCCTGGGTTGAGAAGATCTCCTGCAGAAGAGAATGGCTACCCACTCTAGTATTCTTGCCTGGAGAATTCCATGGACAGAGGAGCCTGGCAAGCTACAGTCCACGAGGTTGCAAAGAATCAGACATGACTAAATGACTAAGACTTCACTTCACAGAAGTATTAATTTACATTAGGTCATAACATTATCATAGTGAAATTTAAGAGCCTTCTAATAAGGGATTAATTGCATAGTAGTATATCTATACAATCAAAGTCTGTGTAGCCAATAAAAAATGATAATACTGAAGAATATTCAATAGCCTGGAAAATGTTTGTAATGTAGTTTTAAAGTGGCTAAAGCAGATCAAAAAGCAGAAAGTATCTCTTGGTACTCTCTCTTGCTATGTAAATCAATTGCTCCCTTTTTTCCTCCTCCACTGTGTATGTGTGTATGTGTGTGTGTGTGTGTGTGTGTGTGTGTGTGTGTCTGTCTGTCTTTCTCTGTCTCCTCTCCTATTTATGTTTATATCTATGTATTCATAGAAGCAAAGATTGAGAGTCGCTCAGTCATGTCCACTTCTTTGTGACCCCATGGACTATACAGTCCATGGAATTCTCAAGTGGCCAGAAAACTCGAGTGGGTAGCCGTTTCCTTCTCCAAGGGATCTTCCCAACCCAGGGATCGAACCCAGGTCTCCCACATTGCAGGTGGATTCTTTACCAGCTGAGCCACAAGGGAGCTCCTACATACATAAAAGATGTTTTAGGAAGAACATACATAAAAGATGTTTGCAAAGATTCTATGAAAGCAAAATTTTTTTCTTTTTGAACTCTTTTTTGGGGAACCCTTTTATTCCTTTTGAATCAGTGGGCTGAAAAATACCACTGAAGTCAAGAGGGCTGGTTTTGTGGATATTTTCTTAAAGTGTGGATTCCCCATTGGTAGTAACATGGAGCAGATGAGTGTTTTATAGGGCTGGAGTAGTAGCAGTAAGAATTGAGCTACGCAGCAGGATGCATATAAAATAAAAAATATATAGTAAAAATTGTAGACAGTTTTATACCAGCCTGTGTATGATGAAAATTGAACTTGGTGTGTGTTTCTGGGACATATTTATCATTCAGCCATTCACCTTCAGACCCAAATGGTCTTTTGTTGTTTTTGTTGGTCCAAGGCTACCTAAAAAGCCACTGAGTTTATTTTAAGACCTAAGAGAACAATAAATATTCTGTTTTCAACTGCTAGATTGCATCATAATTGGTATCAGTGCTTTTGTTGTGAGTATAAAAGGACAAGAGCTGTTTTTGCTCTTAAGAAACCCATTTTTTTTTTAATATAGCATGAGATCCTTAATTAAATGACAGGGTTGTAATGCCAAGGTAAGGGCTGTTATATTGAAGAGTTATATATGTACATTTTAATGAATAGATCTATTCTTCTATAATTTAATCTGGGTAATTTATATACCCTGAAAATCCACAGACTGGAGTTTCTTGACCTTGGGTTTCTTGATGTCTCTGAGACTAACGATAAATTCATTTAGGCTGCAATAAATATGCACCTTGAATTGATACCAGATTGGGAATCTATAGCCTTCAAAAATTTAAGGTAATAGCTATTTCACAGCCAAAATGCAATGAAAAGTCTGAAAATCTCAAAATTATCTGTATTCCAGATGTATTATGATTATGTGAAGACTTTTTGCGACCTGATGAACTGCAGGGTTCCCTATCCTTCACTATCTCCAGGAGTTTATTCAAACTCATGTCCACTGAGTCACTGATAACATCCAACCATCTCTTCCTCTGCTGCCCCCCTTCTCCTCTTGCCCTCAATCTTCCCAGCATCAGGATCTTTTCAAATTAGTTGACTGTTTGCATCAGGTGTCCAAAGTATTGGAGCTTCAGGTCCAGCATCATTCCTTCCAATGAATATTCAGGGTTGATTTCCTTTAGGATTCACTAGTTTTATCTCCTTCCTGTCCAAGGGACTCTAAAGAGTCTTCTCCAGCACCACAATTGAAAAGCATCAGTTCTTTAGCCCTCAGCCTTCTTTATGATCCAACTCTCACATCCATACATGGCCGCCATCAATTCTTGCCATCCTATGTGTGCGTATGCCTTTTCCATCTTGAGAGGTAGAGTTAATTTTTTTCTTCCCTTTAAATCTAACTCAGAATTAGTGACGTGTTTTATCAATAGAATGGGACAAAATGGATACGTTGAACTTCTGAGGGTAGGTCATAAGAAGCCTTGTAGCTTCCACTGGAGTTTCTTGAAACACTCACTCTGGGGACCCTCATACTAGAAGAAGCCAGCCACCAATTACGAAGCCCAACAATCATGAAAGTGTAGTATTCTGTGAAGTTCAAGCCACATGGAAAGGGCCTGGAGGATGGGATTCAACATAGAGAGAAAGAGAGAGGCTAAGATACAACCCTGAGTGAAAAAACCATTTAGAAAGTGGAACCTCCAGTTCCAGCCACCACAGTTGACATCAAGTGGATGTGAGACTCACTACCCAGCTGAGCATTTACAGAATCCTTGACCCATAAAACCAAGAAAAAAACAGATGGTTGTCTTAAGCCTCTTTTCTGATGTAGTGTGTTGCACAGCAATCAATAAGTGAACAGAGGTCGTTTTCTCTATCATGACAGATGAGTTCTACTGCTTCTGAGTTACATGTTTTGAAATGGAATTAACCCAAGGTATAGAACTGCCATGCAATCATGGGGGAAAAAAAAACAACTTGAAACATTGCATTATTATATATTGTTTGCTCTAAAGGAAGGGAAAGAAGAAAAGAGAAGCAGCAGCAGCAGAATGTAATTATGCTCTGGGGCAGCTTGATGAAGCATATTCACCCTGTTCTGCCTCTCAGAAACAACTTGATCAGTGTCTATCATTACATAATTAAAGAACTAAAAAAAAATCACATGAAATAGATTTCCTTGTTAACTTCTTCTGGATGATGCCCTCCAGCAGGGTCTTCCTGAGAGCTCTGCAGAAGAGCCAGGAGGCAATTCACACTCCACCAATTTACAAATCCCATTGAAGAGAAACCCCTGGTGGTCGCCACTGTCTTCTCAGAAAAGCTTTCATAGCCAAATACATTAGAAAGGTCTCATGTGTCTGGCTTTTCATTATAGGGGACTGGAATGCAAAAGTAGGAAGTCAAGAAACACCTGGAGTAACAGGCAAATTTGGCCTTGAAGTACAGAATGAAGCAGGGCAAAGGCTAATAGAGTTCTGCCAAGAGAAGTCACTGGTCATAACAAACACCCTCTTCCAACAGCACAAAAGAAGACTCTACACATGGACATCACCAGATGGTCGACAAAGAAAACAGATTGATTATATTCTTTGCAGCCAAAGATGGAGAAGCTCTATACAGTCAGCGAAAACAAGACCGGGAGCTGACTGTGGCTCAGATCATGAACTCCTTATTGCCAAATTCAGACTTAAATTGAATAAAGTGGAGAAAAACACTAGACCATTCAGGTATGACCTAAATCAAATCCCTTATGACTATACAGTGGATGTGAGAAATAGATATAAGGGACTAGATCTGATAGACAGAGTGCCTGATGAACTATGGGTGGAGGTTCATGACATTGTACAGCAAACAGGAATCAAGACGATCCCCAAGAAAAAGAAATGCAAAAAAATAAAATGGATGGCCTTACAAATTGCTGTGAAAAGAAGGGAAGTGAAAAGCAAAGGAGAAAAGGAAAAGTATACTCACTTGAATGCAGAGTTTCAAAGAATAGCAAGGAGAGATAAGAAAGCCTTCCTCAACGATCAGTGCAAAGAAATAGAGGAAAAGAATAGAATGGGAAAGACTAGAGATCTCTTCAAGAAAATTAGAGAAAAAAAAAAAGAAAATTAGAGATACCAAGGTAACATTTCATGCAAAGATGGGCTCGATGAAGGACAGAAATGATAGGGATCTAACAAAAGCAGAAGATATTAAGAAGAGGTGGCAAGAATACACAGAAGAACTGTACAAAAAAGATCTTCATGACCCAGATAACCACGATGGTGTGATCACTCACACTCACCTAGAGCCAGATATCCCAGAACGTGAAGTCAAGCGGGCCTTAGGAAGCATCACTACGAACAAAGCTAGGGGAGGTAATGGAATTCCAGTTGAGCTATTTCAAATCCTGAAAGATGAGGCTGTGAAAGGGCTGCACTCAATATGCCAGCCAATTTGGAAAGCTCAGCAGTGGCCACAGGACTGGAAAAGGTCAGTTTTCATTCCAATCCCAAAGAAAGGCAATGCCAAAAAATGCTCAAACTACTGCACAATTGCACTCATCTCACACGCTAGTAAAGTAATGCTCAAATTCTCCACCCAGGCTTCAGCAATACGTGAACCGTGAACTTCCAGATGTTCAAGCTGGTTTTAGAAAAGGCAGAGGAACCAGAGATCAAATTGCCAACATCCGCTGGATCATGGAAAAAGCAAGAGAGTTCCAGAAAAGCATCTATTTCTACTTTATTGACTATGCCAAAGCCTTTGACTGTGTAGATCACAATAGACTGTGGAAAATTCTTCAAGAGATGGGAATACCAGACCACCTGACCTGCCTCTTGAGAAACTTATGTGCAAGTCAAGAAGCAACAGTTAGAACTGGACATGGAACAACAGACTGGTTCCAAAGAGGAAAAGGAGTACATCAAGGCTGTGTACTGTCACCCTGCTTATTTAACTTCTATGCAGAGTACATCATGAGAAACGCTGGGCTGGAAGAAGCACAAGCTGGAATATGAATTGCCAGGAGAAATATCAATAACATCAGATATGCAGATGACATCACCCTTCTGGCAGAAAGTGAAGAGGAACTAAAAAGCCTCTTGATGAAAGTGAAAGAGGAGAGTGAAAAAGTTGGCTTAAAGCTCAACATTCAGAAAACGAAGATCATGGCATCTGGTCCCATCACTTCATGGCAAATAGATGGGGAAACAGTGGAAACAGTGGCTGACTTTATTTTTCTGGGCTCCAAAATCACTGCAGATGGTGATTACAGCCATGAAATTAAAAGACGCTTATTCCTTGGAAGGAAAGTTATGATCAACCTAGACAACTTATTGAAAAGCAGAGGTTACTTGTTCAACAAAGATCCATCTAGTCAAGGCTATGGTTTTTCCAGTGGTCAGGTATGGATATGAAAGTTGGACTGTAAAGAAAGCTAAGTGCCGAAGAATTGATGCTTTTAAACTGTGGTGTTGGAGAAGACTCTTGAGAGTCCCTTAGACTTCACTGAGGTCCAACCAGTCCATCCTAAAGGAGATCAGTCCTGGGTGTTCATTGGTAGGACTGATGTTGAAGCTGAAACTCCAATACTTTGGACACCTGATGCGAAGAGCTGAGTGATTTGAAATAGACCCTGATGCTGGGAAAGATTGAGGACAGGAAGAGAAGGGGATGACAAAGGATGAGATAGTTGGATGGCATCACCAACTCAATGGACATGGGTTTGGGTGAACTCCGGGAGTTGGTGATGGACAGGGAAGCCTGGCATGCTGTGGTTCCTAGGGTGCAAAGAGTCAGACACAACTGAACGACTGAACTGAACTGAACTGAACATGTGTCTGAGACTTCATTAATCTTCCCCAATACACCCTGGTATATTTGTCTGCTTACTATGAAACATTAATACAAGTAAATAAAATTAACCATACCCCTGAGGATGATAACCCTTGATGTGCAAAGGATGAAGAATCTGTTCACTGATTTTCAGAGTGGATTCATTCCTATTGGCTCTTCCTCTCATTCTCCTGATTTTCAACTTGACATTTATTCAAACTCTAAAATCAAATGCAGTTTAAGAGATTTTACCCCAAATGGTGTGTCTCTCACCTAAATCAATGTTAAAATATACTGATAGCTTCTCTTCTTGCTCTTTCTCTCCATCTCCTTCTCCTTTATCATTTCTAGTGGAATGAAGAGATTTCTTATCATTAAATGAACATCATTTCTTGTAAAGTTTCCCATGAGCAAAGAAGATGAATGTCCATTTCTCCCAGCATCACGGCTCCCTCTGATAGCAGCTAACATTTTAAAATGATGTGACCTTTTGCCATTTATAGATCTTCAGGGATTTAAGAGAGAAGTTACTCTGGGACTTGTAATGACCATGGAAGTGTATTCTGATTGAGTTTGAGCTGAGGCTATGGATAATGCTGCGGTTTTTTAAGTTGACGCAAATATTCTCAAGGTATTTAATCAGTCTCCATAGTGACTGCAAAAATAAAAATGTCTCTCAAATTTTTACATCATTCTTTTCCTTTAAAATACCTTTAAAAAAAAGTAGATGACATAATACTTAGCATCAGTGAATAGTTCTCATGCTCTACTATACCCTTAGCATGATAATAGCAATTTCTCCCTCCAGCAAAGATAGTTTATTTTTAAAATGCCAATTAGACTTAGGGTCTGTTTGTGAAGAAAATTACATTACATTGTAATGGTTTTTATTGGCTTTTAGCGTAAACTTTTTTGAGAACAAGCTGTACTGTCATTCGATCAGGGCTTTTTTGACCATTTCTATAATTTATTTTTTCACCCATTATTCTAATAAAGCATAAAGCCATTTAATGGAGGAGTGATGCTGAAGAATAAAGGAGGCCAGCACCATTGCAAAAAATCTGAGTGCGAGCCAGGACTGGGCATTTTGCTTCAGTAGATTTATATTTAAAGCCCCTCCCCAAATTATCTATATTTTTTCAAGAATATCTTACCAATCATCTTGTTATTGAAACTCCAGTATTTAAGTCCTAGTCCCTTATTGCCCCATCCTTCTTCCCATCTACACAATATTGTCATGAGATATTTGTAATACAAGGTTTTTTTCTTTCTTTTTTAGAACTTGGCCATTTTATTTTATCTGAACATTCAGTACTAAATGTGACATTCTTTGTGAAGTACTAATGGTAACATCGGTGCAGAACTCAACTTTGCTTTCACACAGATGGTCTTATTTGACCCCATAAACAGCTTTACCACTGATTAGCTGCGTGCCCTTGTGCAAATCATCTCATTCCTCAAAGCCTCCTTTCCTCATCTGTCGCATGCACATTATATCTGTCTGAAGTATTTTAACAGTCTGATGAGGTACTGGTACTGTGTTTTAAAAGTTTAGTGGAGTGTGTGGTACATAGTACATGTTCAGTGAATGTAAACTTGTGTGTAGTATCCCTACCCTCAATGCTGAAATGGAGGCTCAGAATGAGATTGAATAGTGAGCTCTTAAAAATGGCTTAACAAATACGGCAGAAATGAAACTCAAACCCACCTTCGCAGTTAGGGCTCATGAGACACTGAGATTATTGGTTTGTTATATTATGGTTTGTTTTTTCTTCTTCTCATGGCATGAATGGGATTCACTGAACTCACCTTCTTTCTCTTTTCTGAGGAAGTGCACACATCCACAGCAACATTGACAAGGGGCATGTTTAGGATTTGGTCATGGCGCTTCTTGTGGAAAACAAGTGTGTGGTTCAGGCTCCCCACCTCAGGCCTGCATACCAACCTTCCTCTGTGCATGCAGAGGGTCATAGTAGTGGGAGCATAGTCTCACAGTGAAATGGTGTATTTCAGTTTGAGATTGTCTGAGTTAGCTCAGAAGAGAGGGTTGTTGTCTGTAGTCCCAAGAGAATCAGAGGCAGTCTTCTATAAACTTTCTTTCTTGAATTGTCTTCCAAGAAGTGTATCACATATTTTATTACTGGTGAATCTTACTCTTCTGTGTACCTCACGGGGTTTGGCAAAATGAGTGCTGAATGAATTATTACTATCATTACATAGTAAGTAGTAGGTCTTCGATTAAGAGAAGTGTGAAGGGCTGAACTTGTTGGATACACTTCTTGAAAACCCCCTTTATCCCCACTGAGACATCAAAGTCTTTATTAAAGTAAAAAGACTTCATTAAAGAAAAAAATAGCTTAAAAGTAAACTTAAAGAATACAATGAAAAATTTCTCTGCAATTTCATTGAATCCATATTGCAGGTCACAGGAAGCTGGTCTATTGCTCAAGTGGTCTCTTGGCCTCTTAGTATTGAATGACTCTCCCTTGTGTTAATGAACATGGGTGGGTTAAGGAATGTGAGATGAGCTTTACTGAGTTCATGGGAGACGGTGAGAGTGGGACTCATATCGAGTATTTGCTTGCTGGATCCATCTTTCTACAGACTCACTTCTGACAGTGTTTACTTGATTAAACCTTTTTCTTTTCCATCACTTTCCTTTCCTTTTCTCACTTTTGTTTATCCTTCAGTCATTTATGTTTCATGAGTCATGTTGGAAGCCTGTATAACTTTCTTTAATACTGTCCTCTAAACAGCTGCCAGTTGCTAAGCACTTGTTGCTCTCACCCTCAACTCATCCATCCACATTGGCCAACCTATTATTCACTTGCTCTGATTACATTTCACTTAATTTGTTTTTTATACTGGAGCCAGACGTTTGCAAATAGCCTCTTAGACTATTTTATAGACTTTTGTTTGGATAGAGTGGCTAGATAACTAGAGTGCCCAATTGCTGCCATTGCTATTATTCTTGGTCATTGTCATTATCACTATGGAAATTATTTATTGTGCACCTGTGACATGTGCATCTGGATCTGAGTAAGCCTTGAGCAAAGAAACAGATGACACTGGTGCATTCCCTCTTCTTGGTTCTACTATGAACAACAAGGAGTGACAAACAAGCAGATGAATAGTGAACAACATATAAAATAAATACTCTTTGCTTAAGGACCAGGGAAATGGTGGGGAAACATACATGCCTAGCGGTTGTGAGTGTCTGTAGGCACTCAGTCATGGCTGACTCTGTGACCTCATGGACTGTAGCCAGGCGCCCCTGCCCGTGGAATCCTCCAGGCAAGACTATGGGAGTGAGTAGCCATTTCCTTCTCCAGCTGCCTCTTATGAACTCCATGCTGCCTTAACAGGTATATGATGCAATTCTAAGAACAGCATACACCTAGGAAAAGAATTGGGAGAGCGAAATAGGAGGACATTCCTCAGGAATGTCCTGAGTAGATGCCTGGAAGGATCAGAAAGCTGCGAGGTAACCTTTTGTAGAAGTACATCATGTAGCCATAAGTTTAATCTGGAGCAAGTCACAGAGACATTTAATTTTTGATGACATTGAGCTTTCAGGGGGACTAATATCAAAAAAAGAGAGAAGTGACATATTTGAAATCTATAACTTGCATTTCATGTTCATTTGTCACCTCTGGGGAAAGCAAACAAAGTCTCTTCTTTCCCCCTGAAGTGGCTGATGAATGATTGCTTAGCGTTGGGTGGTGTAAGCCCTTGTCGCCATTATTGACTTGCTGTAGAAAGTAGTTCATCTGTAGTTGAAATGCATGCGGTGCACCCTCCAAGGCATGCGTGAACTGGTTCTGATCACTAATGGGATGATCTGAACAGACTAATTACTTTCCTATTAAAGACAGACTCTTCCTGATGTCTCTACCCTCTTTGCTTCCGAGTAGAAGGCAGGGACTTGTTTAAGAGACTCAAACTCTCAATGGCACAGGGATCCAAGGACAAAGAGGACTCATTCATTTGTTCATTTACAAAGATGTATGGACCTACTATGGATCAAGCTTTATGCTAAGCAAATAAGTCCTCCTTTTAGAGAGCTCACTTCAGGAATCCTGCTGACTTTGGAGTCATGCCTTTTATAGAGGTCTTTTAGAGTTCTGTCACTCAGATCATATTTCAGAATGCAGAGGATTAAACATAGCAAAATATTATTATTCAAACTCATTGGAAGAGCCAAAGGAAGGTAGAGAACCAATGTAAACTGACAAAAACAGGGATCACTGACCACATTTAAGGAATGTAATTGATTATTTTTTGAAGAATAGTCACTAAGTTGAAGTTACTATTTTGATAATATTTCCTAGTAGAATACCTTCTTGAGAAGATAGGACTTTATCTGTAAATGGCATCATTTACATCTAACGATTGGATCACACTTATTACTTACACTGTATCCTTTTTTCTCAAATGAGTTAGACATTTTCTATTTAGATCTTACTTAAATTCTTTGTTTGCTTATTAACATATTTAATTTTCATAACCTAAAAAATGACAGAACAAACTTGAACTCATTGGAAATATAATTACTGAAGGATTCTAATTTGAAGACTGAAATAATAAGATTCCACTAATTCAGTTAATGAAAAAGTTGGCTTAAAACTCAACAATCAGAAAACTAAGATCATGGCATCCAGTCCCATCACTTCATGGCAAATAGATGGGGAAACAATGGAAACAATGACAGACTGTATTTTTTTAGGCTCCCAAATCACTGCAGATGGTGACTGCAGCCATGAAATTAAAAGACGCTTGCTCCTTGGAAGAAAAGACATGACCAATCTAGACAGCATATTAAAAGCAGAGACATTACTTTTCCAACAAAGGTCCATCTAGTCAAAGCTATGGTTTTTCCAATAGTCATGTATGTATGTGAGAGTTGGACTATAAAGAAAGCTGAGCGGCAAAGAATTGATGCTTTTGAACTGTGGCATTGGAGAAGATTTGCAAGTCCCTTGGACTGCAAGGAGATCCAACCAGTCCATCCTAAAGGAAATCAGTCCTGAATATTCACTGGAAGCACTCAAGCTGAAACTCCAATACTTTGGCCACCTGATGCGAAGAACTGACTCATTGAAAAATATCCTGATTCTGGGAAAGATTGAAGGTGGGAGGAGAAGGGGAAGCAGAGGATGAGATGGCTGGATGGCATCACTGACTCGATGGACATGAGTCTCAGTGAACTCCGGGAGTTGGTGATGGACAGGGAGGCCTGGCGTGCTGCAGTGCATGGGGTCAGAAAGAGTCAGACACGACTGAGTGACTGAACTGAATCCAGTTAATAATTCATCAAGTGCTTTCTATGGTTCAACCACTGAGTCAGTTGTAACCTAATTGTGTTGAAGGTTGTGATTAACTAATTGAAATACATTGTATACAGTGGTGTGTATTAATTAATGTGTGTATGCATTTGTAATTTTATTGTTCAGGTAGAAATGAATATAGGTAATAATATTAAATGAAAAAAAGGAAAACAATGAAAAATTCAATCCATGATATGATATGTAGCTGTGGATATAGAAGTAGTAGAAGGGGGCACAAACATAATTTAACTTGTTGAAGGGATAGGGTCAATGCATTTTTCATTTATTTTGAATTCTACTGGCAGTCTTACAAAATTGTTTTTGCAATAAAAATGACTAAATAAAAATGGATCTAGACTCACCTGTTTGTTTTGAGTAAATTGAAGCAGAGATATGAAAGAGGAACCATTGGAAAGTTTGTATAGTACAGATACATCTAAAATTCTTGCAGAGGGATCTCCTGACATCTTCTATAATATCTGAAGTGTCAAGTTCCCAAACAGAGGGTTTTATGTAAGAATGTATAGAAATCATGAGATTTTGACCTACATATTTTTCATACCCAGAAGAAAAACACGGAAGCCAGCAGTTTTATTTAATATTAAATATCCATATGTTTGAAAATATTTGCATCATTTTACCTCTCCCATCCCAAGTTACTTGGATACAGAATATCTCATACAGATGACTCAGAGCATAAATGAGTATCAAAATATTCTAAATAAATGATAAATAAAAAGCAACTTGATATCAGTATATTCTGTAGGCCCAGGGTTTTTATTTTGATGAAGTAGTCTGCCAAGAGAAGCAGGTGGTGAGATCCACACTCGTGGGAAGAGAGTAAAACATATTCTGCTTTACAGAGAAATAGAAAATCAGAGGGGGAAAATCACCTTGCCTGAGACAATAGATGTTCTATAAAATTGAACCTCTTCATATTATCATGGAAATTACTTGCTGGCAGTAGTAGAAAAAGGCTGTTATATATTACTGTTAATTGTGGTTGGAGACACAAAGCAATATGATCATTTGATGACTTATTTGTTATTAAGAAAATGACAGCTTTTATGTGTCAGTAAATAGGAAATCACCTGGAAATATTCTTGTGAATTTAGGAACCATCTGATCCTCCTTGCTTAATGCATACAATAGACTTTAATGATGCCACGGGAGTTTGTACTTAGCAGATTATCTGCTGGTTCCGCACCAGCCATCCAAAGGGGGAACACCGTCTGCTTGGTGACTGCAACACAGAGAAACCTATAACTTTGTCAGGATTTCTGTTCGATGGACAGTGGCTTCACTGGAACACAGGATGAGAGGCAATTAGTCTCCAGTTTTGTGCGTGCTCTCCAACTTGTCCAGACAGGGGCTGACAGCCTTGGCGTTCCGCTCATTCCACCACATCCCTTTCCCCTCTTCAAGAAGGGCAGGGAGAAAAACAGCAAGGCACCTGAAATCCATCCTTGATTACATAAACACATTCCAGCTGAGTGTGTCTGGCGTGTGGTCCTTGTGTGCCATTTGCCGTGACAGGACACGTCTTTGGAAGATGACACTATCTTGAGGTTTTAATATGATTGCCTCCAATGCCTGAGAAAGCCCTGTGTGTTTGCCTGACACTCAGCTCTTTTATGACAGGGCTCTAGTTTTTTCTTTTTTTTTTTATTTTCTTTTTTTTTTCTCTTTCTCTATCTGTCTCTGGTTTCCCTGGAACTGCAGCATCCTCAGCTAGTAATCTTTAAACCCTGGGCTGCTGAGGTTTCTCTTCATACGGCCACACATTAAGCACATCTTTCATGCCTCTCTGAACCAAACTCGGAGAGTGCCAATTAATAAGTTGATGGGGAAGAAGTCAATGGGTAGCATTAAGGCCACCTGTCTGGAGGCGTTAGGTGCGCACTTTGAGTGAAGGGCAACCTGCAGAGTCTGGAATGAGGTGCTTATCACATTCCTATAGGCAGAAAATGAGAGAATAAAAAGAAGTTAACAGGGCAGCTCCTCATCTTGCTCCCACTGTGGATTCTTCACACTGCTCTGGCCGAGGTTAACCCTCAAAAGGAGAAAATCCCAAGCCTCTGGAGCTGTGACTTTTTACATGGGTCTAGTGTATTCTCGTGTCAAAGGCTAAAGATGGAGAGGGCATTCAATGACTTTTTTTTCCCATGGAACTTCCATTTATATCTGTTCAAACTGTTCTGAGCATCTTTCTAAGTCTTTGTGACTACTCTGAAAACTCTTTTCATCAATCCCTTTAACTCATGTTCATTAATTTGGTAAATATCTATTGAGTATATAATATATGCTGGACTTCATTCTAGCTGCTGGGAATGTACCTGTGGGGGATAAAAACAGAGAAATGTCAAGTATCACTATTCTCATGGAGTTTATTTTCTAAAGAAAGTATATAGACAACAAATAAATACTCAGAGAAGGCATTTGAATACACAGCCTTTGACTCAAGATTCAGAAAACCAGGCTAAAGGCAGGATGATGTGGAATATTGTTAATATGAATAGAAGTGTAAGGCGAGTGCAGAGAAAAAGAGAGCGAGTCGGGCAAGAAAAGGAAAATTTATTAGAGGGAAAAGAGAGAGTGAATGGCCCTTAAGGAGAACCAGCATCCTCCTTTCTGACGGAGTCCCCACCAATGAAAAATTCTTTAAAGGAATGGTCACGTAGCCAGAGGTCTGGAATCTGGTGGTCTATCAGCTTTGAGAAGATAGGCACAAGTGAGGTAACAGGATGCCATTTGGGCAATTTGGTCAGTCTCAAGGATCACTGTGATTTATTCTTTGTTTGCAAGGTCAACATAATGAGCCATCTTGTCAGTGAGAACCCATGTGGACCCTATCAAGAAGGGCTTGTAATAAGAGAAAAATCGAATGGACTCCAAACCTATTCCTGTTGGTATTCCTTTCCACCTTTCTCACAAATACCGGTGACAAGTCTTGCTCTCTCATCCCCCCAAATGGAGACTAGACAGGGCTCGAAGGAAGGAGGGTTGAGATCAGGAGAATAATAGAAAATATTTCAGATTAAGGAAATAACATTTGGGGAGGGGGGGTCAAGGAGCCCTATAGGAGGAAAGAAAACGCACTCCTCCATTTCTTCTCAGTCAAGGTCATTGTTTGGGCAATTGTTCTTCACCTGCTTTTCCCTTTCTTGTCAAAAATTTAGCTCATCTTTAAGCTTTGTAAATTTACTTTTCTCTTGTTTTCTTTCCCATAATCTGCCACAGATTATGTTGCTCACAGACCCAGAGATTGAGAGCAGTTTACTGATCAGCTCGGACGAAGGAGCAACCTATCAAAAATACCGGCTGAACTTTTACATCCAGAGCTTACTTTTCCACCCCAAACAAGAGGACTGGATTCTGGCATACAGCCAAGACCAAAAGGTGAGTGTGATCACCTTGCTCGAGACAGTGGTGCATGGTTGTCCTAGGGAACAACAACCACTTAGTCATCTCTGTATTTCTTCTCAGTGGTCAGGCTTGTTATGTGCAGGCGCTTGAACCCTGTGCCAGTGGGGCAAGGAGCAGGAATGTGGATCTCAGGCTGCTTGTCTGAGCTGTGCAAATGTCTGAAACAGCATGCAAAGGAAAAGCTAGACCATCAGGAAGATGTTGTGGAGAAGCAGTTCTTACCTGGACGTTTCAGTCCGTCGACAGCCCCAGACCCCCATGAAATCTGAGACAGTTTTGTGTGTGTGAGACATAATCATTTTTGTAAAGGACCCCATAGGTTTTCTCAGAGCCTTAAAGGGCAGGATGGCTCTGAAAGAGTTAAGAGCAATAGCTGGCAACTTGTTAAAATAGTGACAGAAATGTATATAGATGACATTCATAATCAGGTAATCCAGGACTTTTCTTCTCTTGGTGGTTAGGCTGAAGGATAAGTCTATTTTTTAAGAAGGCATTGATCGATGTTATGCAATTGTATGTTATAAGCATGTTATGTTTATTGTATGTTTATGTGTATATGCAAGTGCATGGCAATATGTATATTTATTTTATGGGATAAATACTGTAAAATATATCACGTACTCTGTACTGCAGTTGGGCTTCTTTAGTGACTCAAATGTTAAAAGAACTCACCTGCAATGCAGGAGACTCATGTTTGATCCCTGAGTCAGGAAGATCACCTGGAGAAGGGATGGCTACCCACTCCAGTATTCTTGCTCGAGAATTCCATGGACAGAGAAGCCTAGCAGGCTACAGTTATAAAATACATATAGCCCCTGCTTTAAGGAACTTAAATTTTCAGGTAGACTATAAGGCTGACAAGAGCAAATACAATCAGATTAGAATTAGAAGAAACAAAATATACAGAGGCAAATGTGAGAGAAAACCTAAAAAAAAAAAGTCAAAAGGAACACAGCTAAAATATTGGAATGCTTTTTGTGGAATGCATGGTTTAGTGAGGTCATTCTGAACATTCTCTTTAGAGGACTTGTAAGTTACAAAGGACGTATATTTAAAGAAATACTGGACTTAGCTGAGTGAGGAGGGTGTTTGAGGATTTTATCCATCTGGACTGGTATAGACGTGTGGGGGTTCTTCCTGATGAGAGAGGAATGATACTAGCAACTTTTCAAGGTCTCTAAGCGACATGAGCATTTTTTGAGGAGGCAAATTAAAATTCTTAGGATTGGAGTTTTATTCGTGCTGCCCTTACTGCCAAATAAAATCACATTAGCCTAAAAATAGAAAAGATTTGCAATTAGTATTTTTTCCTCTTGAGCAGCCTGGCTCCCCTTTCAGCAGAATGTACAATTTCATTCCTGGAGTCAAGCCACCATGCATTTGGTCCAGGATGGTGCAGTTACCAGAGGCAAAGCTGAGCAGCTCAGAATACAGAGTATTAGACATTTAATCCACTGGGCTTTTGTATTGTATTTGACAGTTGGTTAATTTTCCCCTGATGCCAGAGGCACAGTGAGGGCCAGATTTACCTGGCTGAGTGAAAACTCTGCATCTTTGCAGTTGTGTTGGAAGAAAAGGCCAAAAATGTAACCCTTCATGTGCCAGCACTTCAGACAGCAGCCCCATGACCGCAGTGGCAGAGTGAATTACCTTGGAGAAGTTAGGGCGTGTGGGAGCCCTACTCAGCCAATGTATGGTACTTGGGGTCAGCCTTCTTTGCCTTAAAATGTGTTTGTGTGGGTACTTATAATTGCAGGTGCACTTCCACTGAGACTGAAAAAAGATTAGGCTCTGTTTTACGTGCTCAGTGTGGGGCATTGTTGGTATAAAATAGCTATATCGAGAAGCATTTGGTCAACCTAGGGAAAGAAAATAAACACACATGAGTTCAGTAGTCTAAGAGGGACTAACAAGGCAGAGAGAGCCTTCATTCACACATAGTAGAAACCCAATCAGAGTTAGCTGGATGGATTCTATGAAACTGGCAGCCCAAAGTTTAGGATATGGAGGTCTTATAAAATGATTTCACCTGGACTTTAATGAATATGTCATATTTCTTTTTTTGGAGAGGCACACTTTACACAAGAGGAATGTCATAAACAATAATGTAAGTTTGTATAGTTAGAAAACTCATGTTAACAGGATTGTGAATATGTTGATTTGGCTGAAACTGAAATTATGGAAAGTTAATTATGCATGTACTCCTGGACCCAATCTTTTTTTTTTTTTTTTAACTGTTTAGACTGTTAGGAAAAATAATTCTTGTTTTTCCAATTAGGAGCCTTTTGAACATTTTGGTCAGTGGATTTATGTGTTCAGAGCTATAGATTACAAAAAATTAATCTGGCAGTAGTATTACGATGAACTGAGGCATTATGAGGTCAAAACCAAGAAGACCAGTTAGGCTGATATCATAGAATTCTTGGTCTGGACCAGACCAAATGAATTCTGTCATTTTATAGGTAGAGGAAGCCTTAACAGTCTTTTTTCTGTATGTAGCTGACAAACCAAAAATCTGAGATTTTTCCCCAAAGGGGAAAACACTCATTAGTATCACATGTTTAAGTTAGGCGACTGGAATCTGAGTATAAAAGTTAGCAGAGTTCTACTGAATGGATGGTGATGTCTGGAGATATCACCAAAGGGGTGGAAGCCAGCCTATCTGCTAAGCTCTCTTTCTCTAGAGGAGAATGAAGGAGAGATGATCCTGGGAACAAAGAATAATGTGAAACCCACTAACAGAAGTAGGGGTTGGGAAAGGGCTCCATATGCCAGGGTTTGAATCACAGAATGAGGAGTGGTGCATTAGCAATGAGGGGATTGGGGTGCAGTCATCTGATGAGCTGGTGGAGTTGGCCTAAAGTCAAGTGGGGAAGATGTGTGGCCACTCCAGTGGGCCAATGATATGGAAAAGCAGCTGTCAGTGACCCGCAAACCGCAGAGCTTTTCGCTCCAATGAGAGGCAGCAGTAGGCCCCAGTGAGGGCCCCATGCCGGTGTTGGCGGGTGAGTGACTTTGGAAACAGGAACGTTCATTCTTCCATGTAAGTATTGCTCATCACTGTGTCTGACAGTCACTGCTGCTGCAGAGCTCTCAGCAAAGATGGTGGCTTAAGTGCTGGGATTCACTCTGCTGAGTGCTATTTCCCATCAGTCTGTGGTGAAAGACTGTGGGTTAGAAAGCACAGAGGTGGCAGCTCCATTAGAGCTCCCCTGCGCACAGACCTCCTCACCTCTCTCCCATCGCTGGCTGTCAGACTTTTGAAGCATACTTCCTCTTTTGAATATGCAGCCACCTTTACTTTTCCCTTATTTTCCTGCCATGGCTTTCTTTCTCCTTCCGTGAATGAGGCTTTGAGAGCCCCAAGGACACAGTCTGGATCTCTGGCTCACAGGAGAGAGTCCATATGGGCCGCGGCGCTCTGCCCTGACTGCATCTCATCTTGAGTGTCTGGACTCTCAGCAGAGGTTTTTTGATGTGAGCATTTTAAGGGACTTGAAAGAGTTTGGTTGAACAGATTGTCCTTTCTGGCCCAAGATAGAGTTTTACTGGCCATCAATTCCATAGGAAGCCAGATTAAAAAAAAAAAAAAAAAAAGGAAAGGTTTTAATCAGAGAGAAATGTGTATAGCCAAATGCCCTTGAAATCCATAAAACCAGGATATTTTGATATTTTAGCCTTTTTTTCTTATTTTTTCTTGGATAAAGAAATCTACCTGTGATATTCAATATCTAGGTGGTTGCCAAGAGGTAAAAGTTTTCTTGAATGAGCACATGACTCTCCAGCCACCACTAGAATAATTGAAGAGAAAAGGCTTTAGACCCACTGAAGCTCTAAAAGAAGTAACCTGCCTTCTTAAAAAGCCCTGTTGGGGGACTTCCGTGGTCTAGACACAGGTGATAGACTCCTTGGGCTCTGAATGTGAGGCTGTGCCTTTGGAAAGCCCTGAGATTTTCAGAAAAATAAGCGTTATAGACATTATGGAAAGTTTGTGCCAAATGGGCCAAGGTAACCCCATCACATACAGTCACACCCTTTCAGCTTCTTACAAACCAGCAGTGAGTCACTGTGGATGCCATGAAGAATTCTGCGGTGTTTATTCCAGAAGCACCAACCATCTCGTGCTCCTTTATTTATTTGTTATGTCTGTAATTAAGCGGTAGGCAAACCAAACATTCTGCTCATAGCTTTAGTGTCTTTGCATTTGGAAACCGAGCAGCCGGGAAAACAAAGATACAGAGCTTCCCCTTCCTTCCATGTTTCCCTACCTCCTCTTGCCTCAGTGCAGGAAACCACCCAAGCAAGGCTTAGCAGCCGGCCGAGTCTGCCAGATTACATCTTTATTTTAATTTGGCAATAAACTAGTGTACAAACTGTGCTATAAAACATTGCCTCCAACAGCATCTCTCAGTCTGTCTTAAACACCTCACTAAACATGATGTGTTGGGAAACATTGGAAATGAGAGAAAACAAGACGCAGATGTGACTGAAAGGAAAGGAAAAATAGAAATTTGTAAGAATAGGCATCTAAATCAGTTCTGCTGACCATCCTGGGGCGCTGGGCTCGAGGCCTGTCTGTTAGGGGTTGCACTGAGGAGTGATTTGTACAGGGGAGGGTCTGCAGTGTTGTGAAATCAATGTGAACACTCCCCGGGCTCAGACTGCCTGGTTGCTGGGGAGGAGAGACCCTTTAGCTTGGCTTATTGAGACTGGCAAGGCCCTTTCCTTGGGCAGCTTTGCAGACCTACCTGCTGCCCCGACCATGAGCAGAAGGAATCACTTTTCTCCCGTCCTCTACAGCCAGCTTCTTCTCCCCACCCTGTGGATGCCCATGTCCTTCTAGGCCACAAACTCAGTTCCTCCACAGACAAGCAAGAATCTGACTGAACGGAGCGGCTGGGTTTGGGCTGTGGGAGACTGGGGAGCAGGTGTGCATTCAGGAGGGTGGGTGGATCGAGGTAGGGGGTCTTGGTCAGCTTCAGCCTACTGTTCTTGACACCAAGAAAGACTCATCTGATGTCATCAGACTTTTCAGAGTTTTTCGAGAGGAGTAATTCTGTTTTGTTTGAAATGTGATATTTGTAAATTGTTTGTAACAAACTCAAAAACTTAAAGCAGAGAACTGTGCAGAGCAAGTGAACCTCATCTGCTGCCTTATATTAGTCCCTAAATCACTTTTTTTTTCTTCTTATTTCTCCGTCTTTCTCATCATCTTTGTTTT
Source organism: Bubalus bubalis (assembly GCF_019923935.1). Taxonomy (NCBI): domain Eukaryota; kingdom Metazoa; phylum Chordata; class Mammalia; order Artiodactyla; family Bovidae; genus Bubalus; species Bubalus bubalis. The sequence goes on along the minus strand of NC_059179.1, from coordinate 27,709,019 downwards.
CCTCTTGTTCATGGATCTTCCTGTCAGTTTTATTTCAGGAGGTGTTCGGTTGTTTTGTGAATTAAAAAAAAAAATGTATCCAAATGAGTGATCAATTCTGTGGAGGGAGGACAAGACCTTTAGGACAGTTTGGTGGGTCACTGTTCATTTAGTGGCAATTCTAGAATATTCATGAGTTTGTATGGTCTCACTTGTTCCTAAGCCGTATGAGTCAACAGTCCAAGTAATCCATGTGGGAGCTTTCAGAATCTCTGTTCTCCTCTATATTACAAACTATCAAAGTTTATGAATTAAATGAGAAATCTTCAGGCTTGCAGAGTGGCCTCACCTTCAGGATTTTGGTAAATATGTGTAGGATATACAGAAGACACAGCTGTTAAGGAGGAGAACGTGTTTTAATAAGGACACCCTTTTCACAAATAATTGAAACCCTGAATATTAACAGCGACATTCTCTATATAAATGAAGACTGAATTTGAGTAAAATCATATATTGATAGAAAAGGAAAATTATACTGCAAGTATGTTTGAGGGCATACAATAGAATTTTAGTAACTTGCATAATAGTACATTTTTAAAAGAACTGCTTTTAGTTTTCTCTTTTCTTTCTTTATATGAGTCCAGAAATTTTATTTAAACAGTTTTATATGTATTTCTTTAAAAACAAACAAAAACAACACTTTCTTTTATTTATTTTAATCCTTTCTACTTTTCCTGACTGGGCACTAACAGAAGGCCATTGCTAATCACAACTGCTTTGAATGCTAGAAATTCCCTGGGAAATAATGACTGCTCAACAAGAAAGAGATGTCAGCAGTTTCCAAAACTCTGTAATATTAGTTTCTCACCAGTGACAGAAAGCACAGCGAGTGAGGCAGGAACATCAGCTCTCTCCTCTGTCAGGCCCTGCGAATGGCTGTGTGACCTTCAGCAAGTCACTTAACTTTTAGAGTTTCTCCAACTGTGAAATGGAAGTAATAATAGTACCTGGCTCACAGGACTGTTTGAAGATGCTGAGATAATGTATGCAAAACACTCAACACAGAGCCTGGCACATGGTTATTCAAAGACCTAGGAGAGAGAGCCACCTGGTGTGGCCCAACGAGATATAGACACAAGGCTGCCTTAGCAGTAATCCAGGATTGTCTTCCCCACATACGAGAAGTTATAGATACTTTAGTCAACGTTGACTATACTCTTAGTCGCTAAAAGGTACCATTGAACCAGAATGAATGGAGCAAGCAAGAACCCGATATTTGGTCCTAAGAAAATATTGATTGTAATAGCAATATGCCATTAAATATTAAAGTATTTGCCTTCATAGCAACTCTATTTGTTTTTGAATAGACCTAGCAGCCCTTTCATGTCAAAAGGGCAAGACTGAAATAAAATATAAATAGATCCTTCAAATTCAGCCCCCAGGGGATATTCAAATGATTTCTGCACGAGCACAAACACTTAGGAGACTGAAACCTACCTAAAGCCATCACGTTTCCCAAGGCACTGCATTAAGTAAAAAGGCACTCAGTTATTTACAAGAAATATGTACAGTGTTATATGCCATGCTGCTTTGGCAATATTTCCATGTGCTTGAAATTTCCCAATGTCAGAGCTGATTTCTAATCTCATGAATATGTTAGTAATTTAAGTATCCAAGTACAAAACTGGCAATTAGACTGGAAACCAGGGAGCTTGCTAAATGTCAACCCCAATGCTTGTTTATAAAACAAATTCTCAAGCTGAAATGTCATCCTATGCAAACACAGAAGGCCTGTGTTCACCTTAGCTAACTTGTTTAACCAGGTTGTATCATTATTTTTCAGTTGCTACATAAAGCAGATTGATCTATCTATTCCCAACTTTGAAAAAACAGGCTGTGAGAATTAGAAGAAATGGACATTTTAAAATGAGTGATTAGGGCTAAGGTTTGGACAGACAGAATTATGCTCTTTGGTAGCTATTTGAGCTTACTTTCTTTCAAATAAATTACATTTTTGCTTGTGTGTTTTGTAGCTAGCTTTTTTGATCTGTTCTAACCACCACTTGTCTAAATGGATTAAGATGCCTCTTAAATCCAGGCATCCGTCTGGGGAACTTTGAAAGACATTTGACATCCTAAGAGGACATGGACCTCTTTCTTAAACCTGTCTCTCAGAGTGGTCCTTTAGAAACCCAGTGACACTGACATTTTCCTGTATTCTTCGTGTTCAAGAGTGTTTGTAACCAACACTGTTGCCACGAGGGGAGTGGTTTGGGGAGAAGGAAGTCTTGGCCTTATAAATAGACGCATTTTGTGAATTTATGACTCTGAATTTCATATTAAAAAAAATTCAATGTTACCTTGTCCAACTTCCTCTCCTCAGCATAAGAGGATATTGTAAGTACAAATTATAAATGGCACACTCAGTGGTCTAAGAGACCCAGAGGCCCAGCCAGGATCTCATAGCTGGCAAGAGGAAGAGAAACCAGAAGTCAGAAACCAGCCTCCTGAAATGACCAGATCCTGTACTGTAAAATAGTATCAGATGAAAAGTCACAAATTCAAATCGGCAAGGCTCTCACTCGCCTGACTTGCTTAATTTCAGTGCCTGCCTGCTGATCTCGCTGCAGGCATGATGAGAAAATGTCCCAGAATAAGACTTGTGGTCCAAAGTCAGACGGCCTCAGCTACTTCAGGAGCAGCCAAGCTAAGCAGTATCCAACCTCAGAGGCAAGGGACATGCAAGTGTTGTCTAGGATCCTTCCTTGCTTCCTGAAAGTCAGGAAGAAAATAGCAGTCACACCTGCTTCTCCTTGCCATTCCTTGTTTTTTTCAGGGTCTGTGGGCAATTCAGGCTGGAGGCAATGATTAGCAGGAAGAGAAAAGGCTGAGAACTAGCACTGATCCTTTACTCCATAGTAAGCCCTCTGCCAGGCTTTTCGCATTGATTCCTCAACTTCTTTCTTACATGAAACATTGACTTTATCTTTATGCCTATTTAATATTTGGGGAATCTGAGGCTCCAAAAGGTTAAGAAAATTCCCCAGGGTGGTTGATAGAGCCAGGAGTCTAATCCAGGTTTGATTCTCTTCATACTCTGTCCTCACTGCACCAAACACTGCCTCCCTAGAAAAGCCATTGTGATATTTTCTTTTCTTTAATTGCCTTTTTTTTTTTTTCAATTTTGTTTAGCCATCTTGCCCATGTCCAGCCTACTGTGAGACCTGTTCCCTCTGACAGATGCTGTAGTATGCATTTCAAAGCTGAGTTTCACAGCAGAGGGAAAACTGCTGTTTGAAGATCAGGCAACAGAGGAAGGGAGAGCAAGAAGGGAATTGTCCCTGGCTGATTGCCGGGCAGCCACCAGTCCCTTGTGACTCAGCAGGCCAGCTTGTGTCACAAGCACTGTGAGCCCTGCTCACCTCCTGCAACCTTGCACCAGCTCTGGTCCCAGGGGTCTATGTGTAAAATTTCCCCTTGCCCAGCAAAATGACTAGAGCTTTCAGAAGTGACTCCTTCTGTAAATTGGTGCAGCCACTGTGGAAAACAGTATGGAAATTCCTTTAAAAATTGAAAATAGAGCTACCGTATGATCCAGCAATCCCACTCCTGGGCATTTATCCAGAAAAGACTCTCAAAAAGATACATACTCTTCATGGGGCTTCTCTGGTGGCTGAGTGGTAAAGAATCTGCCTGCCAGTGCATGAGACACAGGTTCAATCCCTGATCTGGGGAGATCCCACATGCCACAGAGCAGCTAAGCCTGTGTGCCTCAACTATTGAGCCTGTGCTCTAGAGCCTGGGAGCCACGGCTACTGAGGCCCTGTGCTGCAGCTACTGAAGCCCACATGCCCCAGAGCCTGTGCTCTGTAACAAGAAAGGCCACCACAATCAGGAGTTTATGTACCACAACTAGGGAGTAGCCCATGCAGCCTGAAGACCAAGCACAGCCCAAAATAAACAGAATTGTTTTAAAGAAGATACATACACCCCGATGTTCATAGCAGCACCTTTTGCAACAGTCAAGACATGGAAGCAGTCTAAATGTCCATTGACAAATGAGTAGATAAGGTAAGTGACACACACGCACACACACAAACACACATGCACAGATACAATCACTCAGCCATAAAAAAAAGAATGAAATAATGCCATTTGCAGCAACATGGATGGACCTAGAGATTATCATATTAAGTAAAGTAAGTCTGGTAGACAAATATCGTATATCACTTATATGTTGAATCTTAAAAAATGACACAAATGAACTTATTTACAAAACAGAAACAGGCTCACAGACATAAAAAAAACAAACTTATGGTTATCAAAGGGGAAAGGGGAGTGGGGGAAAGATAAAACAGGAGTTTGAGATGAACAGATATCCACTACTATATATAAAACTGATAAACAAGCTTCTATTATATATTATAGGGAACTATGTTCAAAATCTTGTTATAACCTATAGTGGAAAGAGTATGTAAAAAGAATGTATTTATGAATAAAACTGAATCACTTTGCTGTACACCAAATGCTAGCACAACATTGTAAACCAATTATACTTCAATGAAAAATTAAAAACTGGAATGAAATAAATAAAAATAAATCAGTAGTCCTTGGAATGATTAGATGAAATATTTACATATTCTAGAGAAGTCCCTAAAGCCCATCATTCAAATTTAAGACAAAATTTATAGTTGCCTGTGTATGTATAGCACAGGGAGTCATAGTCATTTTCTTGAAATAACCTATAATAGAAAAGAATCTGAAATAGAATACACACACAAACCCATGTATGTGTGTGTATATATATAAGTATACCTAAATGAAATGACCCTCTCTTATGCTCAGTCCTGGTCAGATTTTTTCTTTTTAAAATTTTGTTTATTGTTATTATTGTTGTTGCTCTTCTTCCCTTTCCTCCTTCCCACATCGAGGGGCCCTTGCTCATCCAGGCACCCATCTCTTCCCTGCTCTGCTCAGCCACTTGCTAACTGCTCTCTCCCCTCTGTCCCATCTCCACACGGCTGATGGATCTGTCTTACGTAAGCACACTTCCAATATGTTCCAAGCAACAAGTTTTTCCTCCTGCTTATTTTTATCTCTCAAAACTTGCTAAGTTTCATCATCTATGCATTTGAATAATGGGACAATTACATGGTTATTGAGAGCTATTCATTTTTTCTTGTCAGTGTGTAGATATGGGGGTTTGTGATATAGATGCTTAGCATCTAATTATTTTATCTATTCTCTATTTCCACATCTATATTATAGAACCTTTAAGGCTAAGATTCCCTTTGCAAATTTCCCTAAGTACCTCCAGATCTGGGAGCACAGGAAATGGCCACAAGTTGAACTGTCCACTGTCACCTATTGACCCTTGCTGCCCAGCCCACCCAAGTTCCATATGTTTAATCCCCCAATCCTGCCAAACAGGACTGTGGGGCATGTGACACACTTCATTGCCAGCTGGGGCATGGCCAGTGACAGGTTTGATAAATCCAACCTCGGGAGAATTTGATGGAGCTGCTGACATGTCATCATTCCTGCTCACTCCATCAGCAAAGCTTTGGGGGCCCTTGTTTTTTGACCTCATTGTCGTTGAGTCCCGTCTCCATTAGCTCCCCACAAGTTTGGTTGGATTGCCTTCACCCAACCTGCTCCCACTTCACTTTCCTTTACCCACCCCCACCAAGCTGGGTCTCGCGTAGTTGACAAAAGAAGAACAGACACCGCTCTAACTTTTATTCGGGCTTCCCTGGTGGCTCAGATGGTAAAGCGTCTGCCTGCAATTCGGGAGACCCAGGTTCAATCCCCAGGTCAGGAAGATGCTCTGGAGAAGGAAATGGCAACCCACTCCAGTACTGTTGCCTGGAAAATTCCATGGACAGAGGAGCCTGGTAGGCTGCAGTCCATGGGGTCGCAAAGAGTCAGACACGACTAAGCGACTTCACTTTAACTTTTTCTGCTCTGTTTATTTGCTCAGATTGACCCACTTGTCCTGGAACACTCTTTCCTCACATTGTCATACTGAGAAATTTTAACTGTTTTCCCAGTCCCACCTTGAGAACTTGGGGAGACTTCCTGCTTTTACTGTCTTACATAAGCCACCACAGCAGTCTGGACAAAATATAACACATTACTACATATCATGTATGACAGATGCTGAGAAGTTAGCCTTTTCTTTGAGGAACTTGCATTTCTTGGAGGTGAGGGAGCTGGTCTGTGAAGGTCGTCACGGTTCTGTAACTATTCCTGTCCCCACTGGCCAAGGAGAAGACTTGTGTCAGAACTGGGTGAAGTTTGAGGTCCCTTATGATGTGATTTCCCACTAAGAGTGTACTCTGGGCTCCTTTGCTGTGCAACCAGAGCATCAGAGCCCATCTCTGAAGACTATGGATTTCTCTGGATTGCTCCTCTTCTTCCTGTGGAGGCTAGTAGAGGAAGGAGCTTGATATTTGCAATGCCCCAGGGCTGGCACTATAAATTTACTGAAAGTCCTCAAGGCCCCATCTCTTTTCTTGTTAAAAAGAATGCAGTAACAGCAGTGAGAACTGGAGAGTCATGAGGTGACTGAGTGCTTTGTACCCAGACCATCCCCAGGGTGGTATTAGGATGAGGCAGATCAAATAGAACTGGCAGGGTTTTCTGTCAGCCTTTTCAGGAAAGGCAATTTGCAAGCCTCCTGCCTCTGAAACTATTAAGGGCAGAGCCACAGAGGGGAGGGAGCAGGCAGCCTTGAAGAGAGCCAACCGCAGGAAGTGTTCCTCCAACCTGGAAGCCTCTGCAGGAGACCATGTGGAGGAGACCCAGGACCTGCCTCCTAATGAGAAAATCACCACGGGAACCTTTGTGGTGAAAGTATCCAAATCCATCAGCCAAAGACTGAAACTCTTCCCTGGTGGCTCATATGGTAAAGAATCTGCTTGCGATGCAGGAGACCTGGGTTCAGTTCTTGGGATGAGAAGATCCCTGGAGAAGGAAATGGCAACTCGCTCCAATATTCTTGTCTGGAAAATCCCCATGGACAGAGGAGCCTGGCAGGCTACAGTCCATGGGGTCACAAAGAATCAGACCTGACTGAGCAGCTTTCACTTTCAAAGACTGAAACATGCTATCACCCTTACCTTCTGCCAAATGATATCCTTGCACTGATTTCCTAGCTGCAAAAGAAAATTCCCGATAGGTCCCTGTCTTAATGCTATAAAATGAGGGGCTGCATTGATCTGATTTAGAACAATTGAGAAGACTTTCCAGGGACAACAGTGCTTGCAAGCTTTTGCATCACCACAAGGAAGTTGAATTTGTATTAAAAAAAAGACGTTGTTCTGCTAGCGATTCAGCCAAAATGTGAAAGGTAAGAAGATGGAAAATGAAAATTAGAAGGAGCTGCTCTCATACCCACCTTCTTCCAGCCCTTCTTATTTTGCTGTCGATTAAGAATCCTGAGCACAGTTGGTGGATCTCACTCTTGCCCACCCCCAAGCTGTTTGTCCCCCTGTGGCTTCCTCTTTATTCTCCATTGGAGCCTTTGCCCCTCAGCCAACTTGCAGCTCTCCAGGATGGCACCAGAGAGGATTGTACATTTGGTTGAAAGCTGGTAATAAAACCAACCCTTGAAATTGCATCCTTTGCAATTAATTGCTTTTTTATCTGCACTCTTCATATGGCAGACAAAGACAGATGGCAAGAAAACAAGCCAATGTGATGATGATCAAGTTATCAAAAAAAAAAAAAAAAAAAGGAAAGAAGGACTGACTAACTCTTCAGGGGAGGAACATGGCAGGAAGAAGTGTTGAAAACGCCCACGCTAGGGTAATAACAGAGTGGAGAGTTCGACCTTGAGCTGCTAATACATCTTAAGCTTAGATGAGCAATGAGTTTGTGCTCATTAACTTACATTTACTGAGATGGAGAGGCGGTCTCAGCCAGTTTAGAGTGATTCTAAACTGGAAGAATCATCTGCCTTGCATTCTTTTGTTAACCAGAATCCTTCCCTTCTCCCTTTCTAAAATGTCTACTCCTTCCATTTTTTTTTTGCTAATATTTTGTACCAGGATTAGTAAAAGAACAAAACAAAACAACAGATCTAAACCCTTCCAAGAAGGCATCTGGGGAGGTCATGACAGAGGATTAGAGACAAGCACTGCTCTCCTAAAACTAGTTCAGATATTCTTTTCTGCCCCCTGATCATTCTCCTCCTCTCTTTCTCTAGATTTGGCACTGCTGGAGAAAGCTGTGGATGCTTTCTCTGATGTGACAGGTACCAATGATAGATCTCAGTTCTGTGTTCTGACAGTCAAAAGAAACCTTGGAGCTGGAGACAGACAGGGAGGGAAATAAATCTTATTTGGGTGCTGCCACCACTATGAATTTTATTAAAGGACATTGACTCATTCTACACAGAAAGCTTCCACTGGTGGCTGAGACAGTCACTGGGTGGGGAAAAAAAAAAAAATAAAAAAGGCTTGGGTAGCACTCTCTATTTTGTGGAGGAAAACTTTGCTGTCAGACTCTGCAGGTTTAATGAGCACATTAACTTGGATTGCTGTGAGTTGTTTTCTCCTTTTCTTGGTGTGACATCAGGCTGGACAATTAAATTCTTAAGAGAGGAAAGGTTTGAAGTAGTAGGTGGCGTATACAGAGCAGCTCTTTCTAAGGGTGAATATATAAGACCCTAGCTGCAAGTCCTTGGGAATTTCAAATGTGCTGATATTTATAGTTTTGTTTGTTGGTTTTAGGTACAGGCCTCGAGCTGTGGATCCATGGAAGTAAAACATCGTCCTCTGCTAAATTACCTTTGTCTATTCTTTGGGAAACCTGAGTGTTTTACTAGGTAGATCCATCACTAGGGAATTTTCATGATGTAAAGTCAATACTTTATTTCCCCCCCTTGGTCATCTACTATGTACAAGGCACTGTATAGATACAAAAAGATGGAATTCCAGACACATAAAAACTTTGTGATCTCATCAGAGAGAGAAGGGATGATCTCAGCTATTTTAGAGTGAGTTTAGATGGGTAGGGATTTCTGTCTTGCATTATAAAAGGCTCTCTTGAAAGGCTACTAAGAAAGTTAAATATATGGACTATAGTTTGATAGCATTTCTTGTACCATAGTTCTCTGGAAATGAGGCCTCTAGAAAATCTCAGTGTGTAGGAGAGGGTTCATAGAAAAGATGTCCTCTCGTCTGGACCTAAAAAGAAGACTGGCATTGTGGTAGGCAAGCCTTGAAGCCACCTCTGCCAGGGTGGGTAGCACCAGGGAAGGCATGGTAGGGGGCATGTGCCCAGGTGTGAATGGAAAAGGGAGAAGACACGAGAGGGGACCTTTTGAGATAGGAAACTATAAAAAATGTCACTGAACTGAATAAGAGAGGCTTGGTTTATTGGATTGTTTGATGTACCCACTGCTTGAGGGGCCTCTAGATGCTCACAAATAACAAAGCATCTCCTTGAAGAGGATAAAAACAAATATCATGGGACATACCTGACTGGTCCACAGGTTCTGAATCCAAGCCTAGAGGGATCAATTTAAAAAGACATAGAGGAAAACACACACATACACACACACACACAGACACACGTAGATGCTGGCCCCCAACAATTCCTCACTGTGATGAATTCTACGTGAAGACAGAGGTAGCAATCCCTTGGTGTAGCTGTAGGAGAGCTCAGAATTTATATATGATTTTCAGAATATATATGAGTCTAGCCTTCACACAGAATTATTATTTCAAACCACCCTGATTCTCTTACATTTGCATAAATCTTTGTATATAAATATAGATACTAACATGCATTTATAAATAGCTGCAGGCATACACAGTGGCATGATTTCTGTTCCCTTTGAACTCATAGAAAGCAGTGCAGCTCTGGGTTTTAATTTAAAAAAAATAAAAGATGGTGCAAGAGGAGAGGAAGCCACAGACACTCAGGATCAAATGAACACTGTTCTGATCCAAGTTTGAATATTAAAACGCAAGTGTTCGGGACATAGTGGGAAGCAGGACATGCACCCTCTGTCTGCTTGGCGTCTGAATTAAGAGGGAAGATGTTGTTGTGTCTTCTGTTATCCTATGAGGGGAACTGTCTCCCCTTTCTCCTCAGCACTCTTAAAATGAATCAAGCATGAAATGTACCCAGGAAGCCTCCCCCCAACCCAGGCATTGTAGGGCAGGGAAAAATAATAAGACTTGAAAGGAAAAGTCACAGATTCTTCTTGGCTGAATGCCCAAATACTGTGTAGCTGGGGCCAAGTGAGCGCCTCGCTTTGGTAGCCAAATACTTCAGCCTCTTTTTTGACTTCAGGATGTGTTTTGGTCCAGTGTACACAATGTCGTAGCAGGCTCTTCCAAGGGTCAGTAAATCCTCACTTGAGCTGGCTGACTTCTTGGACATGCCTGGTACATCTGCAGCCGCGGTGAGTCACTTGCTGAGTCATTTGACCCTCCACGGAGCGCCGAGGCTGGAGAGGGTGGACAGTCATGGTACTCAGTACACAGTGACTCACCATCCATTCACCGTGGGATCTGGCACGCACAGTGGTGGATAACTGGGATGTGAGTGGGTTACAGACAAGGCACACACCAGAAAGGAGATGTTCCAAAATGATATTTTCAAATCATCTGGCCAAACATCCGTGGGAACCGGAATGCCTCAAGCAATAGGAATCTCTGGTCTGCCATCAGAGGACACTTCTAGAAGCAAAAGAACAAGAACAACAAAAACAACAACACAAAGAAAGGTTATCCTGGGTATGGTGCTGTGAGATCGCTGTAGAGGAGCAGGAGTAGGAGTGAGCCAACAATGAAGAACAAGACATAAGAGAAGAAAGACACTTGGAGGGGAAGGAGTATGCGGAGGGTTAGACCCTGGGTCATGAGCAGTGTTTCTTTGTGGTTGCCCTTGGAGAGCACTGTAGCAAATGGACTTGAACTCTCCCCGGCTGTGTAAGCATTGGCAAAATGGCCATAATAGCTTTATATATTACTGGGAGGGATGGTATGTGGATTAAATGAAGGAATGCATGAGAAGCACTTGAATTATAGTAAGAGCTTAGTCCATGTGGGGTGCTGTTAGAGCCTGAAGTTCCTCTATTCTCTGTGTAAAAAGATATCACTGGCTCCTTCTGCAGCAGGACCGGATTTTCTTCTCCCTAACTTGCCATTCAAAGCCTTTTCAAGTTGCCAGTTCAGTTCAGTCGCTCAGTTGTGTCCGACTCTTTGCAACCCCATGGACTGTAGCATGCCAGACTTCCCTGTCCATCACCAACTCTCAGAGTTTGCTCAAGCTCATGTCCATCGAGTCAGTGATGCCATCCAACCATCTCATCCTCTGTTGTCCCCTCCTCTTCCTGCCTTCAATCTTCCCCAGCATCAGGGTCTTTTCCAATGAGTCAGTTCTTCACATCATGTCTCCAAAGTATTGGAGCTTCAGCTTCAGCGTCAGTCCTTCCAATGAATATTCAAGACTGATTCCCTTTAAGATGGTCTGGTTTGATCTCCTTGCAGTCCAAGGGACTCAAGAGTCTTCTCTAACACCGCAGTTCAAAAGCATCAGTTCTTTGGTGCTCAGCTTTCTTTATGGTTCAACTCTCACATCCATACGTGACTACTGGAAAAACCATAGCTTTGACTACATGTACCTCTGATAAGCCACATTTATTCATATACCATCCCTGATTTTCTCACTTCTTATCCATGCTATTCCCTTTGTGAGTACTGCTTGTCTTATCTGTCAGTTTGAATTCTGCCATTCATTCACATCCATGGTGAATCACCATACATCTCAGAAGCATCCCTAATTGATTTCTGAATCCCCTTCCTTTGAATTCCTTCATCTGGTGATTGCATGCATTGCTCATTATTTTTTGTCAGATTTGGGTTATATTATTGGCTTTCTGAGATCCAGGTCTAGATTTTGGACTTCTTTGTATTTCAGACAACAGTCTGCATATTCCAGGGCAAGTAATACAGCTTACCAGGCAGAATGGGGTATGAATCCCAATTTATTTTAATATTTAGAGGGCATGTGATTTCCAACAAATCACTTAATCTTTGTGAGCTTCAGTTTGCTCAACTATAAAATGGAAATATCAATGTCTTGCAGGATCTATATGGAGAATAGAGATGATACATGGGGCACTCATCTGGCAAAGGAAGGTGATTAATAAATGGAAGACGTTATTATTATTATCATTATCATTAATCCAGTGAATCATGTTTTATGCATTCAGTGTACCATGACGTCCTGGTGCTGAATATTTTGTCTTCTCTACAGTTATACAGCTCTGCTGAATTTGGGAGAAGGTGGCAGCTTATCCAGGAAGCGGTTGTTCCAAACAGATTCTACTGGTAAGTCTCACTCTGTTTACTAGCAAATGGAGATATCACCTAGGAAAATGAGCGTTGGAATCTTCCCACCCAGAGCTCTCACATGAAGTCTGTTCTTATTGGGATATACCCACATTCTGTAGGGCAGAAGGGGACATTGGAGTGGTAAACATGGCAAGGGATTGTTAAAGCAGTATCATAAATTACTTTTAAAAAATGAGATCAATGGCAGCAAGAGCGATGAAAATGTTGTTTTGTTATATTTTGATGAAACTTTAAGACAGACACTTTAAAACATTTTAATAGTGATTTTTTATTACTAAAAGCATTATACACATATATAATACATGTTCAAATTAAAGACTTTCAGTGTAAATAACTAGATCTTAATTAGTCTAAAAGCAGATCATCTTCTGATTCCTGATTTCGACTCTTTTAAGTATTCTTTTCATCATATGGTACGCAACCAATGTTTCTAGTTTCTCACTTCTCCTTCCATAAACATTCTATGAATACCTAAGCATGTGCAAATACAAAACATTCTAGTTAATGTTGATATTACTTATCAATCTCTTTTGAATTTACAGCCTAAACCATATAAAAGATGCGATTCTGTCTTACCCTAATTTATCTAACCTGCCTATGGAATAGACATCTAGGTTACTTAAAGATTTCTGCTGGTATTAACAGTGGTCTGTGGAACTAGCTCAAACAAGAGTTTAAATATCCTTTGTTCACATCATTGAGAATTACTGAGGCAATGACTTAGAAGCCAGTGAGCTTCCTGCAACCAGGACAGTGAAAGTTGCCTCCCTTTTATTCCTCTTAAAATCACACTATCTTTCATCAGCCTTGCAACTTCCATGTACCTAATAGCTTCCTTCACCACTCCAATTCTCTCACTTCAAAGAGGAATGCATTTTTATTTTTCTCATTCTCAAACACAGCCCTAAGACTCCTGTGGGAGGTGAAAGCCAGAGAACAGATAAATCTCTTAACACTAGTGAAACTGCCTGAAAAAGTGAAAGACAAGTCATTTGCAAACAAACTGGCTCAAAGATAACACAAAGAGACTTCTATACGGAAAGATACCTTTTCTCCCATCACAGAGACGTTGTTAACTAAATAGGGTTTCTGTTGCATAGAACTCACCCACCTCTTCACTGCTGCTTCCACTCAAGAATGACTGAAGCTTTGTTTTTGGCATCTAAATTGGCTTCTCCCTTCTCTGGGAAAACAGTTCTAACTGTCACTGAATCTCCCTTTTCTGATTAGCATTTCTTCTTTTCCTCACTTATTCATTTTGTTTCTTATTCACGAGACACTTTGTATCTCCATGTGCATCTCCTTATAAATTATAAAGTCACTTTTTTGGAAAGAGGGTCCATGTGTTTTGTTTATTTTCATTTCCTCCTTTATATTGGGTGTTATATGTTCATAGAATAAATAAATAATAATATGCACAGAATAAATAAAGACTAAAATAAATCAATGTGGTTCCCCTATGTTAACCTGGAAATGGAGTCAATGCTTCACCAATGAGAAAGCATGAGAGACTGATCTTTAAGTCCTGCTTCCAAGTAACTGAAAACATTTGCACATGGACCAAGCAGTGGAAGGTAAAAACTTCATGAAAGTCTGGAGAGAAGTTTGTTCCAACTGACAGAAACAAAGAAAAACACTGATCAAAAAAAAAAGAAAAAAAGGAAAGTGAGATGAGAGAATTTCCCATGTCAAGTGGTACATGGTACACAGTATTTTCCAGTTCACTGGGGGCTAATTTACACACGTTTTGGGGATGAAAAACAATTCCATCATTGCTTTGGCTGGTAGTAATTGAAAACCCATTATTTCTTCTTGGAATGGGGATCTTCCATCGGTGACCAAATGTTATTATATAAATATTGTTATACAAATTTTATTTATTATACAAATATTATACCAAGTCCTTGTAATACATGTCATATCATTATCTTTATAAAAACATATATAAATTCTAATTAATCTGCCTGCTGAGTGAAATAAATGATACCCCTCCTCTGCCTTTGGGAATAGAGACCTCTTCTCCATTCAAGCTCTGACATTGTGATAGGCATTATTCAAACTTAAGCAATGTAATCCTCAGAGCAATTTTATGAAGTAAGCCTTGCATTATCATCCCTAACAGAAAAGGAATCTTTGGCATGGAGATGTTAAATAATTTAGCCAAGGTCACTCAGCCAGAAAGCAGCAAAGCCAGGATTAAGATTCAGGCAGAATGGCTTCAGAGCCCATAAGCTACTGAATCAATGGGCTCTGCCACTTCTTGGAACTTTTCTGGGCTGGAGCTATGAACTCTGGAAATCTGGCCTGTTTTAGGCAGATGAGTAGAAAACCCAAGGCTCTCTTGGCCACCATGCCTGTGTGTGTATCCCTCCAACTGGGCTTGGAAAGTGGGCCCTCTGGACTTTCCAGAGAAAGCATGAGACCGTGTAAATTGCACAGTGCACATGACTGTTGATGAAATATATTGGTCTCTGGCCACATGGTCTGTATTTTCTGACTCTGAGGATCTTCCTACGGCTGGCAGAAAGGTGTCAATCGAAGCAATATTTGTTAGACTCTTGGAAATCAGTTTTTTTTATTATTATTATATAAGAACTATTGGGCTATCTAGGACTATTCAGTAAGCTTAATTGAAAGAAGCTCTCTTTAATCATTTCTGCTTAAAGCCTGGCTGTGGGAGTGTAGAGGGGACTGAGGAGAACTTTTATAGTGCTGAACTTATATGTGACCCTGGATAATAACATAGCATTTCCCATGGAGAAAAATGAAGATGAATTCATATCTTTTCCTCATCACCTAGTGCACTTAAGGCATATCTTTATTTTTGGTGGCAATAGTACTCCTACCCCTGGAAGTAGTCAGTGGTAATTGCAAAGCAGTTTTGGAATGTAAGAACTTATCCTTATGTTTATGGTGATCATACAGACATACATATGAACTTTCTTCTGAGGAGTTTAAATTGCTTCCAAAATTGATTTGCATGTTTAGGGCATCTTATAAAATGTATCTTAGCACAATACTGCCTTAAATAGAATAGGTGTATTTTTATTCAACTAACTGCTATAACAATCTTGTTCTTTACTACATCAGAAATCAATTATGCTGGGAGGCAGTACAGCTGGGAATTTAAGGGGCTCAGAGATACTGAGGTATGACTTCTAGCTTTGCTGTTTACTAAGTAAGGAGTCATGAGTAAGTTTAGTTCTGTGTGCCTCTTTTTTTTTTTTCCCTCTGTAAAGTGAAGATAATTAATGCCTACTTAGTTAAATGAGATGTTTCTTGTGAATTGGTTATATGCCTGATACCTAAGAACTGTATTGAGTCCCTGCTGGCTTACAGTAATATTAACTGATTTTTTACATCTCTTAGTTTTGTTTTTCCCCCAAGTTGGCTTCATTCTCAAGTTAGATTTCACCATTTATTATAGCAATGATGGACATCATCAAATTTAGTCTTACAGTCTGACAGTTTGGAAACTCCATCAAACCAGTCTGCCTCTTTCCTCACATTTCCAGGGATTGAATCCAAGTAGTCTGGCTTGGATCAGAGTTACATAAGATGGTTCATTACTAATGTAGGTCAGACACATATCTTTTCTGGGAATTGAAATAGGAGGTGGTATAGAGTCTCAGTCAAACTATAGCTCAAGGATGGAGGAGAGAAGATTCCTAAAAAGGAAGAAAAAAAGATTCTGTTATCATAAAATAAAAAGATAGATTTTCATTAGGGAGAAAATAAGATGCGAGAGCTAGGTGTCAGTAAGATAATGCTCCAGAATAGGGATATGTAATTGTTAAGTAACTACAGTCGTCCAGGTACGTGATTTTGTTGTTATTCAGTTGTTAAGTCATGTCCAGCTCTTTGTAACCCCATGGACTGCAGCATGCCAAACTTCCCTGTCCTTCACTATCTTCTAGAGTTTTCTCTGATTCATGTCCATTGAGTTGGTGATGCTATCTAACCATTTCCTCCTCTGCTGCCCTCTTCTTTTGTCTTCAGTCTTTCTCGGCATCAGGGTCTTTGCCAATGAGTCATCTTGCATCAGGTGACCCGAGTATTGGAGCTTCAGCATCAATTTTTCCAATGAATATTCATGGTTGATTTCCTTTAGGATTGAGTGGTTTGATCTCGTTTCAGTCCAAGGGACTCCCAAGAGTCTTCTGCAGTACTACAATTTGAAGGCATCAGTTCTTCTGCACTCAGCCTTTTTTATGGTCCAACTCTCAAAACCATACATGACTGCTGGAAAAATCATAGTTTTGACTATATGGATCTTTGTTGGCAAATCGATGTCTCTGCTTTTTAATACACTCTCTATTTCAAGGAGCAAGCATCTTTTAATTTTCATGGCTGTAGTCACCATCTGCAGTAATTTTGGAGCCCAGGAAAATAAAATCTATCATTGCTTCCACTTTTTCCCATCTATTTGCCATAAAGTGATGGGACTGGATGCCATGATCTTAGCTTTTTGAATGTTGAGTTTTAAGCCAGCTTTTTTACTCTCCTCTTTCACCCTCATCAAGAGTCTCTTTAGTTCCTTTTCATTTTCTGCCATTAGAGTGGTATCATCTGTATCTCTGAGGTTGTTGATATTTCTCCTGACAGTCTTGTTTCCAGCTTTTGATTCATCCAGCCAGACACTTCATATGATGTATTCTCTTATAAGTTAAATAAACAGGGTCACAATACACAGCCTTGTCGTACTCCTTTCCCAATTTTGACCCAATCCATTGTTTCATGTAAGGTTCTAACTGTTGCTTCTTGACCTGCATACAGGTTTCTCAGGAGACAGGTAAGGTAGTCTGGTATTCCCATCTCTTTAAGAATTTTCCACAGTTCATTGTGATCCACATAGTCAGAGGCTTTAACATAGTTAATGAAAAAGTGAAAGTTGCTTAGTCGTGTCCGACTCTTTGTGACCCCATGCAGTGTACAGTCCATGGAATTTTCCAGGCTGGAATACTGGAGTGGGTAGCCTTTCCCTTCTCCAGAGGATCTTCCCAACACAGGGATCAAACCCAGATTTCCCGTATTACAGGCTTTACCAGCTGAGCCACAAGGGAAGCCCAGTGAAGCAGAAGTAGATGTTTTTATGGAATTTCCTTGCTTTCTCTGCTAATTTGATCTCTGGTTCCTCTGTCTTTTCTTTCTTTTTTTAAAAAAATTAATTTATATATTTTAATTGGAGAATACCTGCTTTAGAATACTGTGATGGGTTTTGCTATACATCAACATGAATCAGCCATAGGTATACATGTGTCCCCCCAGTCCTGAGCCCCCCGCCCCCTTCCCTCCCCACCCCACACCTCCTGGTGTCACAGAGCACCGGCCCTGGGAGCCCTGCCTCACGCGTTGAACTTGCAATGGTTGTACTAGGTCTTACCTCTGGAAGGTCTCAACTCACATACTGCTGTAGCCTAGCTTGAAGGCACATGATAAGTCACACCATTTGATCCTCACAACAAGATTGTGGGTAGGGATTTTTATTCCCTTGTTGATGAAATAGAAAAGTGATATAGTTTATGCAACATAATATGTAGTATACCAAGTTTTGAAACTTGGTCTATCTAGATCCATGACTCTTGCTTGCAACAGTAAAGATCAGCCCAAAATTCAAGCGTTATGTGTGTGCTCAGTCATTTCATTTGTGTCTGATTCTTTGTGAACCCCTTGTATCCCTCCAGAATAATTGTTAGTTTAACAGTTCAATGGGACTTCCCTGGTGGTTCAGATGGTAAAGACTCTGCCTGTAACACAGACAACACAGGTTCGATCCCTGGGTGGGGAAGATCCCCTGGAGAAGGAAATGGCTACTCACTCCATTATTCTTCCTTGGAGAATCCCATGGACAGAGGAGCCTGGAGGGCTACAGTCCATGGGGTCCCAGAGTCGGACACAACTGAATGACTAACACACAAACACACACTTTCTAACAGTTTAATAGATAAAAACCAAGGTATTGCATTTAATACTGAAGAAGACTGCGGAAAGGAGAATCAGTGGTACCCACATGCCTTGCATAAGTGAAGCTTATGTCAGAAACCAAGTTTACTATTTAAGAAGTTGATGAATATGGTTTGTTGGAATATGATTCAAATTCAGGATAAAGGAATGGAAGGTAGTTTTCATTATAAACCACTCAGCAATCTATTGGGCTTCCCTGTTAGTAAATTGGTAAAGAATCTGCCTGCAATGCAGGAAATCTGGGTTCGATCCCTAAGTCAGGAAGATGCCCTGGAGAAGGAAATGACAACCCACTCCAGTGTTCTTATCTGGAGAATCCCGTAGACAGAGGAGCCTGGGAGGCTACAGTCCATGGGGTCACAAGAGTCAGACACAACTTAGTGACTGAACCACTACTGCAATCTATTATCTGTGCAAAAGACAAGGCAGTCTTAGAGCTGTTTCACTGAATTTAAATAGGCTTAAGCATACCACCTTATTCAAGCAACATATTGATTATGTTGTTCTGACATACAGGGGGCTGGCTGGAAACAGAGACAGCTAAATGGCGGATTACATATTTTTTTTGTAACTAATTCACACATGAAAATTAAGAGTCGGCTTGACAGTAAACCTTCTGTTATTCTAGAATGCCATCCTTGTTTCAGTGATGTCCCTCAGGGGGTGTATGCCAGCTGTATTGTAGCAGAGGGATCCAGGAATATTTCTGGCTCCATTTTCAGTGTGTTTGAGCAAGTTTATACATTCTCATTTGTCCCTATGGTTCAATGTCAGTCAGTATCAATGACTTCCCATCCCACGTCTTTGGCAACAAGTCTCATTTCTTGAGCACTTACTGTATGCCAACCTCTGTGCTGAGTGCTTTGCATATGTTGTTTTAAACAATCCCCAGAACAATGATGTGAAGTAATTTATTGATCAAAACTTCTTCAAAATATGTAATAGAAAAAGGAAACCTGTTTTAAGGGGGAAAAAAAGGCAATATTGGCTCATGGATCTGAAAAATAAGGTCTAACTTTTTCTAACTCTACCTGATGCAGGGGCTCATTGCAATCATCAGTTTTCTCTTTCTATTTATTTTTGTTTGCTTGCTTCCTAAGGCATTCAATTTTTATTGGCATATGATTGGTTTACAGTGTTGTGCAAGTTTTAGGTGTACGGCAAAGTGATTCAGTTACACATGAGGTCATCAGCTCCTACCCAGGGTCCTTTCATCTAACCTCAGGCATAAGAGGCGGATCCATAAACTTTCATTAATATATCTGGCTACCATCAGAAAACACTCCAGGACTTAAAGTAGTTTTCCTCTCTGATTCTGACTCATATCACTCCTACTCATCATCTAGTCTTTGTTGAATATTGCTGCCAAGCCTATTTCAGCATTTTATTTTGCCTTGTTTGACAGTTTGTTTTATATTCACCAGGTTACCATGTCACCATGACCCTACCTCTTCCTCCTTCAGATGTGCTGGCATTCAATCCAGCATCTCTAAGACCTCTAAGCCACTCTTGCAAAAGGGACTTGAACGGGATAAGGCATGAGATAACTAACTCTTTTCTCTTTCCTCAGATGGATTTAATGGATTCAATAATAAAAGAACTCTCTCTACTTTTCCTTTCCCAAGTTTTGCAAATTGAAAATAGGGTAAAATCTAATGCTGTTACAAAAAAAAAAAAAAAAAAAAAAAAAAACCCACACTTATATATACACATATATATGTATATGAAGTGAAACTCTGTTATCAAAATAACTAGAAGATATAATATGATTTTTATAACATTAGATTAGATAGAGTTACGGCTATTTTTTAAAGATGCTCTGCTGTAGTCTCCACTCACATCTGTGAAGCCAGTCATTTTCTGCAGAGAATAACACCATCACTCGCTTTCAGTTTTATGTGGGGCAGTAGTGCGACATCCCACCGTTCAAAATCAGCTTTTTCTATAGGCTTTCATATTTCTGTATTCCCTGTATCCTAGCCTTAGCACCTTAGAGTCGTATTCAACTCCGCCGTTGTACTCACCTCCTCTTAAATCTTTGGGTTTCCAAGTCCCACAGGTTCTACCTCCAGGAAGTTTTACCTGCCAGCTGCTCTTCCATTCTCCCTAACATTATACTGACTCAGCACCACCTTCCTTCCCACTAGGAACAGTAAAAAAGCCTCTCCATCCATCTCCTCCTATCATACTACTGCCTCAGGAACCATGTACGCATTTCCCTGGTCAAGTATTTGTCTTATTTCTCATGGCTTTAAGCATACCATTAAGAAGAATAAGAATGTAACCTGGTTCTTACAAACATGAGCTCAAATATACATTTTTCTGACCCTTCTGCCATGCTCCCCATTCTGTGTGCCAAAATCTTAAAGGCTAAGTAAGTAATTCTAAGCACTGTTTAGTCTATGTACCAATCTATACCTCTTATGTATATGGTTTTAAACATATTCCTACCTGGGGATAAACTGTCCTTTTGTTTGTTTGTTTTTGCAGTGATTCATTTTTAATACCTACTATGTGTCAGGATATTTTTTCTAAATATAAAGAATGTGAGGGTCTTTGTCATTATTAGGATCACACTATTGGACTCTTATGTCCTTTGACTGATGACCGCCTCTACTATGTAGCCTTCTTTGGTTCTGGCTTCTTACTTTTTGAGGCAGGAAGAATCTCTTCCTTTGAACTTAAATGTGATCATGTCACAAATAAAATGTAATGCATCACAGTGTTGGTCGTGTAGCAGGCCTGTTTGTAGGATTAGTAGAAACAACACAGTAGTAATAGTCACTCAGTTGTGTCCAACTCTTTTGCAGCCCCATGGACTGTAGCTCACTCAGCTTCTCTGACCATGGAATTCTCCAGGCAGAAATGCTGGAGTGCGTATCTACTCCCTTCTCCAGGGGATCTTCCCAACCCAGGGATCGAAACTGGATCTCCTGCATTGCAGGCGGGTTCTTTACCGTCCGAACCAACAGGGAAGCCCTACAGCCATCATAGGCAGCTTCTAATCTGAGCTTCACTATCTACTACCTGGGTGATCCTGAAAAACTGCTTCACCTGCCAGAGCTTACTTTCCTGCTTCCATATCTTATTTTGAGAATCAAAAATAGCATATTATGTTATTATTAAGTAACTTAGCACTTAGTATGTTCTTTGTATCTATCTTTTTGTTTCATTTGTTTCTCCTGCTAAAAAATAAGTTCCTTAAGGACCAACACTGTCTTGAACATATTTCTATCTTGTGTGCAAAAATAGATGGATATCATAAATTTTAGTGTGCACACACACATACATACCACACACACATACACACACAAAGGCACACAAGGTAGTGAAATTCTCGACTATACGTATACCTATATATGTACAAACATAAACCTTTAGATTGAAACACATCTTGAATGGGCGTTATTTATCAGGAACTCATAATAGATAACCTGTTTTTCCTTCCAGTCTGAAAAGGCTAGATTTCTAAGCCACTGAAGCCATCAAAGTATATATTGAAGGAGAGAGAAGGGGAATTCTGGATTAGTAAAAGGAACACTTTTCTATGCAGTAGGTTATTTATTAATTCAACAGGCTATCTTAAGGAGTCATGAGATCCATGTTAGCAGAGAAATTTAAGCAAAAACAAAGTGGCTGCCTCCTAGACTGCTCTCACAGAGAGCTCTGCCAAAGAGTGTTGAGAGATCCTCTACATACTTCAGAATATGGAATTCAGAAGAAGAAACCCTTCTTTCTTTGGAGTATGGACTTAATTCTCTCTTCTTTTGTACTCCTCATCGTCCCAGGTAGTCTCTTCTGTTCTGAGCCTCTGAAATGAGCCATGTGTGTGGCTTGGGTAAGAGCAGAGAGAAGTAGCAGAAAATCATGCCCAAGATCACATACCAGGAGCTGCAGTGGGGCATTTCTGGTACCTGTACTAGGCATGCTGGATAAGAGGATTTTCATTATCCTTGAGAGGGTTGCTGTTTAATCTTTTTTTTCCTGTTAATGAGCTCCACTTCAGTGCTATTTCCCTATCCACTTGCACCTTCCTCCACTTCTTAATCTCTTCCTATGATTAGCAGGTTTTCCCTACAAATTAAGTTAAATTTCCCCTGCTACACTCTGAGCCCATCACTTTTCTCATGACCTTCATTCACTAATGGCCATCATTGATTCCTGTCCTCCTTATCTTGGTGACTTCTTGTCTCCAAGGACTGCAGCTCCTCCATCACTGAGCAGCTGAGAGTCAGTCATTTCTCTAGATTCCCTTTGAGAACTCTTATGATGGCAGAGTACAAGAGATGGCAGTGAAAGGCTGAAAGAAAGGGTAACAATCCTCATAATTATGACTTCCTAATTTAGACTGATTTAAAAAAAACAACTGACTAAGCTCTGGTGATTAGGCCTCACTTAGTCTTCAAGTTCAAGAGCCTCTGGATGTGTCCAGTGTCTCCATATGTAGTTTCTATTGCTCAGTCACTGTCCACCTTTGTATGTTCTCTTTTGTCAGTGAGAGGTGGTGTTTGGTGTTTCAGAGTAAGGGCTCTGGAGTCAGGATGCTTTTGTTAGAATTTTGTTAGAATCCTATTATCAAGGGTGTCACAATGAGCTGTTTAACTTCTTTAAGCCTTGTCATCCTCATCTGTATAATGGTTATCGGAATAATGGCCTCCTCATATATTTGTTGTCAGGATTAAAATGAGATTCGATGTTAAAGTCTAAACACATGATGCATGATGAATAAATATTAACTATTATTTAAAAGAGGAATAGAGACAAGTTGGGTATTAATGAGTTTCTGAAATGTGGCCATCTCATTTTGATATTCAGTTTAATCCTTTATGGTTTCAATGGGCATTTTTAATGTGTGTGTGTGTTTTACATTTTTGTTGTGCCAGAATTTGAAACAATGGATAGAAAAGCAGCTTATAATTTTGTGGCTTCTCGAATATTTGAAAACTCTTATTTATCCAGTTCATTTAATTTACATCGGTTGAGTCATTTTCAGAACTAACACCTGTCCGTGAAGATAGAGGATACAGCCCCTGCCCCCCGGGGGGCCTTCAGCTGATGGGGTGGGGTTGTGAAGGGAAGACCCTACAGACATCTGTGGAAGGATATTGCCCTTGCATAGCTGCCCCTCTGTGAGTGGCAGCCAAGCATCTGACTTGGAACCCAAGGTCACGAGGCTGTCAGTCTGAAAAAAAAAAAAAGCTGGGCATGTAACTGGAAAGGGAAGAGCAAGGGCAAGCAAGATAGAACCTACCGGTCCTTCTGCACTACCTCCCATCACTCTAGCCAAAAGGACCTTCAGAGTAAAGTGGCCACTGCTTCTCTCCTGCATTGCTAATCTCACACATGTTTCCTTTCAGTCGGTTCTAACTAGAAGCCATACAGAGGCTCTGGAAAATATACTTGCAGCTTTGCCAAGTTGATCCAGTGCAAAATCACCACAGTATACCCATTGAAAATGTGGCTCCTGTTCACATCATTAACCATATGTAACTTCCAAATGAAAAGAGCAACATTACACCTCTGTCTAGCATGAGAGGACACCCCCCTTCCTGTAACTTAAAACATGATAAATATCTTCCTAAAAGTATAAAAAAGCTATTGCCCATGTCATAGTGTCTGTCCTTGGGTGATATTCCTTCTCTAGTGAACCATAGTTCCCCATTCTTTATTCTGTAGTTAAAAACTGACATATAATGTAAGCCACTGATAATATATTTCATGTTGAAACAGAGAAATGGGAGAGAGAAAAAACAAGGATTCACAAACACACATGCACAAAGATATTCACATTAAATTAGATGAGGGTGGGTCTCTAGGGCATGGTTCCTAACAAAAGGAATTTATCTGTTAATAGGCCAATGGTGACAAGAAATTTCAGTAGAAATCCTACCGAAAAGTTAGGATAGTGAAGTACCCAGAACAGTCCCTAGTGTATCCATGTGACTCAAATCTAAACTTTTATGGAATGAAGATGCACCCTCATTTTGTATATCTGTCAAAATAATTCTTCTCATTAAACTTTATCATTTCAATAATTATACCTACTGATTTAAGAGATGTTAAAATAAAAAAATAAGCATTTTGGAATTGATGAAATGAATGAACAGTAAATATTTGTTGAATGAGTGAAAGATGAAAAATGGGTGTTGGAGATGGAATAACCATAGGTATTTATTTTCCAAATCAAAGTTTAGATGAGTGAGTGAGTGAAAGTCTCTCAGTCGTGTCCGACTCTTTGCAGCCCCATGGACTGTACAGTCCATGGAATTCTCCAGCCCAGAATACTGGAGTGGGTAGCTTTTCCCTTCTTCAGCGGACCTTCCTAACC
The DNA here is from genome assembly GCF_019923935.1 of Bubalus bubalis. Classification (NCBI taxonomy): domain Eukaryota; kingdom Metazoa; phylum Chordata; class Mammalia; order Artiodactyla; family Bovidae; genus Bubalus; species Bubalus bubalis. Next base: position 27,684,374 of record NC_059179.1, on the reverse strand, counting down.
CAGGGATCAAACCCAGGTCTCCTGCATTGTAGGTGGATTCTTTACCAGCTGAGCCACAAAGGAAGCACAAGATTACTGGAGTGGGTAGGGTTGTCTAAATAGAAAATTAATGAGATGTGAAATGATGAATTCTAGGCAGGAGGGTAGTCAAATGACCCAAAACCTGGCTCATTTGCCTAGGTAGGAATGAAACTCAGAATGACCTGAGGAAGATCATAAAAGCAACTGTAAGACTGGAGACTCCTTGCAGATGACTAGCCCTGATATGTATATGCATCAGAATCTCAGGATTCTTCGAAAACTTAAGGCTCATAGCATCTTGTTTCTGATTCGCAGGAATCCCTTCTATAAAATTTTAAGTTAAGTGGCTGAAAACAGCCTTTTGTATTGAGAATGGAACTTTGTCTATCAGGATCTATCTTTCTTTAAAAACAATAAGAGGAAATAGACTAGTCCCACCATTTTTTATTGTTGGCTCTGGCACTTAAAACATCAACACCTCTAAACAGAGTGAGCCCATAATTTAGAGAAAGCTATCAAGGTTTTCAGGGGCATGGCAAGATGTGCCCTGGGGTGGGGGGAAAAACTTGCTGCAGCATTTATGAGATTTATGGTAAAGGGTTTTACATGAGGGCTGAATTTTAAGGCAGATAAATCCCAGACGACAAATACCACCAATAATTGAATTACAAAACCATTATCATGTGCTGAACAGAGCAACTTTATGACTCTATTGTGACAAGATGAAACTTGTTAGAATATTTATGTGCCTGGGATAGCTTCTGCACCACCAATCCAGAGAACAAGCTGGCTCTTCCATGTGCCTCCTATGAGCAGTTAGCCTTCCTGAGTAATTCAGTAGCCAAGGAAAACAAGGTACTTCAGAGAGAGGGCTCTAAAACAGACATAGCCTACAACCATACATCACATCTGACCTTGAATTTTAACAGCTTCTGGGTCCAACACATTTCTGTTGTCAGCTGAAACTAGGCTCTTCCCATGGTAATCTGGCCAGTCATGCAATAAATAAAGACTCTGGCTGTCTTCATTGTTTTCTACTTCTAAACAAATGAAGAGTAAAAACATCCCAGTAATAAGAACCATTTTTTTCTGATCTTAACACGTCTTTGAAAAATCATATACCTTCATCTTTTGTGATTGTTGAAATCTATGAATCAGACTCTTGACAGTGGCAATGAAATGGTAGTTTTCCTTTTTTTATAGGATGAAGTAATGACAGGACCAATCCATTCCTCATGATGACTATGACTTAGTTAAAACAGATTACGTTCCCGTTTATAGTTTTGCTATAACTGAGTATATCCTTATGAGATTTGGGTAGTTTTCTCCAATTTTTTTTTAATTTAGAAATAATTTTAGGATTGAAGAATTGCAAAGAATAAGAGCTCTTATATACCCTTCCCTATGGCTTACACCTCATATAACCGTGTTGTGATATTCATAACTAGGAAATTAACATTGATTTAATACTATCAACTAAACTGGAGACTTTATTTGGATCTTTCCAGGTTTTCTACCAATGCCCTATTGTTTCCCCATCCAGAATCCAAATAATAATCCAACATTGCATTTACATGTCATTCCTTTTTCTGTTTCCTCAAATCTCCTGTCTTTCCTTGTCTTTGATAACCTGGACAGTTTTGAAGTATGCTAATCAGGTGTTTTGTAGAATGTTCCTCAAATTGGATTAGTCTGATATTTTCTCATGATTATAAGTTTATATATTCTTGGGAAGAATATCACAGAAATGGTGTGTGCTTCTCATGACATCACATCAAAGAGTGATACAAGTATCAATATGTATGTTTTATTACCAAAGATGGCAACCTTGATCACTTGATTGAGGTGGTATCTGCCAGGTTTGTCCATTGCTGAGTTGTTATTTTCTCTGTTCCAACATCTGTTTCTTAGCAGCAAGTCCCTGAGTCCAGTTCCCACTCCAGTGAAGGAGAATCCAGCTCTAACTCCTGGCAGAAGGAGTATCAAAAACTGGATGAACATATGTTAAAATTTCCATCATCATTAAGTGTTTTGAGAGGGATACTTTGAGGCTGTGCTTTTTACTCACTAATGTTAGGATGCATCTGTCAGCCTTGCCTGCAGCATTTATGACTGTGGTATTCTAATGGAAATTTTTCACATCTGTCAGGAACAGTTGTCCCATTTGACAATTTATTTAATGTAGAGCACTATGTAATTGCTCAGCCAATGAACTGACCAAAAAAAGATAGTTAATAAGCCCAATTCTGGATTGTGTTTTTTATTCCTTCCTCACCTCAAGAATCTCTGTGCACTGTTTCTGAGTCTGTGGTCAAATAATCCCTGTTAGGCATTAAGATGCCACCTGCTGATTCAAGGCAAGATCTCTCTGCCTAATAAAGTCCTTCTTAAAGGAAAGTTTTAAAGTCTGACTTGGGATGAAGCAGTCAGAGGCAAATGCTTTTCCCCAGTGACATATTTGCTTTACTGACTGACTGTGGAGGTGGGGACTCCCTTGGGAGTTCTGATCTCTCCCCTCTGTTCAGTTGGGCATCCCACAGCATCTTTACCCTGAGGAGGGTGACTTGGGGGTACTACATGAGTGTGCACACACATACAGGCACCTACACACACACTCGTTTACCTCTCCCTATCTCTCTTCTATCCTGGCTATGGAAAAAAATGCAGGCTTGCTGCTCCCCGAAAAAGAAAACAAACCTCAATAAAGTGTACTGACTCTGCTGTTCAAGAGTGATTTTAATTCCTAAGACAAAGAATGAAAAGAAAAGGAATATTTTTTCACGAGAAAGATCACTGGAGTGAGTCAAGATCCAGGTTAGCAGTTTCAACCTGACACTGTCTGAATGGTGTGACCTTGGATGAGATATTTCCTATCTTGAAACTTTGGTTTCTATAATTGTGACATGCAGTGTTTGGACTAGTTCATCTCTAACAGTCTTTTCATCTCTAAAGGTTTACTGTTGACAACAATGTTAGCTGTACATACTCTTTCTTTTACTCTTCACAACAGTCTTATTATTAGATAGTATTATTATCAACCTTTCTACAGATGGTACATGAAGTTATAGAGAAATCAGGTTCCAATCTGATTGTGTATCATTTTTTAGCCATATGATCTCAGGCAAGTAAATTGCTTTCAGGGCTAACACAGCCTTTCCTTTTCTCACCATTGTTTTTCCTGAAATTGTGTTGCATGTGAAGTTTCTAGGCACACAATGTATATTCTTATCCAAGTTGTTGACAGTTGACAAACAGGACACCAGCAGTTGCATAGCCTTACAAAGCCTATGTGATATCCATCCTACACTTAACAAATGGACACGAGTCATGGATCAACAGCATTTGACAAGAGATTTTTTTTTCTAATGTAGTTAAAGCCCCTTATAGTTCATATGTTTTTTTCTACACAACTTTCAAGAAATGGTATATTATATATAATATATACCTGATAATATATACCTGGTATCGGAGAAGGCAATGGCACCCCACTCCAGTACTTTTGCCTGGAAAATCCCATGGATGGAGGAGCCTGGTGGGCTGCCGTCCATGGGGTCGCTAAGAGTTGGACAGGGCTGAGCGACTTCACTTTCACTTTTCACTTTCATGCATTGGAGAAGGAAATGGCAACCCACTCCAGTGTTCTTGATAGAGAATCCCAGGGACGGGGGAGCCTGATGAGCTGCCATCTATGGGGTCGCACAGAGTCGGACACAACTGAAGCGATTTAGCAGCAGCAGCAGCAGCAGCATACCTGATATATATTTATAGTTATTCACTCTCTCTCTTCTATGTTGAAATCTAAACATGAAGGGCAGGGATTTTCCTCTGTTTTATTTGTTGCTAAACCATCATCAGCTAGAACTACCACTGGCGCATTATTGGCATTCAATAAATATTTGTTGAACTCATTCATTCATTAAAAATTTAATTGAGAATCCACTGTCTGCCCTCCTGGGGAGGACAGTGTTAAAGATTTAACACTTTAAATGTTAAAGATACCCCAGGAATCCTCAATCAATAGCAATGGTCTCCATGGTGAGTTACCTGTGACCCCACCCCATGGATGGACAAGATGATTCATGGAGATGTGAGAAGAAAGTATTAGAATTTCTGACTTTTTGCTTTCTTCTATTTTGATTTCTATTTTCTGTATATTTTCTAAAGTGAATATATAAATACTGTAATGCATTTGCAATTCCACCTGAGCTATCTCAAATCCTAAAAGATGATGCTGCTAAAGTGTGGCACTCAATATGTCAGCAAAATTGGAAAACTGAGCAGTGGCCACAGGACTGGAAAATGCCAGTTTTCATTTTAATCCCAAAGAAGGGCAATGCCAAAGAATGTTCAAACTACCGTACAATTGTGCTCATTTCACATGCTAGCAAGGTAATGCTCAAAATCTTTCAGGCTAGGCTTCAGCAGTATGAAAACTTCCAGATGTATAAGGTGGATTTAGAAAAGGCAGAGGAACCAAAAATCAAATTACCAACATCCATTGGATCACAGAAAAAGCAAGGAAATTCCTGAAAAAAACATTTACTTCTGCTTCACTGACTATACTAAAGTCTTTGACTATGTGAATCACAACAAACTGGAAAATTCTTAAAGAGATGGGAATACCAGACCACCTTACTTATCTCCTGAGAAATCTGGTTGCACATCAAGAAGCAGCAGTTAGAACATTATGTGGAACAACAGACCGGTTCAAAATTGGGAAAGCAGTACAACAAGGCAGAATATTGTCACCTTATTTATTTAACTTATATGCAAAATATATCATGAGAAATGCCAGGGTGGATGAATCAGACTGGAATCAAGATTGCTGGGAGAAATATCAACAACCTCAGATACACAGATGATGCTACTCTTTTGGCAGAAAGTGAGGAGGAACTAAAGAACCTCTTGATGAAGGTGAAAGAGGAGAATGAAAAAGCTTGCTTTGGACTCAACATTCAAAAAACTAAGACCATGGGATATGATCCCATCACTTCATGGCAAATAGAAGGGGAAGAAGTGTAAATAGTGACAGATTTTTTTTCTTGGGCTCCAAAATCACTGTGGATGGTGACTGCAGCCATGAAATTAAAAGGCACTTGCTCCTTGGAAGAAAGCTATGACAAACTTAGACAACATATTAAAAAGTAGAGATATCACTTTGCTGACAAAGTTTGTATAGTCAAAGCTGTGGTTTCTCCAGCAGTCATGTATGAATGTGAGAGTTGGATAATAAAGAAGGCTAAGTCCCAAAGAATTGATGCCTTTGAATTGTGGTGCTGGAGAAGACTCTCGAGAGTCCCTTGGACAGCAAGGGGATCAAACTAGTCAATCCTAAAGGAAATCAACCCTAAATTTTCGTTGAAAAGACTGATGCTGAAGCTCTAGTACTTGGCCACCTGATGTGAAGAGTTGACTCAGTGGAAAAAACCCTGATGCTGGGAAAGGTTGAAGGCAAAATGAGAAGAGTGTGGCAGAGGATGAGATGGTTGGATAGCAACACCGACTCCGTGGGCATGAATCTGAGCAAACTCTGGGAGACAGTGAAAGACAGGGAAGCCTGGCCTGCTTGTGATTGCAAGCAGTCAAACACAACTTAGCCAATGAATAACAACAACAACTCGTGCATTTCCACAACTTATTACTAGTAACTCCTATATTGGGTATGTGCTCTTTTTTCTTTTCTCTTGCTTGATGTGTTCAAACAAAAATTTGGATATTTCTGCCCTTGAAATTCTCTTATGGAACATAATTTCTCTGGGTCAGACTGTCTCCAGCAGCAACATAGTCAGGTTTCCATTCCTTTACACTCGTTTTCTGCCTCCTGGTCTGAAGTTCTTTGTCTGTAACAAATATGAAAATACAGGAGAATTGAAGTTCTCTCCTTTTCTTGTTTCCCATTAACACAGTCCCTTCAGTCTGAATCAGGACTTTTACACCTTCCTCCTCTCACTCTGAATTTACGATCAGCACAAATACACACCTCCTAGTATCCCTGGCATTTTTTCCTCTTATCACAACCTTAGCCTTCCAAGCACTCTTTCTTAAGATAGTATACAAGTTGTAAGTGTCCTGAAATTTGAGAAAAGTCTGTGTATCCGGCTCATGCAAATAAATACCACTTATTTCCCCCGTGTCCCTTTGTCATTTGCACACATTAATTACATCCACCTTACTCTTCCTTTCCTGACTGTAGAAATTTTCTTGTTTTTTTATTAATAGTATTGGTTTATTACTATTAATAATAATACATAAATACATCTTCCATGTCATTGTTAAATAAACTACTGATAAGTATAATCATCCCTTTGACTATTTCCCTATGATTCTAAAAATTCCAGAGGTGACTTCCATTATGAATTTTGAATGTACATTTCCAGTAGCATTTGTTTTACTTTTATATGCATTTTGACTTTGAGCTAGTCGATAGGAGATAGATAAATTGGGCATTTTCATTTAATAGACTGCAATAAAATAGAGATCTCTCTCATTAATTTTGTGTTCTGGCATGGAACAGTCTCTAAGATACATCGTTGAGTAAAATTAACAAGTTGCTAAAAATACATAGGGTATGCTACCACTATAGTTTCAAAAGATAAGAACAAACCTGCCTTAAAAATGCTGTGTGCTCTTCTTTTACCTCCGTCCCACATTCTTTGATAATTTAAAGTATTTCCCTCTGTATCTCACTGGCACTGTCGTTTCCGTTTCAGGATCAGGCTCGTGATCTGGTCATGTTCCTTGGTGTCTCTCTAGACTTTCTCATTTGCATTCAGAAACAACAAAAACAAAGATGGGGAGGCACCATAAAAGTGGGGAAATAAGAAGGAGAGAGGAAATTCAACCAATGGAGTAGGAAGTAAAGTCATTATATTAGAAGACGGGAAAGTGGGAAAGAGGAGGGAAACTGTAGAAGAATGGTTTGCCCAACCAGTTTAGAAGAACGGTTGATGTCTGCAGAGACCCGTGCTTACTTCTAAGCCCTTTCATTTCTCTTTCAACTTTCCGTTTTCTTTCTACTGAGCACTTTGTGTAACAAAACCTCACCTCCCACGACCCCCCTGAGCTTTATGTATTCCCTCATTCTGAGTCAGACATCCTATTCTTCACTTTACTCTCCTCTGTCTGTCTGTCTCTCTCCCCTGCATTTTGTTATAAATGTCATATAACTTAACAGTCAGACTTCTGATTTGGGGACTAGGAATGACAAAATGCAGACTGTAATGAGCTTAAGGGTGTTGGCCATGCTGATCCTTTGTAGCCATTATGCATTTAACAAGCTAACCAGCATTTTTATTTGTCTGCCTCTATTTATTTGTTATTTGTAGTAGCTACCATTGTTTCAGTAACTCTGGGAGTTGGTGATGGACAGGGAGGCCTGGCGCGCTGCGATTCATGGGGTCGCGAAGAGTCGGACACGACTGAGCGACTGAACTGGCTGACTGACCAGTGTTTCTGGAAAACCAGTGTAACCATGTGGAGATCAGAAAAAAGCAAACAAGCATGTTTCTCAGGCTTACAGGAGAGGTTAAAATGCCACCTTTAAGATACTTTTTATTTTTTTCTGGCTCATTTCTCCCATAAGATGAGACCTCAGGCCCAGCTGCTTTGTTTAGGAGTGAAAACTATAGCTTTAACTAGGACTTTCTTGATGGCGTTTATCTCTGAGAGCCTAACTGTAGTGTTATGTGAAGAGGAAACCCTTGACTACAGAAGAGGAGACCAGAGGGCCCAGCCGCCAGTACAGGCCAGCACTTTGCTGCTTCTCCCAGTAGTAGATGGGGCCACTTGCTTTGCTTATGGGAAGCCTGCGGCAACATGAATGCTTCTTCTAAAACAAAAAGGAGGAGGGCAGGTGTCTCTAACTCTCCAGCATCTGTCTCTCTGCACATCCCGCCCGACTCCTCCCTTGGCCATTAGCTGCAAATCTGACTCTGAATAAATAAGTGCTATCCCATCATAGTGTTTATTTTTTACTACTCGCTCCGTGGTTATCTCCATCAGTACATTTTGTGGATCCACAACATTTATTGAGTAGTATATTAAGCTGGTATAAACTCAGACAAAATGCCAGGAGAATGATAAACTAGTGACATTTTTGGATTTCTCTGTAGAAAATGTCTACAAAGGCTGCATTTAGCTGATTGTATTTCAGAAGGCTGATGTTTCGCTGCTAACTTCACAGTGCACTATATCAGAGTGAGTGTTTTATTTGCATTCTTGACTATGATAATCCTTAGGTTTTATTCCAAACCGGCTCCTAAATGTGAGCACTGGCTTAAGATACTGGAAGCATAAATGCAGGAGTCTGGCTTGATCTTTTTTGTATCAATACAGCTGAGTCTACCATGTCTAGAAGGCTTTCACCTTCCTTGGGCAGAGAGACTACACATGGATAGATGGGAACACAAGTTATTTGGAGCCATTATAAACTTATGTGCATAACTTTCTTCAGTGTCATCCTGTGGCTTTTAGGATCAAATACAAAACCTTGACATGATGTTGTTGCTGTTTAGTTGCAAAGTCATGTCCAATTCTTTGCAACCCCATTGACTGTAACCCACCAATCGCCTCTGTCCATGGGATTTCCCAGGCAAGAATACTAGAGTGGATTGCCATTTCTTTCTCCAGGGGATCTTCCCCACCCAGGGATCAAATCCATGTCTCCTGTATCAGCAGTGTGTTCTTTACCAGTGAGCCACTAAGGAAGTCCTAACATGATGTACACAGTGCCTAAATTTTTGTTTTATCTTCTGTTGATCTGCTGTGAAAACTTGGCCTTGTTTACTGTTCACATACTAGTAGACACCTCTGTGGATCAACTTCTATCTGATCTGTGGCCTTTTTACTTGATATTTATCTCTAAGGAGAACGCTCTGCCACTCCCTCTAGCCATTGATCATTTCATAACATATCCATGAAAATTCAATCTATTTTACTCTTTCTTCTGCAGACATTTCTCCTGTCTTCAAATACCAACTCAACTATTAGAACTCTTGTTTAACTAGATTACTGTCTCTCCCATAGCTGTATGTAAAGCTAGGGAATCTGTAGCCCTTGTTCTTACCACATAAGAGGACATTGGAATATTTCACTAAACAAATAAGAGAATTCATTCATTCATATGGTTGATCTCTGGGCTACGGACTCTTTCATTTTGTCTGTTGATTCATGATGAGAAATCATTTCTGTTAATGAGGTACCCATGATAACCTAAGAAGCTTTTATTGGCAACATGAATTTTAATTTTCACGTGAGGATTAATATCCTCCATCCATCTACACATACTTGCTGTGAGCCAGGAATCTCTTAAGTGCTTTAGATGTATATTCTAGGAAAACTTATTTTAGTCTTATTTTATCCTTAAAAAATAAAAGCATAGAGATGTTAAGTAACTGAATGCAAACATGCGGATAAACTGATAAATGCTGATATGGCTTGCTGTGTACTTCATTATTCAAAAGCAGTCGGTAAGCATTTATTGAATATCTATGTATGGCATGCATGGAACCTAGCACAGTTTGAGCTTGTCTGTCAATAAGAGCAAATGAGTCACCACTTGAAACATGGCCTAATCTGTGCTATGCAAAAGAATGTGCAAAGTTCTGGATGTCTCAGAAGGGATAACCAACTTAGTTTAAGTGGCACCCCCACTGGGGAGATAGTTTTCAACTTCATTCATGTGCAGCAGAGCCACAAACCATCAGAGTTAAGAAGGCAGAAGAAGGGTAAGAGGTTATTCCAGGCAGAGGTGCCAATACGTGCAAAGCATGCAAGAAGATATTCCTTGACTTCATTGAAATTCAGTTCCAGAAGGAAATTCATTTTCCCAATTAGACATAAAGACAATATAAAAATATACAAGATATAGCCACCTAATGTCTTTTTATGTAATTAAAGGACCCTGCACCAATATTTTTCATCTCATTTTTATAGAAAGATTCTTTCAGAGTCCAGAATTGAACAACCCAATATATTGTATATTATAGTAAATATTGATCAGTGTAAACATGTCTATATATTTCTTGAGGAAACATTCTTCTCTATGCTCTGGTAAGCACAGAGAACGTAGTGATAAAAACAGAGCACCTGCCTTTTGGGAGCTCAATGAAGTAAGAGAAGCAGTTATGCAAAAAGGTCCAGCAAATCATTATGAACCATGATGGGGATGGTACAGGGCAATCTGGAAGCATAAAGCAAAGCTGCCCAAACCTTTGTGCTTAATACCTGAAATCAGAGTTACTAACATGATTAGGTAGAGATTCTTAATGCCATTTTTGAGATCTCACTTCAAATATGAGATCATCAAGAGAATATTTTGAATTAAAATTTCTGTTTATGCTGGTTTTCTCTGACTTCTTATTTTTTTAGGTTTTTTTTTTGAGGTTTAATTGACAAATAGACTTGTGATATGCTTCATGTACAATGCGATGATTTGATACATATATACATTATGAAAGGATTTCCATAATTGAGTTAACATTAATTACCTCACATGTTTATCTTTTGTGTGTGTGATGTGTAAGAACATTTAAATTCTACTATCTTAGCAAACTGCAATTGCATAATACAGTATTCTTCATTATAGTCACCATGTTATACATTAGGTCCTCAGAGCTTATTCATCTTTTAACTGAAAGGCTGTGCATGCTTATCCTTTTCTCCCCGTTCTTCCATCCCCCAAGTCCCTGGCAACCACCTGTCTTTATTGTCATCATTGTCATCAGCATCATCATTAAGCCCAACCGTTGGTCTTAAAACATACAGAAAACCATTCAATTCTACAGCTCCAACTAAAATGCATAAATGAGCTAGAAAATAATATTTTGCAGGTCATCTGCAGTGATGTGTTTCCACAAGGGTCTGGTCAACGACAGCACCATTAAAACCAGCACCTCTGTGAACATTTAACATCGTTTGGCTTCAGCTCTTGAGAACTCACCAGTGCCACAAAGGAAAAGCAACATAATTCTTTATAATCTGTGACTGCAGATCTAAGAGGCACCCTTAGGCCTCCAGGAAAAAGGACGAGCACATCAGCAAATAAAAATTGTGGTCTGACTTTAAAGTTTTATTTTGTTGCTGCAGTTTTACTGTACCTGGGAAAATCTTAGGCGGGGAAGGAAGTTGGTAGCCACGGTAGATTTTGGAGAGACAAAGGACTCTGTTTTGGCCCTGTCTCTTTTCATTAGTTAATAAGAGGAACATGTCACTTAAAACAACAGCTCCTGCCTTTAGAGATAATAAAAGATCTTAAGAGATTTTGATTTGAGGCATGAGCACATGGAAAGATGAAACTAGATACAGGATAACCATTTTGCCTCCTGTTGACACTAACCACAAGCCAAGCAGGTTGTTTAGTTTGCAGGGGAGTGCACCACTGTTTATGGGATGCCAGCATCATAGATGTTGGTCATTTCAAGGAAGAAACTTGCAGCAATTAAGGAGGGAAGTGACCAACATGTTACTACCTAGCAATAATTTGCAAAAACCAGTTACCTGCTGAGCTTTCTGGTTTGAGGGTTGTTGGGAGCTTGTCTTTATTTTTAGTGCTCATGACTGTGATCTCATCAGTAGAAGTTGATTGAACCCAATCAATGCTTCACTTTGGGCAGTGGAGTGCTACCAACCGTAGACAAGCAGTCACTACAGTGGATGACTGAAATGATGGTGAAAGTGTCCTATCTTTCCATGTTCAGATTCTAACCAGGCGAAATGACCAAGTGCATGTCCCCTGTGTCTTTGGAGGGGTGAATTATAAAACCCTTGCTGGGACCCCTGTGCCTCCTGGGAGAAGAAAAATACAGAGTTTAATTTTTCAGGCATAGGCTCTGAGTTTTAGGCCATGTGTCAATCAAAGAAAAGTTACTGACAGTGATAATAGGGCCTTAGGAGACTTCTTAAGATGAACAGAGACTAAGCAGGCTAAGCCTCAGACTCTTGGAGTTGGAAGATAAGGTCAAAAGAGAAGTGTTCTGGGGATGCCCATAGGATAGTGATTAATTTACTTCTAAGAGCTCACAGACCATCATACACTCTCCCTACCTTCCTCCCCTCTTACCTTCCCCCCTTCCTTCCTTCAGTGTTTGAATATCTATTATGTTAGATCTCAGGCATTATTTTATTCATTTATACACATGAATATAAACTGTTTAAAGCAAAACTCCTCCATGGCTCTCAGTTTGATGTAGGGGGGTGGCTGCTTTTACACAGGGAAAGACAAAAATAACTCTAGCACACTGTTATAGGCTTTATATTTTAAAAAAGAAATGTTTGTGGTAGGAAGAGAAAAATTTTCCTGGTGTAACTGGGAACTAGGTAATGGAGGAAGTGACTTTTCAGATGTGCCTTAGAATAAGAGTCAAGGAAGACGAGGTGAACCTGGAAAACAGCCTTTCATGCTGGAAGGAAAAGTACACAGAGGCTCCCAGAGGCTAAGGAAGGGCAAGAGACACTTTCAGAAGTGGCACGTCTTCCCCTGTAGCAGGAGGGTGACCGCGGAAGCGAGATGCACCTGGGCTCCCACACTGAGACCCGAGTGTTCTCACCATTTACATTTTCTCACATGGATTTGATGGTGGAGCCGAGGGGCTCAAAGGAGGCAAGAGGAGACCAGTTTTAAGGCATGTTACCACCTTCCGCTTGGAAATGAAACAAATAAATGAAAGTTGTGCAAGTCCTGATTAAAAAAAAAAAATTATAGACAATCCCAAGTTTAATTAATCTTGTTGAATGAAAGTCTTACAAGATGCAGTACGATGGCCCATATTACTTATGTAACAGGATAATTATTTTCTATTTAATATGGCTCACTGCAAGATAAGACTAAATAATATATGCCTCCAAGGCTTTTTAAATAGACTCGTCTTTTACTTACATTTGTGGCTTCCAGCACACACCAGAAAGTGAATGCAACTGCATTTCCCCCTCAAACTGGTTCAAAAACACAGAGAATGGTCACCCTGAGCTGTTCTGTCCACTACATTTTTTGGGTCACATGGTCTGTTCATAGGCGAGTAGTAGATAGTTCTGCACATTTCAAATAAAAACATTAATTAGATCGGTTTGCTATGTAGATCACTGTTCAAGTCATCCTGCTAAAGCAGCTTGCCTGGCATCTGCCCGCTAAGTCTTGAAAGTTTAATACACTGTCAGTGAGATTGTTGCATATGACATGTGTGGGACTTATTTGCAAGTCTGAGATAATAACACACAATATCCTTGCCAGAGTTAAGCCTGGCCTCCATCAAATAAAGGTTTCATTATCAGCTTTATTTGAAGTGGAAATTTTACTGTCAGGCTATATCAATAAATACAGTAGATGTATCCCAAGGATCGTGGCTTTAAAATCCTGTGAATGTTAGTATAATAGTCTGTGGGGTTCAGCTGAGTTTCTCTGGGGCATGTGGGGTTTCATTAATGTTGATATGTTCCATCATTTAGGTCTGTGATGGGGTCGAACAAGGAACCGGACCTTGTGCATCTAGAGGCCAGAACTGTGGATGGTCGTAAGTAAAGCCACTTTTCCATGATGCTAATAGTAATAATTTGTTTTCTGGATCTGCCATGAATTACAACTGTGTTAAGGGAAGTCACAGTGGCACTAATCTAAGTCATCTGGACCTGAGGACTTTTTGTGTGTGTGTGTCCTTAGTAATCTAGAGTTGTCTTGATGGATAACGCTCATCCAATCAGGGGGTTTTCTTTGCAGGTGATTAAAAATTCCAAAATCCCTTATTGCTAAAGTAAACATTATTATTGTGTTCAGTTCAGTTCAGTCGCTCAGTTGTGTCCGACTCTTTGCAACCCCATGGACTGCAGCACATCAGGCTTCCCTGTCCATCACCAACTCCTGGAGCTTACTCAAATTCATGTCTATAGAGTCAGTGATGCCATCCAACCATCTCATCCTCTATCGTCCCCTTGTTACTGCTGCTCTTTTGATGTGATTTTTTCACCAGTTTCCTTGTTTTATCAGATATCATCCAGGCAATACCTCACGGTCTAGTGGGAGATTCACAGAATACTTGGAAAGGGCTTGTAGGAGAGAATCAAGCAGCAGAAGGGAAAAGTCAGTTGGTAGCTCTGAACACCCCTGGTGAGATTGGCTGAGTGAAGGATTGTGTTTCCTGTGGACATTGTGACTTTAGCACTCGATGTGGAGGGAGTTGAAGATTCACAGTCCAAATACATGTCTGTATGGCTCACAAGTTCACTCTTTTGTGTGACCTTGAAAGTCTTTATGCCCTTGTTTCTTCACTGTAAATTGAAGAAGTGAATAACAGTGATTCCTACGGCAGCTACTATTTACTGAGCACTTGCCCTGGACTAAGAATTACGTTAAGGGATTTCTATACTTGATCACAACTGTCTTCACAACTTGTAGGTGGTTCCTATTTTATGGATGAAGCAATCGAGGCATAGAAAGTTTAAGTAGTATGGTTAAATGACGTGGATTTCCTTCCCCTTCTTTGGTCCTGAGGATCTCCAGAAGGGCTGAGCATTTCACAGGCTAGTACTAGGCCCAAGATGGGTGCTGCAGGTTAAAGAGTAAAGGGGGAACTATAGAGAAGAAAAAAAAGGATGAGAGAGAAAAGGCAAGTGAAAAGGAAGAGGTCTCCAGTGTAGAGAAGAGGAAGAGAATGGACTCTCCAGTCACCACGGAGCCAGGACGCTGGTGGAGGTTGTCCAGCACTGAGCAGAGGGCTATAATCCAATTTTGGAGACCTTCCGTCCTTCACAACTACCCCTCACAGTTCACAGACTTTACCATCACTGACGCTGAGCCTGTCTACACGTCCTCCACTCTTTTGATGTAAAGGCAGATGATACCCATGGTTTACCAGCTCACAGCTGAAAGCAGCTGGTCACCGCACCATCCACACTCTCCAGAAGCCACAACTCCTCCGTCACTGTGCACTCACAGGGAGATAATTTCATCTCCAGAGGTTCCTTTCTCTGTGTAGGGGATGAGTATATATCCTTTGGCTGAATCAGTTGGGGGACAGATCAGGGTCCAAGCTGACCATCTCCTTTCTCCTTATAAACTCAGGAAGGGCTGTGATACGCAACGTGCCCAGATTGTATCTGACACAGAATAACCTCAGCAATTTAGAGCTGCTTCCTCTCCTCTTTTAAAGTGGGCTGTCTCTGGTGGTGACCAGAGCTGGCAATGTGACCCTGGATTCCAAGGTTCAGTTCTGAGTACAATAGCCAGAGCTGTCTTTTCTGAGGTCAGAAGTTACAATGTCATCTGTCCATTTTCTCAGTCTCATTTCACTCTGGGCCCTCCTCATTCCTAACCTGGGGATCTTTGGGTTTGCTTTTAATTCTTAGACCTGCAAGGTCTGTCTCCCTATAAGGCTCCAATACCTGGTGTTTCCTCTGCTTGGAATTCATTTCTTTCCTCTTTCCTGACCAATTCAGTATAACTCATGACTGGGGATCATCCAGGAATCCAGTTATACATCCATTTTTTAAATATAACTTTTAATTCTGAAATAATTTTAAACTTACATAAAGTGAAAGTTCATTAGTCATGTCTGACTCTTTGCAACCCCATGGACTGTAGCCCTCCAGGCCCCTCTGTCCATGGAATTCTCCAGGCAAGAATACCGGAGTGGTAATACCGGAGCCTTTCCATTCTCCAGGGCATCTTCCTGACCCAGGGATTGAACCTAGGTCTCCTGAATTGCAGGCAGATTCTTTACCATTTGAGCCACAAGAGAAGCCCCTTAGACTCACATAGAAGTTACACACACACACACACACACACACACACACACACACATACACACACAATAGTAGAGTTCCCCCAAATCCTCCACCCAGCTTCCTCCAATGATAACATCTAATGTAACTACAGAATTATATCAAACCAGAGAAAGCATCCCTGGTTTCTTAAGACTTCTTAAGGAAGTCTTTCTTGAACTTCTAATCTAAATTTGTTTATTTTGTGTTTGGTTTCATCCAACTCCATATTTATCTTTATGGTGCTCATCTTAGCTTGAAATTACACATTCCATTTACATGATTATTTGATCATAACTTTTCCTCTCCACCTGCCTATAAGTAAGTTCTGTGAATGCAGGAGTCAAGTATACCTTTGCTTGATAGTGGGTCTCCAGCACATTCCACAGTGGCTCCATGTAGAGAGAGCTTACTCAATGAACGAATACATAGTTGATCAATTTTCAGTCAACTGGCTACCTAAACTCACTTACAGGTTTTATGAAAAATCTAGAGCACTGCGTCTCAAACTTGAACATGCATACAGCCCACCTAGGGATCTTGTTAAAATGTGGATTCTGATTCAGTAGGGGCCCAAGAGTCTGCAGGTGAAGCTGCTGCCACTGGTCTGTGGAACACGCTTAAAGTAACAAGGTCTCACAACGAAAAGCTAATGAAAGAGCTTTAGGCTCTGTCTCCCATGACCACACTCCTTGTTTAGAAAGCTCTGGATGAAATTGGTAGCATCCCAGTTTGCTTCTATTTTCCAGCTTTGGGGGATTCAGCTGCTTTCTGGCTTGTGGCATCTAATGCTCTCACCCCATATCCTGAAAGCAACAAGACCGTCACTTTCCCTGATCGGCACGTTTTCTCTCATCCAGCAACATTCCTGTGCTCCTTGCAGGCACGGAGGCTGATAATGCCAAACTGTCATCTCAGGCTCAGCTTTCACAAGGCATGAAATACATCAGTTCTAATTTTATTTATTTATTTTACTTTTTTTTTTTTGGCAAAGGCAGCATCTTCAGAAACTATCCAAGAGTGAAAATTCAATATAGGGATTTAATTTGAAACGTTATCCCTATCAAAACAAAACAGGAGAAAAAACACAAAACCTACCATTGAAATAAAGGATATAAGCATAATACCTGACCTGACTCAGTGTAAAAAAGAGATTTTTTTTTTTTTTTTTTGGTATCATATTCCCTCTGTCTGTGTCTCTCCAAGAGAGTCAGTAACCATGGCTTCAGATCAAAGAAATAGAGAGGAGGAGGAAAGAAAGAGAGAAAACGGAGAGGTCCAAGTAGCAAATAGTTAGCAAATATAACTGAGTGTATATTTATCAGAATCAGGCTCCAGGCTAGTCGGTTGCTCCCAGAAATCCAGTATCTATGTTAATTCTCTCTCCACATTCTGGGATTGGGTTTCCTCTTTTGTTTCTCCATCCTTTCTTACTGTTTAGTATATGAAACCCATCAGTTGTATTCTAGGTCATACATCTGGTAGAGCATATGCCCAAGTAATACAATTTTTTAAAAGTTTGTAGCAAGTTTTTTTTTTTTTTTTCTGATTTTAATGGGTTTAGGAATTTTGTCACCAATTCACTGAGTCATGTGACACACAACAAAATCCCTCCTTATTTTGCTCATCACCATGGGGTGGATGGCAAATCCTTATCTGAGCTTGCTGTTGGAAGTTTAGTTTTAGTCTCATTTCAGATCTCCCTAGATTACATTTTATGATTAATTTCTGTTTCAATTGAAATCTCCATATTTGAGGGGAGATGAGCTCTGGAAAGCTGTTGCTCTATGAGGGTCTGTGACCGACATAGACGTTTCTTGCTGACTGTGCTCTGAAATCGGGATGTTTTGTAGTTTACACCATGACAAGGCTGGTATTCTTTCTTGTACTACCTCTCTGCCTTGGGAGGCAAGCTGAAGAGAGCAACCTCAATTACAGTCAATCATGGGTTGTATTATTGGAAAATTCTGAACGTATTTATTGTACTTGGCATTTGTTATTGGCCCCTGCATTCAGCCGCGGACAAATTGATACATCGTCATCCTGGAAACAAAGATTTTACTGTTTAAATACTGTGTGTGTGAGGGAGAGAGAGAGAGAGAGAATGTGTACGTACACATGTATGGTATGCACCTAATACATTAAAACTGCTACCCAGTACATGAAAATTGTAAAAAGGAAACCTACCTTCTATTGATTTACCTAATATACATATGTGTGTGTGTAAATGTAATGTATATAGTGAGAAAATGTTGACCAAACTGTTAGATTGAAATCTTCCTGAAAAGTCACATCTTATTTAATCTTGGTTCTGTGTATAAAGCATAGCTCAGAGCCTGATACATTTAACGTATATCAACTTAATGAATATCTCCTTGTCACTGTATGGGCAGGTCTTCTTAAAGAAGGGGCTGTAACCATAGGGTGTCTAGCCCCATAGGTCTAATGGATGAGATGAGCATGAGAAACTCACAACTCCCTGAAATCCTGTGCCATGTTGTATGTATGCATGATCTGAGGGAAAAGAGCAAAACTTTTATCAGAATTCTTTGCATGATAATTATCCATGGGTCTGTAGTCTTATATTTGTGCTTGTCTATAGACATTATCTTGTAAGAGAAACTGCAATACCAAGTTTGAGCTTTATTGCTTCTCCATTTTTATTTCTGAAATGAAAGACCTGGCCAGTGAACTGAATGTTTTCTGTACCCGTGATGATCCGTGCCAGCAGGAACAGGGGACAGGGGACAATTACTGGTCTCCTTGTCTATTTACATGAGTCACTAACCTTGTAACAGCTTGCCATAGGACTAATCTCTTTCACTGAGGAAAAACAACCTTGGCCCTTTAACGAACTGTGAAAATGACTGCCCCCAAACTCTGAAATGAAACTCAAACCAGTATCTTATAAGCTGAGATAAAAATCAAAGGAAACTTACAATTTTGTAAAACCACTATCCCACTAATTCTGGCTGTAGGTGAGAACTGGACATCTCATTTCAACTTTTTTTATTTTCCACCCCTCCAATCAAATTTCCATAGTGAACGTCATGCATGTCAGCACTTGGATCAGGGAGTCCTGCTGAGACACTGTGGGAAGGTGACAGAGACCTCAGTTCTCATCAGTCCCCAGTGTATTAGCAATGAAGTGGTTTGAGGTTATACTGTAAGCATCAATCACTTTTATTCCAACAGAAGTAGAAACACTGACAATAACAAGGAGAAGCAGTGCTCCACTGTATCAAGTGAAAAGCAGGTCCACTTTCTGACCGTCATTCCCATTCCCTAAAGTTGGTATTTTTTAAAAAATATGTCTTCTATTGTTGGAAGTTTAGTTTTAGTCTCATTTCAGATCTACCTAGGTTACATTTTCTAATTAATTTCTGTTGTAATTGAAATCTCCATATTTGAGGGGAGATGAGCTCTGGAAAACTTTTGCTTTATGAGGGTCTGTGACTGACATAGATGTTTCTTACTGACTGTGCTCTGAAATCTGGATTTCATAATTGTTTTGACTTATACATATAAATGTGTATGTATGTATACATACATACTCACAAAAATTCATTTTATAAAACTCTTATGCCAAATTTGGTCTGGGTGAATTCAATACTGAGTTAAAAATCTTTCCATATACTATATATATACGTTTAGCAGTCCTGAATATTCACTCAAAGGATGGATGCTGAAGCTGAAACTCCAATACTTTGGCCACCTGATGCAAAGAACTGACTCATTTGAAAAGACCCTGATGCTGGGAAAGATTGAGGGCAGGAGGAGAAGGGGACGACAGAGGATGAGATGGTTGGATGGCATCACCGACTCAATGGACATGAGTTTGAGTAAACTCTGGGAGTTGGCGATGGACAGGGAGGCCTGGCATGCTGCAGTCCATGGGATTGCAAAGAGTCGGACATGACTGAGCAACTGAACTGAACTGAACTGACTGAGCCACTTAATGACTAATCACTACATAGGAACTCCATTATACAATCAACTATAATTTTGTTAATCACTATCCCTGATGACTCAGATGGTTAGGAATCTGCCTGCAATGCAGGAGACCTGGATTCCGTCCCTGGGTCAGGAAGATCCCATGGAGAAGGGAATGGCTAGGAATTCCAGTGTTCTTGCCTGGATAATTCCAGGGACAGTGGAGCCTGGAAGGCTACAGTCCATGGGGTCTCAAAGAGTCAGTCATGACTGAGTGACTAACACTTTCCCACATCTCTGATAGACATACAGATGTTTGGCTATTTCAAACAATATTGATACATACAGGTACACACATGTTACTTACTTGGTTGGTAAGCATTCAGACAAGTGTAGGGAGCAAGCACTGCTCAAAGAAAAATTACAGAATGGAAATTCTTAGGTCTAAGAGTGTATACATTTTTAATTTTCATAGACATTTTCACAATACCCTCTGAAATAGTTGCATCATTGCATACTCTCTGACTATGAGAATGCCTATGTTTACAAGCCCTCAGTAGTCCAGGATATTATGAAAGATGTTTTAAACATAGCCCATCTGATGAGCAAAAATGTGGCATATCCTTATTGTTTCTGTTTACATTTATTTAATTAAGAGTGAGGTATTGTATTTACTTAATTATTTGCATTTCCTTTTCAATGACCCTTCCCAAGGTATCAGATCTTTTTAATGTTCTAGAGAAGATCAAAATTTTTGCATTTTATTCAAATTTAAAAAATATCAAACTTGCTACCAGAGTCCCAACACTAGTACACCAATTGGCATTAATAGACCCCATGTTTCATAGCCTTCTTTTACCTTTGTCTTAAAAAGTTAATGTATTAATCACTTTTAGGCTTTAGGGTAGGGCTGGGGAGTAGGTTAAAAGTTTCCTCTAATGGTCAGCTTCATATACTTATAGCTCTCCATCACTGGAGCTGAATCTGGCCTCTATACCCTGACACTGAATTAAATCTTAGAGATAAGAGTTTTGGGCCTAGTAGAAAAGAATAGATAGCTGTGTTGCTTTGCAGGCAAAAGGGGCCACAGCAAGCTAATGCCCTCAAAATTGTATGTCCTCACCTGGAGGAGGGTAGTGAATAGTTTTATAGTAATGCTTCCAAGAGAGTGTGGCCACGATCAGCTCATGGACATTCTTCTGATTGGTTTGGTGGTCAGGTAAGTGGGAATCAGCATCATCAACCGTCTGGTTCCAATGGGTCTGGGGTCTGTGTGCTTGTGGGCAGCATACAGTTAGTTTCTTCCACCCAGTGAGGGTTTCAGTATCTGCAAAATAGCTCAAAGATATTGTTTTGTATATCACTGGAGGAACCTTCCCTCAGGAGCCTTCCCTGAGGCTGCACTATTGTTTCTAAACTGTTCATCTCCAGTCTCAGCATCCCTCTCCCTTCTCTAATTAGCAACAGTTTGAACCTCCTGTTGGAACTCAGCAGAGGTCTTGGAGGCTGAAAGAAGCCTGTTTGCTGTCATCAAGAGATGAGGGACATAGAAGACTTTTGTGCCCAGGAGCCCCACAGGGTCCTTCTTGGTTTCCTCACTTCCCAATATATTTACTAAATGCTTTCTTACCTGTCCTTCCCTATCATCAAATCAACCTTCCAGGCTTAGCGAGTCCAATGGTACCTACCACTTTGACCCCATTTTTCGTATTGCAAAAGTCTCTTGATTTCAAAGACTATTGATGTCAACTTGGCCTCTCTGATTTATCAGCCTAAGGACAGCGCTGAAAACCAACCAGAAAAGCATGAAATAAGATAACACGGGCCTCCCCACACAGCGATGAAAAATCTGACAGTGACAGTGCAGTAACAGGCTCAGCTGGGCAGCTTTCAAATTGGGTCCTTTGTGTAACATTGGTCCATTATGTGCCACTTCCCCTGCCTCCTGGGTGCCCACCCATGTGTGAGGAGGTCTGTGCCCTCAACTCCCAGCCTGAGGAGGAGAATACAGAGGTACACGAGAGAAATTCGTCATCTCCAGATGGTGTGTGTGTGTGTGTGTGTGTGTGTGTTTCAAGAAAATGTTACTAATGGACACTGAAATGTGAATTTCACATCATTTTCACAGGTCGTGAAATGTTATCCTTCTTAGGATTTTTTTCAACCATTTAAAAATGTGAAAGCCATCCTTGGTTCAAGCGTCACACGTAAACAGATGACAAGCTGTATTTGGATGGACCAGAGTTGTGTCAGCCTCTGAACTACATTGTTGCAAACACAGTTAAAGCCCAAAGTGCCTCTTCCCAAAATGCATCCTCTGATAACCCCAACTAACCATTCTCCTTAAATGGGTATCTATCACTCCTATATCCATACTCAAACTCATCCACATTAGTCACTCAGTTGTGTCTGACTCTGTGTGACGCTATGACTGTAGCCCACCAGACTCACATACTATTATCTTATGTGTAATATTGATTTGTATATTTCGCACTTCATAGAAGTGGTATCATGGCTTGTATACCGTTCTACCTTATTGCCCAGTACTGTGATTGGTGCTCTGTCCATGGTGCTGAATGGAGCTCGAGTGCAATCTTTTTCACTGCTGTATTTCTTTACACTGTGTGATGATTCTGCCTATGTTATTCATTCCTATGATAGTGAATGGGAATTTAGGTTGCTGCCTTTAATTCCTTTCTTTGCATGTCTCATCTCTTTTCACCTTCATCATGACCTTGTTAGATCTCCAAATCTTAACTCTATGACAAAGGACTGGATTTCTACTGGGTCTTCAGGCTCCTCCAGGATTCAGCAACACCAGTTCCTAAAACATACAATTTCTATGAGTTTGAGAAATTTCTCATGTTTCTGACTCCCAATTTAAAGCAAAACCAAAAGGTACATTGTAAAGGTCTTGCCATTTTTTCATACCACCACTCTCCCTTTGCCCCATATGTTCTTAAGCAGCCAGGATGCCAGGATTGTGCATTATATTCCTTTTGTCTGTTGCTGCTGCACTAGATACTTTTTAGCTACACTACTTACAGCAACTGTTGGAAATAGGTCCTTCCTCCTTTCTTTCCCTCGCTCCTTTTTCCCACTTTCATTCTTATTCTCTTTCTTTCCTTTAATTATTCTCCTCATTGTAACTATGAGGAAAATGAAGTTTGCAGTGATTACATATTTTTGATTAATTATTTTTGCCAATGCTGCAGGGCCAAAATTTGAAGCCAGGTCTGGTTTATTCCAGACCTGTTTGTTATTCATTTGAAAGGCATTGTTGGACATCAGTGGTATGCCAGGTGCCCTTCTAGGCATGCATGAGGGGTGATAAGGGATGTTGCAAAGGCCCCACTCTCATCAAGCTTACCTTCCAGTTAGGGAAGACAGGTTATGAGCATATGCATGATGCTAGGTGGTGATAAGTTCTAGGAAGCGAAAAACAAAATCTATAAAGAGGGGCTGGTTGGAGAGGGGGAGCTGTCAAAGAAAGAATCTTTGATAAGGTGGCATTTGGTATTTCAGCTAAGTCTTTATGTAAGTAAGGGGGAGAGGTGGGTCTGCCACATGGAAGAGCATTGCAGACAGTGGAACAGCATGTGTGAAGGGTTTGGCCCATGGACATCCAGGAATAGCAGGGAGGCGGGGTGGCTGGAATACAGAAAAGACAAAACGTGTCATATCTTTCTATTTATTCCACTGCAGAAGGCAGGGATTGTACCTATTGATCTTTCAGTTCAGTTCAGTCGATCAGTCGAGTCCAACTCTTTGTGATCCTATGGACTGCAGAACACCAGGCTTCCTTGTCCATCACCAGTTCCTGGAGCTTGCTCAAACTCATGTCCATCAAGTCAGTGATGCCGTCCAACTGTCTCATCCTCTGTTGTCTCCTTCTCCTGCCTTCAATCTTTCCCAGCATCAGGGTCTTTTTTAATGAGTCAGTTCTTCACATCAAGTAGACAAAGTTTTGAGCTTAAGCTTCAGCATCAGACCTTCCAATGACTATTCAGGGCTGTTTTCCTTTAGGATTGATCGGTTTGATCTCCTTGCAGTCCAAGGGACTCTCCAACACCACAGTTCAAAATCATCAGCTCTTTGGCACTCAGCTTTTTTTATGGTCCAACTCTCACATCCATACATGACTATAGGGGAAAACCATAGCTTTAAGTAGATGGACCTTTTGTTGGTAAAGTAATATCTCTGCTTCTTAAAATACTGTCTAGGCTTGTCATAGCTTTTCTTCCAAGAAGCAAGTGTCTTTTAATTTCATGGCTGCAGTCACCATCTGCAGTGATTTTGGGGCCCAAGAAAATAAAATCTGTCACTGTTTTCATTGTTTCCTCATCTATTTGCCATGAAGTGATGGGACTGGATGCCATGGTCTTAGTTTTTTTGAATGTTGAGTTTTAAGCCAGTTTTTTAAACCTCCTCTTTCACTTTCATCAAGAGGCTCTTTAGTTCATCTTTGCTTTCTGCCATAAGGGTGGTGTCATGTGCATATCTGAGGTTATTGATTTTTCTCACGGCATTCTTAATTCCAACTTGTGCTTCATCCAGTCTGGCATTTTGCATGATGCACTCTGCCCACAAGTTAAATCATCAAGGTTACAATATACAGCCTTGACATACTCCTTTCTTAATTTGGAACCAGTCCGTTGTTCCATGTCCGGTTCTTTCTGTTGCTTCTTGACCTGCATACAGCTTTCTCATGAGGCAGGTTAAGGTGGTCTGATATTCCCATCTCTTGAAAAATTTTCCACAGTTTGTTGTGATCTATACAGTCAAAGGCTTTAACATAGTCAATTAAACAGAAATAGATGTTTTTCTATTGATCTTTATTGAACATTTATCATGTTCCAAGTATGACATTCAGTATTGAGTATGATGAAAATAGCAAGTTAGTATAGAAATGGTGGATTGCATATACCCACATGTATCAGAGGCCATTCCTTGAACCTACCCTCTGTCCTGGCTTTCATCATATAACACATGAACACATGTAATGAATAGTACACACCCATCCCCCAGAAACTCTGGAGAAGCCATGCTGTGCATTTTCTCCCCCATATGCAAAAATGCTTTCATTTCTTGTAAGTTGAAAATTAATGGGGGATGGGAAAGAGTTTTAAAGCGTTTATGCTTACCAGCTTGGTTTATGGTTTTATTTAAGACTAAAGTTTTGCAATATTAAACTGTTGTCCCTAAGCTTTGAGTTCTTTACCTGTAAAAGGTACCTTATTCTGGATTATTTCCAAACTTGAAAGAGAAAAAGCACGTGATGCACTCAGCACAGTTCGTGACCCAGAGGAGAGGTGGCTCTGGTGGTTTTGGAGGTTAATGCCACTGTTGCTATCAATGGAGCCATTCTTGGAAGGAGAGATCTGCCTGAGCCTCGGGAAAAGCTCCACAGAAAGTGGCCCAGGAAGTGTTAGGAGAATATCACAGGAAAGGAAGAGGCAGTTCAAGCCCCAGGAGGGAGCTCTCTGAATGAACACGGAGTGTCAGTCAGCAATGCAAATGCTGTTTAGAAAAGGCAGAAACCCCGGAGACACAGACTTGCCAGCAGCATCACAGAGTTTTGATTGCTTGGGCAAGACTGAGAAGGAAACAGGTCCCAGTGGGTAAAGGATGGTAAAGACCTTCAGATCTTAAAGTCAATAGTCTGATTTTTACCATCCTCCTTTGATTCTAAAATTCTAAGAACCTTCATCTCATAGAGAAAAAGTCTGAAGCCTCGTCTGGTAAATAACCTTCTCGGAGTCATCCAGCATGTGAAAGAGAGAGAGACAGAGCTCAGACCTAGCCCTTCACTCCAAGGGGAGGGAGACCCTGCACAGCAATATGGCTGCAGGCAGGCCACCCTGCATGCCAGGTGGCAGGATGACATCTGGGTCATCTCATATCCGAGTTACCTTCCAGTTCTGCCTGACCACTACCTGCACAGAATACTTATTTAGTTACACTGGGAGAATGCTTCTTCATGGTGTTTTAAAATATTACATAAATAAATTAACCCAAATCAAAACATGAATATAAAGAAAGCTATTGTCTCAGGTAGAAATGTCTATAGTACTTTACAGTCCATTCCCTTGAGACACAGTGAGCATACTGGTGATGAAAGCTGGGGATGGGGGACTTGGATCACAACCCCAGCTCCCACTGTGTGAGCACAGTCCAGCCTGACCCTGGACTGAATGCTGTTCCCGACTGTGGTGTAACCTCACAACCACTAGCAAGATGGCTCCTGTGTATACCCATCTTACAGACTTGAGTGGTAAAATGATTTGCTTAGGTTTACCAAGCTAAGCCTGCATTTAAGCCAGTATACCTCTGCTCCAAGCCTGGCCTTTAAAAAGCAGCTTCCCTTCTTTAGAGCAGCACGGATCTGGGGGCATGGAAATTGCATTATGCCAAGCAGCAGCTGTTGCAGAGAGTGAGGGTGCTTAGAAAGAGCAGCACAGTGTCCTAATTACCTGCGGCAAGGAAAACATCTGTGTGGGAAAAGTAATGAAATTAATTCTAAAGTCTAGCGGTTGCCTACATTAATTGACGTTAATTAATGCCAAATTACAAGACACCTCCTATGGAATCGCATCATACCCTCACCAGAATTGAATATGGAAAGAGTTCATCACATTAAATGCTATTACAGCAAGCCCCAAGGGGAGTAAGAGTGATTGGTCCCTCATTATGAAGTGCAGCCAATTTCTTTTTGTTTCCATTAGGAGGGGAACAAGAACAAACAAGGAGCACTTTACCATGGGCAGGCGGTTTGGAATTGATCGGTTCCCCTTCAGCTTGTAGATTTCATTTTGAGCCACTCCAAGCAAGACATGGTTTCAAGACCTCTTCCTGGAGCTTTTCTTGGGTGCTTTGGTTGTACATTTTAAAATTCTCAGAACTAATACAATTATGTAAAGTTTAAAAATAAAATAAAATTTAAAAATAAAAAAAAAGGAGAGCCAACTTCAAAAAAAATAAATAAATAAAATAAAATTCTCAGCACAAGAACAGCTCATTGAACAGGTCTGCCTCACCGTGTGGCATGAGGAGTGGAGAGGGATGGAACAAGCAAAGGCGTTAGAGACGATTCCCTAATTCTGATGAGTAGAATCCCGCAAGCCCACCATGACCCTTGGGCCGCCTTCCCTGGCTAAGAAGTGCTGACCAGAGATTTGCATGCTGGTTGGTTGTCTGCCTCTCTCATATCACTGCCTCTGTACTAGCATTGACGTCTCGTATATATCTATTATTCATTTTCCCCATGCAAACATACATATGTAGATATCTATATATACCACTTGCACAAAATCGTGTCCAATAGCACATATTTTGGTAACCTACTTTTTAAAAACTTTTATTTTGGAATAATTTTAGATAAACAGAGAAGTTACCAAGATACTGCAGCTTTACCAAGCATCCCTTAATGCGAACATCTTATACAACCATGATCTATTTTTTTAAGCTAATAAATTAACATTTATACAACATTATTAGTTGATAACTATTTTATTATATAAAATGTATTAAGAATTTCTGTAAATCCTCGTATAAGGATTCATAACAAGCTATGTACTTTCTACAGTATATTTAGCTGTGCCTCAACTGTTGGCCATTTTGTTTTCTCTTACCTTTTTATTTATTTATTTTTTAAATTTAAATTTATTTATTTTAATTAGAGGCTAATTACTTTACAACATTGTATTGGTTTTGCCATACATCAACATGAATCCGCCACGGGTGTACACGTGTTCTCTTACCTTTTAAAATTATAAACAACACTATGATGAATATCAAAGTAACTAAATCTTTGCATGGTTCATTAATTATTTCTTCAAGTCAAATTCTCAGAAATGAACTCACAGTCAAAAGAGATTTTAATAAATGTTGATCCTTATTGACAAATTACCTCATGAAAACATAAACATACAGTTGCTCTTTTTCTTTCTCCTTTTTTTTTTGTATTTAGGTTTGTCCATTGATAATTTGAAGCCAAAACATACTTAACAAAAATTGGCCCCAAACTTGCTGGGGTTTTTCATGCAATGTAGTGGGAATAAACCAGACCTGGAGTCTGGCCAACCCAGTTTGAAAACCTATACTGCCCTTTCTATAATCTCCAGGAGCTTCATTCTCTTTACCTGCAAAATCAGTTGATAAATTACATGCCGTAGTATTGTGACGATTAAGTGTACCAAATGAATGTGAACATGCTTTAGAGTACTTGGCACATAAATGCACAGCAAATATTAGTTTCCCTATCCTTTTAATTTCTCCCCAAATCCCTCAGATTCATAATTTCCATATAGTTAAGTTATAAATATAAAGAGTTTATTTTTATATTTTCCATCTTATGTTTGTTCAGGGACCTTTGAAGAGAAAGTTGAAATCTTAAGAAAGAAATTATTAGACAACACTACAGATAAAACAAGCACAGTGTACTCATCAAGAAATCCTCAGGAGGTGGCAGTCTTACGAATTCTAATTGGAAAGTTGTATTTGTAATTGGAAGCCCGAGACTTCCTCAGTCAGAACCTTTGATTCAGACTGTTTTCATTCATTATCTCATGTAACAAGAAGCATGAGAAAGGGCGGCTCGGGGTTCAGCACAGTCAGACGCTCAGTGATGTCATCAGGGAATGGGCCCTTTCCATCTCTTTGTCATATTCATTGTGGAAGCTCAACTGTAAGACTCCTCCATGCACAGAAAGCCTAGAGCACTTCCAGACATATTGACACAGTGTTGTATGGGGGCAGAAGAAGGTTTTCTGCTATGCCTCCCTGTAGCCCCTTATAACTTCTTCTTTACTAGAACTGGATTTAACAGCACATGATGTAGGTGGAGTAGGAGGACTTGGAGTAAACACAGACCCAAGAGAATTACTCCCTGCATATCAGAGCTTCTGAGTGATGTGGGAGAAAGATGAGCCACCAGATCCACATTGGCTTTTCTGGCAAAGAGGTAGGGAGGAATGAGTATTGGACTGGTCACCAACAGTAATCAATAGTGAAATATAACTGGAATACTCAAATTCAGTTTTTTAAAGGACCTACAATGTGCCCCAACACGATCTAATCATTGTGAAAGGTTGCAGAAGAGAAAATAGACACATTATAGTTTTTGTACAACTTCTGAGTTTCAAAACATTTAGCATATATATTATTTCAGTTAATTCTTAGAACCAGACTATAAGATAGTTGACACTGGCATCCTCATTTGAGAAATGACAGTGATGAGACTCAGGGAGGTGAAGCGGTGTTCTTTGAGTGATGCAACTAGGGAGTGACCACGGCAGAACTCACACCCAGGTCTCACAGATGCCCGTCTCCATTTCTAGGATCCTGAGCTGCCTTCTGCAAGGCGGAAGTCAACTGAAAGCTATGCAAGGGTCTGATGGGGTATGAAATGGCGAGGTGAAGATTTTGTGTCCCACGAAGAGAAATGTTCTGGGAAGAGATGAGCCCCAGAAATTCTCTTCAGAGATGAAGATCATAAATTATGTCCTAAAATGAAACTTTATTAATTAAAGTTAATATAATTAATAATTAAAATTATATACATTTATATATTGTGTAATTATATAAATTTTATAATTATTATAATTCTAAAATATAAATATATTTAATATAATTATAATATATATTTATAATTTATATATTATAATTATAATTAATATAAGAATGTCTAAAAAAAGTAGATGGGGAAGGGAGAGTAGAAGCCTTTTCTTTAGTCGTTCTTTGGAGGACTAGATGAGTTAAAACACATACTTGAGAGCTATTTCCATCCCCACACAAGGCGGCAGGATAAAGGAAGACTGAATAAAGCTCTCCTCCTTCCCTCTCCTTAGAGCTTATCGGCAACTGTCAGCCATTGGTCAGTTGGAGCAAATGTGCATGTCGCCCTCTACTGGCACTGCTTGTAGAGTACAGGTTTGCCCAGATTCGGACTCGACTGAGCGACTGACCTGAACTTTAAGTAAAAGCAGTGGGCTGCTGTCTATGGGGTCGCACAGAGTCGGACACAACTGAAGCTTCTTAGAAGCAGCAGTGCTAGAAATGTCCTTCAAGGAAGTCATTGCTGCTGCTGCTAAGTCGCTTCAGTCGTGTCCGACACTGTGCGACCCCATAGACGGCAGCCCACCAGGCTCCCCCATCCCTGGGATTCTCCAGGCAAGAACACTGGAGTGGGTTGCCATTTCTTTCTCCAATGCATGCAAGTAAAAAGTGAAAGTGAGGTCGCTCAGTCGTGTCCGACTCTTAGCAACCCCATGGACTGCAGCCTACCAGGCTCTTCTGTCCATGTGATTTTCCAGGCAAGAGTACTGGAGTGGGGTGCCATTGCTTTCTCCAGGGAAGTCATTAGTGAATCCTTATATCCAACTCAGCGTACAATTGCCTACCCCCATTTCATGTAAATAATCATGTCCTTATTTCTCCATTTGGAGGAGTGTATTTCTTCATACATCTTTGTATGTCCTAAAATCAAACTCACCCATTCGTTAAACATCAAAAAAAAAGGTAAAATAATTTCCTTTTTCGTTCAAAAAGATATATTCCAGTAAAGTGCCATGTTCCAAAGAATATTTATTTATTATGTACTATGTGCTGATTTGAGAAGGAAATGGCAATCCACTCCAGGACTATTGCCTGGAAAAATCCCATGGACAGAGGAGCCTGGTAGGCTACAGCCCATGGGGTCGCAGAGAGACGGGCACGACTGAGCCACTTTACTTTCACTTTAGATTGTGATAAGTTCCATGAAGGGAATTAACAGGATGGAGTATTATTGAAAAGCAATCATAGGAGACCCCTAGAAATAACAGTAAGCTGAAATCTAGACCTTTGTTAGAGAACAACCTGGGGAGAAGCCTTTAGAACAGAGGGAATATAAATGTAAAGCCTCTTAAGTGGTAGAAAATGTGACCAAATTTCTAAACATATTTTAGGTCAGCTTGGAAGAATCACTTAGAGAGAAGAGATTAGTGTGAGGGGAGGTTGAGGCAGCACTGATGGAAGGTTTGAATGTATTCAGGAGCTCTGCAAAGGGAGTTCTGAGTGACGTCTGATTCATAGAGAGTGCAGAACAGTTGTGGCTGAAAAACAGACAGCCTCCCTGGTACAATATATTAATACTGTCAGCAGCAGGGGTCAAATCTGTTAAAAGCCATTTTTACTGGTATGTTTATCACCTGCTCTGGTCTCAGGTGAGAGGCAGGGTCTTAGTTTGCTGCTGCTGCTGCTGCTGCTAAGTCACTTCAGTCCTGTCTGACTCTGTGCGACCCCATAGACGGCAGCCCACTAGGCTCCTCTGTCCCTGGGATTCTCCAGGCAAGAGTACTGGAGTGGGTTGCCATTTCCTTCTCCAGGGTCTTAGTTTACTCAAATATAAAATGAGAGCAATGTTTCTGAGTATGGAAGCTCTTCTCAATTCTGTTTTATTTCCAATTAGTAATAGAAGAAAAACCTTTACCTTGACATAGGGCTGTATTGTTTATAACAGGGTACTTCTAGCATGAGATGACCAATGATTGCATGTATGTTTGTGTGTTTCCCTATTTATCAGAGTATGGCAGTGAATCCTATTAATAAGGAAAGAAAATAACTAAAAAAGCACAAGTATTATTGCCAGCTTTTGAATTTTTTTTTTTTTTTCAGTTTGGTTTGGAAGGAAAAAAAATTAGCTAACAGAATTTAGTATTCTATGATGACAAGAGTTGGTGGAGGCACTGGAAAATAGTGGTGGTGGTGTTGATAGCAAGTGAGTAAAATAATCATGAAAATTTAAACAATGATTATAACAACAGTAATGTGGTTAATAGAGAATGTGAGGTTTGTTGAAGGAACTGCAGATAGCAAGAGAAACAGAAATGTCTACTCTGACTCTATATACTGTGTGTAGATCACCCCACCCGCATTTTTTTCTTTTTCTTTTTCTTTTTTTTTTTTTTCAGATTCACAATACCTAACATGCCGAATGCAGAACTGCACAGAGGCCAACAGAAATAAACCTTTCCCAGGCTACATCGACCCAGACTCTCTGATTGTCCAGGACGATTATGTGTTTGTTCAGGTATGAAAGATCTGCTTCCGCTGATTGGCTCAAAGACATTTCCCTTCCCTGCTTCTAATGCAGCCCCTTCACCTGCTTGCCCTCCCTGAAGAACAATAGAGAAAGAAGCAAAGGCATTCTTTTTTTTTTTAACAAAAGGAACATTACCAAGTTGAAGCTTCTATACTAACAGAATAGTAATTCCTTCTATTGCCTGTGAATTTGAAGTTACTGCTTCTTAGTGAAAGAATTCAGAGATAAAGTAGTTGGTAAGAAGTGGATGTATTTGGAGAGAAACACAGTCCACAGAGTGTGGGCCATCTCAGAGGGCTAGTGAGAGTTTAGAAGTACGGCAGTTAGTTTTTACAGCCTGGGTAATTTCATAGGCTAATCAGTGGGAGGATTATTCCAGTTATTTGGGGGAAGAGGCAGGCATTTCCAGGACTTTTCGACCTTTCATGCTTGCCCTCAGAACTGTCATGGCATTGGTTGACATGTCTTTTAGCGTGCTAACTAGTACAGTGAGTGTATAATGCAGCTCACTGTGCCTTGGAAACAGAATCTTCCCGCATCTTGGACCCAGTTGGTTCTAATCCGTCTTTGCCATGTCCTATGACGTGTCATTCTTTTAAAGGTTCTGCCCTGTCCTCTTCCCTCCTGTTTCACTTCCTTGGGGCAGTGTCTGGGCATGTGTCAAAACGGGGTCCTGGGGACACTGCTCTGAATACTCAGGTTGTCTCCAGAACTAAGCACACTTGTATTCATCCTCGTCACATTCTGCGTTCCAAAGAGGCTCCCTTCAGTTGTCAATAGGACTGAGCAGATATGTCAGTCTCTTCCTAGAGCAGTCAGCCAACAAGCCCCCTCTTCTGAACCTGCCTTAAAAATAGAGAGCCAGGTGGTAATAAGCTGTGGGGTGGCTGGAGGTGGTGGGCGGCAGAGCCAGTAATCAGCCATTATTGTCAGACACTGCTGTGATTAGGATCAAGAGAATTTAGATGAGACATTCAGGTGGGTTTTTCACTTTCAGAGAGAGTAGAGAACAATTTGAGAAACTGTGGGTTCAGGAGCAATTAGAAGGGAGAAGGAACAAGTATCCTTTGTTTCTTTTTGCAGTTAATAAAACTTTAAACTTGTTTGGACAAAACATTTAAAAACTCAGTTGTTGCTTTTCATGTTAAAATTGACAAAGTTACTATTGCTAAATAGTTTATATATAATACACTACATACATACAATTTCACTATGATTGAGACATTCTAGACACTACTATATGTACTTGGACAAGAAGTTATAATTTAGAATATTTGATCCCAAATATCGAAAAGCAAATGTTCAAATTCCTTGTACTTTTAAACTATTTCACAATTACACACACACACACACTTCCTTTTTTCTTCAGGAAAATGAGTAATGAGCACTCTGATAATTTCAGCATCAAATTATCAAGTGACACTAAAATGGAAAATGGTTACCCATATTGGTTCTATATATAATTCATTTCTCCATCAGTGGTGCTTCCAGGGACCTTTCCTGTTTTATATTAACAGTTTATAATCCACATATATGACTTACAAATGAGAATCAAGTGTGCATTTAGAGTTTCATATATATTTTTACCCAGGCCGCTATGAATATATAACCCATCTCTAGGACTAAGAGAGAGCTGGCCACATCATGGTGAATATAATAACTTTCCAGTCACATTTTTATGTGTCTGATGAAAATTCACCCAGAGCATTTGTTGACATTCTGAGTATGCAAACCAACTGACTTCAAACTCCAGGTGTTTATATGAGTTAAGAGTGGCAACAGGAATCCAGAGAAACTGAGAGTAAAATGGTGGTTTTCAGAAGCTAGGGAAATGGGGAGATGCTGGTCAAGGGTATACGTGTCTAGCTATAAGTTCTGGGGATATAGTATACAGCATGGAGGCTATACTATATTATATACTTGAAAATCATTAAGAGAATAAGTCTGAAATGTTATCAACATACACACAGACACACACACATACAATCTTAACTAAATGAAAAGATGGAGGTGATTGCTAACCTTATATGTGGTAAACATTTCATAATATGTATGCATCAAATCATTGTACACTTTAAAACTGCATACGTTATGTGTCAATAATATCTCATTAAAGGTGGATTAAGGGAGAGTTTGGCAGTGCAGCCCTGACACCTCATTCATGGTGCTCAACTGAGATGGAGACCACCCTGCTCTTCCCCCTCCCTCAGACCCACCGGGTTCTTTGGGCTGTACATCCTGGAAGGACCTGGGGCAGTAGCACACCATTCTCTTCCGGGAGGGGGAGATCGAGAATGATTTAGAACCCGGAGATGGGGGCGCCGGTCCTGCCACTGTGTGCCCTGGCCCATTCCCTTTTGATATGGCACGGGGACCTGTTTGTGTGGTCACAGTCTTGGGGCTAGAGAGAGCTGGGTTGCTGAGGGGCTCTGATCCAATATACTCTCAGGCTTGTGTCAGTTAAAAGAAAAATAACCAAAATTCTTTCCTGACTTCTGAGCCACAAGGCAAGTCGAAGAATTGTATTTCTGTCAAGCGGGTTCAGTTTGGGCCTCTGACCAACTCACATACACCGGGTGGTTTTGGAACTGGATGCCAGTGCTTTGCACTTGCCCGCAGCAGCCACTCGCGCTGTTGCGCTGGCACTTACCCCTTCCGGGCAGGGACTGTTCTTCTGTGACCCGTAACTGGTAGTGACTCCTTTTACCACCTTTGTGCTTACGTTGCAGCTGACATCAGGGGGACGGCCACATTACTACGTGTCCTACCGAAGGAATGCGTTTGCCCAGATGAAGCTCCCCAAATATGCTTTGCCCAAGGTATGGCCTGAATCAGCTCCTCTATTTCAGTACCTATTCTTTTTCCCAAGGACCCTTTCAGTCTCTTGTAGTTATTTTTTTTAAATTCCCCATCTCCATTTCTCAAATTCACTTATATTCTTTTTTGCCAATCTCACCATCTTCCTTTCTCTGTCGGTGGTCCCTCCCTCTCATATCCCTCTTTTCCTCTCTCTGATTCTTTGTAATTCTTACTACAGGGACATCTGAGTACACTGATAACTGATTTGCTTTTGCTTGCCAAGTGGTATGTATTGGTTTTTAGCAAAACAGAAACTATGCTTTGGAAACACAGTATATCAGAGCAACAGGTATGATACATATATATTCTGACCTGTTGTTATTATTTATAAAGTGATACATTCACTGTATCACAGATACAGTGATACAGCTTCTGACCTTTGCTTTCCCTCCCAGTGGAACTTATGAGACTAGTTGTCTTTAGGGTTCAGCGACACAGCTAATTTTTTAAACTTTCCCCAAAACGTACTCTTTTGAAAATAGAGGCAGACAAGAGACTCCCAACAGCTCACATCCCCAGGCTGTCTCTCTATAAACACTGAAGAACTGTGTTAATACGGAGCGCCACCTAGTGGAAGTGAAACTTACTTAGGCGCTCAAAGTTGCGGATTTGCGGTCTTGTTGCCACTGTGGTATTTTAAGTGGCAGTAAATTGTTAAATGCATCGTGCCTTTTTTTCTAGCAACAACCACTGAAATGCGTCTTCATTAAAAAAAAAATTATTGAAGTATAGTTTATTTGCAGTATTATATTAGCTTCAAGTGTACAACATAGTGAGTCAATATTTTTTCTAGGTTATATACTCCATTTAAAGTTATTATAAAATAATGGCTATATTTTCTTGTACTGTATAATATACCCTTATTTATTTTATACGTCGTAGTTTATGTCTCTTAATCTCATACCTTTATCTATCCCCTTTACCATTCCTTTTCCCCACTGGTAACCACTATTTTGTTCTCTGTATCTGTGAGTCTGCTTCTCTTTTGTTACGTACATTTGTTTGCCTTATTTTTTAGATTCCACATATAAGCTATAGCAGAGAATGTGTCTTTCTCTAACTTATTTCATAAGCATAATTCTCTTTTGGTCCATCCTCATTGTCACAAAAGGCAATATTTCATCCATTTTTATGACTAATATTCCATCGTATATTGATATGTATGTTGCTGCTAAGTCGCTTCAGTTGTGTCCGACTCTGTGCGACCCCATAGACGGCAGCCCACCAGGCTCCCCCATCCCTGGGATTCTCCAGGCAAGAACACTGGAGTGGGCTGCCATTTCCTTCTCCAATGCATGAAAGGGAAACGTGAAAGTGAAGTCACTCAGTCGTGTCCAACTCTTCACGACCCCATGGACTGCAGCCCACCAAGCTCCTCCGTCCATGGGATTTTCCAGGCAAGAGTACTGGAGTGGGGTGCCATCGCCTTCTCCGATTGATATGTATAATGGGATACATATGTGTACACACACATGCATATGTGTAGTTATATATATATATATATATATATTTGGGTGCATTTATCTTTTTTAATTAGTGTTT
This sequence comes from Bubalus bubalis, assembly GCF_019923935.1. NCBI lineage: Eukaryota > Metazoa > Chordata > Mammalia > Artiodactyla > Bovidae > Bubalus > Bubalus bubalis. The sequence continues at coordinate 27,648,190 of NC_059179.1, read as the reverse complement.
TGTTTTCTTTGACTATATACCCAGCAGTGAAATTGCTGGATCATATGGTAGTTCTATTTTTAGTTTTCTGAGGAACCGCCATATTATTCTTCACAGTGACTACGCCAATTTGCATTCCCACCAACAGTATACTAGGGTTCTCTTTTCTCTGTATCCTTGCTAATCCTTTGGAGCTTTTTGATGATAGCCATTCTGACAGGTGGGTGTGTTGATCGTAAAACAAGGAAGATGTATGTGGTTATAAGAAGGGAAGAGTGTAGGTTTAAATGCAGCTCAGCTTTGAAATCTTTGGTTGAACAAGGAGCATCAATAACTTCTTTTCAATTGTATTTTCATGACTCTGTGTCTTGTGTTTTTATTGCTGAGTTTGTAATATGGTCTCTTGGACCAATACCAGCCTCCTGCCCAGGGGCCCTGTGATAGATCCGGCACAAGGGCACTGCAGGTCTTCTCTCCCAGGAGAGCCAGTGGCTTCTCCAGGCAGAATTCTTCTTGGCCATCACTCTGCCCCTAACCCTAGCGTAGTGAAAGGTGAGCTGTAAACCTCAGCCCATTAGAGATAATAACACATTAAATTATGCTGTTAACTTCAAAAAACTATTTCCATGTGAGTAGTTACTATTTTCAGCTGCTAAGAGATTAATAACAGTGGTAATTGCCCAGAACTGTATGCCTGTGCCTGTATATGTTTAAATGCTCCTCACTCGTGATTTAGCTTGAACTATCTGTCCATGGGGTCACACAGAGTCGGACACGACTGAAGCGACTTAGCATAGCATGCATACATAGCATTTTACAAAAAGACAAACACAACATTGGAGTTGTGCCTTAGATGAGAATTGGGTAAAGTCAGTAAAAGAAAAATTTAGTGTTGTTAAAATTTCCCTTGGTAATCTTTTAGGGAGGTCCATGAGGGAGTTGGTCATGTTATCTTGGTAAGTTCAACAGAGCTGGTGGTTTTATTTCTTTTGCTTTGTTTCCCTTGAGCACTGAAATAAGTTTCTGACTTTGATTGACTGACAAATGAAGTAGTTGGCTTGCAAGATTTACACCTTTAAAAACAAGAATACACTCAATGCAGTGAGATGCTTCTGTTCAAGAGGCATGTGGGAATTGGGACCAAATCAGAAAACAGCATATCTGAGCCACTCATCTCTTGTTTACTTTTTCTTGGGAATATACTTTGTGAGTGGAATAAGTTTCAGCTAAACTAAATGCTACTTGCTGCAGAATCAAGGCTAAAATATAAGTCTCTGGACTCCCAGACCAGCATTCCTTGTATTATACTCTTCTACTCTCAAAATAAATTAATAGATTCTATAACTAAAAGGGAGCAGCACCTCCCACTCCCCCAGATTTTTATACACTGAGTAGCGTCCAAAGAAAAAGTCCCATTGATCTAAGTTGTCTCAGAAATGGTAGTTTAAAATCAAAGAAATCACTTTGGTCCCTTGGCTGGTGTTAGGAAATGCATACTTTCCATTGCTTTTTCATAGCCATCCCACCAATCACTGTGGATTATCGCGCCCAGTGGTAACGTGCCAATCTGGAAAGAGTTTTACTTTGAGCCTAAATTGGCTATCTGCACCCCCACCCCCACCCCCACCCCCACTCCACTGTCCCGGATGAGCATTTTCCATTACTCAGCCTCATCCGAGGTCTGAGGATAGAATGTGGTGATTAATTTAGCTTGTTCCCAGAAAAATCAGAGCCACTACAGCAAATGAATGTATTATTTGGTCCAAGTAGGTGTTTATTATTTAAGGCAAAGAGATGCCTCATTACAATCCCATTACGCCTTCAAAGAGAAGCCTCAGCTTGGGTGGAGTGATCCATGGCCAAGATGTGTATGTTTCATGACCTGCTATCAAACCTTTTCCTGCTGCAGCAGGAAAGGAGCAAAGCTCCATGCTCACTGAAAGAATGGAGACAAAAGACAGCACTTCCATGCTCAGATTTTCTTTAGAAATCCCCTTCCATTGCATCAGCTCTGAAAAGACTGAGGTTAACCTGAGCTGTATTAAAAAAAATAATAATACAATGGCAAAGATGATCGGAAAGCAGGGGTGGGGAGATTTTAATATTGCTGTTACAATTAAGAGCCTGAGGCCCAGCAGAAGGAGAGCTAGTGACCATTTTCCTCCCTTAACATACTTGGAGCTCATTCTGAGCTACTCAAGTGAGATAAATGAGGCAATACATATGAAAGTGCTTTGAGCATTTTGGAGGACAGATACTCTATAAAAGCAAGGTAATATTATTATTAGTATGGATCTAGTTGTCTGTGTTGGAGAAGATCGATGTGAACTGGGGTGTGGGTGATGAAAAGGCTGCTTGATTCACAGCGAGAGACCCTAATTCCAGACCTAGTTCTGTCACTCACCTGCTCTGAACCTTGGGCTGGTTTATCAATTTCTCTGTTTTTGTTTTTTTTTTTCTTCTTCTTTTTTTACATACAGAGCTTAGATTCAAAATAATATTTTCTCAAATGTGTTATTCAATAAAATGCCTTTAGAGATGCTTCATGAAAATTTGGTTTATGATTGAAAGTTTAAAAAAGGAAATAAACTCCATTCCATGCTCTTTGTCTGGAGACTAACAAGGTCACCAGTATTTAAAGGTTCTAGGATGTCCTGTGAGCAAGAAAGCTGTATAATTTGCATTCATCAAAACATTTTACAAAGGGATCCATTAAAAAAAAAAAAACTATTAAAATCCAACAATATTGATGTCCTATCGAATGGACATTGGGAAATGCTCTAAAAGATCTCAGAGTTCACTTCTTGGTCTAAAATTTTGTGTCTCAGTATGAGCTTTCAACATGAAGTGCCATTTTGGGCGAAATAGCATGTTTTCCTGATATAAGTGGATGTAGACAAGAAAAGGAAAGATGGTATTTAAATATGTCATCGGTTTCAGTTAAAATATTTAAGACCAATGTCATCTGTCATTTTTAAACAGTCTATTCAATAAAATTAGATTGTATTTGGAGAAAGAGATCTGTCCTTGGCCCTTATCTGGTGATGACCATTTAATCTGTTGTTTTTTAATTAACTGATTTTTAATTAAAGGATAATTGCTTTACAACGTCGTGTTGGTTTCTGCCATACATCAACATGAATCAGCCATAGTTCTGTGAATAGTTCTCTAAGTGACTTAAACATTTAAAAGCATCCATGTTTTCTCTTCCACATCTACCAAGGACAAGTTTAAGTGGGCTGGGATAATACAGATGATTTACTCTGGCCCCTAAGATTATTTAATACGTCGTGTATTTCGTGTATTTGTGGCCCAGACCTCGGAGGTTCACGAGGGCACTGATTCACTCCAAAGACAGAGGTGGGAATTAGTTATGTGATGTTCGGGTTAGTGCTGAAATATTTCCGCTGGAACTCAGGGATGGTGCTGTACCCGCTGACAAGAAAGGAAACATGAATTGGGAGTAGTTGTTTCAAAGTTCTAAATGCTAGTGTGAGGAGGTTGATATTTGTCTTGTAGGAAACGGGAAACAATTGGCCCTCCATGGACGAATGACCCTTGGGCTAATTCCCACAGTTAATTGCTTCCATTAGGAAAAAAAACAAAAACAAAAAACATGTGGGTGAACCACTTTTTTATTAAGTGTATTAGTGTATATATAATATATATAAATATAATATTTCAATACCCTAATATTTGCAATGAACAGAAAGGCCAAATCAACCTGGCTTAATCAACAAAGGAGATTTAGGGTTTGTGTAACTAAAAATAGCTAGCATGTATGGTTCCAGGCACTGTTTGTTAAATGCTTAATACTTACTAACTGATTTAATCCATTCAACTCCATGAGGCATGCTATTATCTCTAGTTTGCAGGTAGAAATTTTGAGGCACAAAGTTCTGTTCACACAGCTAAATTTCAGAGCTAGGATTTGAACTTAGGTTTATTTAAAGACCATTCTTTCAATCATTTTGCTTTATTGTCCTCTCTAACAAGTTCACACATGGCCAGACTTCTTAGGTATCCACATTCAGAGACTCCAAGAGTGTCACAGAATTTGAACCATCTCTCTTTACCTTTTGAACCTACTTTTTTTTTTTTCTGGATTGGCTTATCCTCTACCTGCAAGATATGTCTCAAACAGATCTAGATTTTATTTTTTATTCTGACTGCTTGCGAACTAACAGTAAAATATAGTTTCTCTCTCTGTGTAGTAATTCACAGTCATTCTAGAATCATGTCTTAAGTTTGCTTGGCTGGAATGTCCATTGCCAATACAACAATCAGCGTTCCCTGAATGCTAGGCTTGCAAGATCACTTCTGGTGCTGAAGGTGGGAGAAAGTAGCAAAGACTGAGCATAGAGGGAAATTTGTCTGAGAGGGATGAGAATGTTTTTCAAAGAACATCAAGCTACCATTGCCAGAAGAAATGTACATAAGAAAAATAAAATGTACTTAAGTAAATCATGCATTGGGCAGCCTTTATACCAAACCTCACTTTGCATTATCGACCACCTTGGATCCATGGGCAGGATTCATTGGTGGGCTCCTGACTCTGGATTATTCCTATAAAATTGCAATCAGACTCCAGAGTACGGCAGTAAGGTCTGAAAAGGGGTCAGGAACATGAAACCCTTTGAGTAAGGACGTCTTCCTTCTAGAATCACGTGAGTTCACTATGATCAACAATGAGAGGCTCATTCCTCTGTGTCTAAAACAGACTTGAAGCTGACTGCTGACTGACTGATTGAGAGAATATGGGCAGAGGTTACAATGAGAAATTTACAAGTTAGGTAGAATTGGAATTGTTGTCAAGGAAGACTGACGGATGTCCTGAAGCCTTTCAAGGAGAATAGATGATTCCTCTTGGAGAGTCTGAGCACTGAGCTACACAAAGGCCAAGGATCTTTTCAGGTTGTTCTTCTATCTTTAGGCTTATGTGCAATTCTGTTTTGTTTTGTTTTGATTTTGGGTTTTTAAAGTGATACTGATATGTACCACCTTGGGTGAAGGGGGAAAGATTGCTGAGAGCAATGAGCTGGCATCCTTGAGGGAGACGGCAGGCCTTGGTATGAGACAGCAAGCCCTGGTCTGTGTCAGCCTCTCCCTGAACACCTACTCCTCTGGGGTCAGAAGTCGGGGAGAAAGGATTCAGAACCGCCACCCCAGGGGTTCTGCTCACTGCCTCTCATTACCTCTGCCTTGTTTCTATCTTCCAGGACAACAAGAGGCTGAAAACATCATCAATTATGCAGAGTGTTTTTCCTTCTTTTATTTAAGGTTTCCTGCTGAACTTCTCAGGGTACATGTTTAGATAAGCTAAGACCTGGAGTGCTCATTAACCTGAAGGTTAGTACTCTGGGGTCTCAGGTAAACGTTTTTCCTCTGGGATTTCTAGGGCTTGCTGAGCCTTAGGGAAGTGCTTCTCAAACTTGGATGTGCATATTATCCATCCATGGATCTTATTAAAATCCAGGTTTCTATCTGACAGGTGAGGCCTCAGGTTCTGTGTGTCTAAACGTCTTACGGGTGATGGTCATGCTGCTGTTCCATAGACCACACTGAGAGAGGCAAAGCTTGTCTGTTTTCTCTCTGTCCCTCGTTCTGTCCCGTATATGCCTTCTGAGCATGTACTCTGTGTTTTGCAAATTTATCAGGATGCCTGATTCTCCAAAGTCATACATCTTTGAGAAATTATCCTCCAAAGTATCTAATGAGGCAATTATATTGTAACTGAGCTACCAAGCATCTCTCTGTCTTATTTTCTGATGACCTTACCTTGTAAGTGACAAAGGAAATATGTGACTAACACTCAACTAATTGTTATTTCACAGATACACAAAAAGAAAATCTCTATCTTCCCTCACGCTACCTATGTGCCTGTCCTGGTGTTCCTCATCTTCACATCCTGTGGATACATGCCAGGGGCACGTATAAAATGTTCTTCCTCTCCCCTTCCCTGTGTCTTTCCTTAGGACATGCACGTCATCAGCACGGATGAGAACCAAGTGTTTGCAGCGGTCCAAGAGTGGAACCAGAATGACACGTACAACCTCTACATCTCAGACACACGTGGAGTCTACTTCACCCTGGCCTTAGAGAATGTCCAGAGCAGCAGAGGCCCTGAGGGCAACGTCATGATCGACCTCTATGAGGTATGTCACAAGGCATGTGTGGTCTTCCGCCACTGCAGAGCTTTGACCGGCAGTTGAAGGCCATGGGTTGGCCCTTCCCTCAGTCATTTTAATGACTAGTTCCTTACGTGGCCTCAGTCTGTTTGGGAGAGGGAAGGGATTGCAGAACATTTATATTGGTCAATTTGCAATTCACAAGACATCTCTGGGAGGGATTCTTTGTTGACCAAGTCCAGAGGACTTGGAAAGTATCTGGGGAAGCAGTTAGGTAATTAAAAGGTTTGAATAAGAGTGGGCCTAGTATGAAGTTTGAAAATAGTCTTAAAGGACTGATAGATGTCAGGGATGGAGCAAAGAAGTGACGGGCAGTGCTCTCTTATGTCTCAAAAGAAAGAACTAAGAGAACATCTTTGGGTTGCATCAGAACACACTCCCTTGACAAATGCTTTACCTATTTAGTTCATGCAGAATATTGAGCAGAGTTCCCTGTGCTATACAGTAGATCCTTGTTTGTTACCTATTTTAAATACAGCAGTGTGTACTTGTCAATCCCAAACTCTCAATCTATCCTTCATATATGTGTAACTGAATCACGTTGCTGTACATGTGAAATTAACACAACATTGTTAATCAACTATGCCCAAATACAAACTAAAACTTGAAAATTATTGTAGCTAAATATTGGGGGGGAAAAGAAGACACTCACTTGGACTTGAAGACCTTTCTGACTACATAACCTCTACAGGCTGATTGTCATCTTCTCAGGGGTCCAATGTATAAGATAAGATTCATATGTCTTTCTTTTCCTAAAAAGGGCTAAGGAGGAGAAACAAAAAGCAGAGTTTACCAGATTTCCTTAAGGGAACTCTGACCCTTTTTTTCTCAGAAGGACCAGGTTCAAAATAAAGTCATGTGTTGGCTCAGTTAGCTTTCATGACAAACACCAACACTTTACTGGCTATTTAAAGTAGAGTCAGGTAAAAGAAAGTTGCTATTTGAGGACGGATTTTATCCATGCGTCAGTCTTGTGCTATGAAGGATTCATAGTGGGTTATAATGAGCCATTACAAAACATATTTGGAATTTGGGAAGTGCAAACATCTATTTATATTCTATTGAAAAATAGTTATAAAACTGATTTAAATGTGTTCAGTCGCAATGATACTGTCATTTGGTTGAGGATAAGCTCAGAGAATATAAGTTGTTTGTGTGATGAGTAGAAAGGGAATCATATCCAGTTATGTCAAAGAAAGAAGCCAATTTCACTTAAGAAACGTAAACCTATCATTGGAATTCTTTTAATGCTCTCTATATTCCTTCATCTTTAGGTATTTTGGGGAATTTTCTTCTAGTATCTAAACTTCTCTGTATGTATAAAGGCATGTTAGCAAACTGTAAGCACAACTCAGAGCTCAAGTATTTGTAATGGAAATTACAGTAGACAGCGTAGGACATAGTTTGTGTGTATATATTTAGGAAAATACCCTGCAAACTTTTTATGCAGTCACAAATTTCTTCCACTTCATTTCCTGCCCATGTTCCCAATAAATATAGTATCATATATCTCAGCCTCAAACAGAACATGTATTCTGGAAAACATTTACGTATTCTAGTGATTTACTTTTAAATTCATGTTGGATAAAATTGTAATTTAGGGTGTAAATTTTGGAGTCAAGCAGGCTGGGTTTAAATCCTGGCCATGCCATATATATATCTCCGTGAGATAAATCCAACAACTTTTGAGCCTTAGTCTCCTTGTTTAAAATAAGGGGATAAATGTAATATCTACTTGATAGGATTTCTTTGAGGATGAAATAAGCTAATCTTCTTAAAGTACTGTGAACAGTGCCTGAAATATAGCAATACTCAACTGATTATAGATAGTATAATCAATATTACATTCCAATGAGTTTAAGCCTGAAAACAATGTTCTAGTCTTATAATCTTAAAACCATCCCATATTATTTAAATGCCCAATGTACTTCCACTGTTCAGAATCTCTACTTCTTCATGTATTGCAGTTAGCAAGGCCACATGCCATCCTTTATCACCAAAGTTGTCTTCTTATGCCATGCATGCATGCTCAGTCATGTCTGACTCTTCTCAGAGTGTGTGACCCCACAGATTATAGTCCTCCAGGCTTCTCTGTCCATGGGATTTCCCAGGAAAGAATACTGGAGTGGGTTGCCATTTCCTTCTCCAGGGGATCTTCCCAACCAGGGATTGAACCCGGGTCTCCTGCATTGCAGGCACATTCTTTACCATCTGAACCTTTTCTTATAAACAAATGTAAATGGCCACATTTCAGTCCTCTTTTGTAAATTTCTTATAAACATTTAAACTTTAAGTGTATTTTGTTGAAATATCACACATTTTCTTGCTTTGATCCAGTATTTACAGTGGAAATATCTTGCTTCGAGAGTGTTAAATCTACTCAACTGTCCCACACTAATTGGCCAGTTGGCTTCTCTGGCCTTGGATCTGTCCCTGCTCTCTTGAAAACATCTTCTGATTTTCAGCTGGTGTTTTTCCTTCCTGCTGACCTTCTCCCTCTTTTTAAGTCCATGTGGAATGGTTTCTCTGGTTAATTTTATTTTCTGCCAAAATATAGAACATTTTAATTAGTCCCTTGATGATGGAAAAGATGACAGATTTGAACAAGAATGACTTTGTCATGTCCTGTTATTTGCAACTGTCTCCATGAATGGTTTTCTGAAATCAAAAATTACTAACAGGCAGGGGCTGAGAAGAGGAACCAGAGTGACTCTGAACACGGCCAGCCATTTTTTGGTAACCTTTGTGTTTTCCCTTTGCATCTCTCCTTTCAGTTGACTGTAGGGAAGCTGCTGGCTCTTATTATCCTCACTTTGAACGGTGGTGGGACTACATTACGTAAAGGTGTTCTGCATCCTGGGGCCAGGGGAAGAAGAGGCTTTGTTTTACTAACCTGGCAGTTCACACAAACTTATTTGAAATTGATGTGATCAGAACAGCAATGCCATATAGGCTGATTACCTAGATAGAAAGAATATTGGCTGACATGGAACCTGGCACAAGTGTTCCTTAAAGCTGATTGTTCTGCCTAGCAGGAAGCTGAAAGCCATCCAGCATGAATTTCCCAGTAGAATGACAATGAATGATCAGTGGTTAGAGATAAATGAGAAGTAAGAAAATCCATAAATGAATTAATAAGGAGGAGAGATGAGCAACATGCCAGGTGGGGGTGACAGAGATAGAATATATAGAATGCACATCTGCTCATGTTTTGGGGGTGACAGAGGAAGATGACATGCATTCTTGGCCTCTACATGCTGATCACCTGCTGTTCTCATGTGCTGTTTAAATTATGTTAGCCGAGGTGAACTGTGTAATATGACTGTGTGATGAGTCTGTGTATCAGGCATATGTATTGTTGGTGAGTCTATGTGGGAAATGCAGAGGGAGGCACAGTTCTCATGAAAAACAATCATTTTATTTACTCTCTCCTTGGAACCTTACAACAAATGCGGTTCTCTCTACACCAGAACCATGTGTATGTATGTGTTGAGATAGGGAAATGTTGGGGACAAAGTGTTGGGGCCCTATCTTACATGGTTTAGTTATTGAAATACCAAAAATTCCCCTCAATGTGAGGTAACCATTGCCATGGACCCCATTCATGAAGAGTCAAGATGTGAGTCAGGAAAGTTGGCCTCAGAACAAAAATGCTGGGTAGTGATTTTTGTTGAAGAAAGATCACAGTAAATAGATAATATTTGGAATACCATTTAGATACATTATAAAGAAGCTTTTAAATTATCTCATTCAATCTGTATATTAACTTTATGACACAGGGACTGGAATCATCACTCTTGTTTATAAGTAAATGGAGGCAGAGAAAATGCAATCATTTTTTATAAGATTACAAAGCTCATAAGTGTCAGGATTAGGATCTGCATTCTAGAGTGTGCAATCTTTTAACTAGAAACTATTGTGTGTCTCCAGAAAGATCAGCATTCAGGCTTCTATTTGATTGTGGCCAAGTAGTAACCATAACATAGAAGCCCATTAGAGAGCAGCATAAATCATATTAGACTATACCTATAGAAGAGATCAGACGGGAAGAAGAAAATGGTCTGGGAAAAAGCCAACATAAACAGAATCAACAGATGATGGCTTTGGACCTGTTCACCATTTACTAAACCAAGTCCTGAGCCTACAGTTTAAGCAAATTCACCCTTATGTTATCCCGAAACTCCCACTTTTGCCTGGTGGATGTGTTCATGCAAGAGAATCCTAGAAACAAGTGTCCTAAGATTCTGTCATTCCTGAGGAGCACAAATTCTCCAGGGGCACCATGTGGAGCAGGTCACAGAAGACAGCAGGCTTGATGGTGGCCGGAGCAAAAGAGCTGCGATGAGTGTGTCTGAGACACATGGTTCCTGGTATATCTGTCTGGAGTGGATGATGATACGGAGTCTGACAGCTCTGGGCAATATCCTCCCTCCTCTGGGAAGGGGATACTAATTAATGATGATGGCGAGCCCTTTGGTGTAATGGACAATGACAGTTCATCCCAGACAAGCAGAAGGGGTTGTGTTGAGAATGTAGCCACCTGGCTGCGAATTCAGAATGCACAGAATGTATGCATGCATGAGTGAGGCACAGTGGGCGGTATGACAGATGTAACTGGTGAGCGGTGCATTTTGTTACACACATAGTGTCTTCTGTATGTTATGAGCTGCTGCTGCTGCTGCTAAGTCACTTCAGTAGTGTCCGACTCTGTGCGACCCCATAGATGGCAGCCCACCAGGCCCCCGTCCCTGGGATTCTCCAGGCAAGAACACTGGAGTGGGTTGCCATTTCCTTCTCCAGTGCATGAAAGTGAAAAGTGAAAGTGAAGTCGCTCAGTCCTGTCCAACTCTTAGCGACCCCACGGACTGCAGCCTACCAGGCTCCTCCGTCCATGGGATTTGCCAGGCAAGAGTACTGGAGTGGGGTGCCATTGCCTTCTCTGATGTTATGAGCACCTCTCTCCAAAAGAGAAAGCTCCACAATTCTGATGATGTAGCTACACCTTGATTCTTGGGAAAAGACTACCTCTTACAATCCAGCATAAGAGGTAGGGAAGAAAATTCCTCTCCCATTTAGGACATAGTTATTGCAAGACATAGAATATACCCTCTAATTATTTAAGGTGATTCTCTCCCTGGGTAGGTGAGTGCTGCCTGACCAAGACAACAGGGAAGGAAAAAATACTTAGCCTTTGTTGGCAGTGGGTTCTCTGATGACAAAGGCACTTGCTGGGTATGTGTCTCTCCTGGCTGGGATCCTCTCTTTAGAACAAAAAATATCCTGTCTCCAAAGACATAATGGTGGCAGTATGTTCTCTTTCCCACCATTGTCATTTATTCATTTTTTAAATTCTCTTCTAAGTTTGATATTTCAGATTCATAATTAAAGTCTGAGATAGAGAGGATGGGAAGAATCAGCTCCCAGCCAGCATCAGGGAAATAAGCAAAATTTCCTGTGTGGGAATCTTTCTAACATGGCCACCATGTGGAATGTATGAAAGATTTGGGGTAGAAGAGCACCTTCTAAGGAGGAATATTAAGAAACAAAGGAGATATCTGGAGTTCTTTATTAAAATCACTAAAGAAATCTAAGTCCCAGGACCTGGCATATTTTGACTCTCAAAAAAAACCTGCAGAGTGAATGTACACTTCCTTAGACATTCTAGGTGCTATTTTCCTGGTACCTAGAATGCATAAGTGATGGATATTAAAAATATTAATTGAGCAACTACTGAGTACATGTACTGAAGAATGAATGAAAAGCAATTTCCTGTAATATCTACATATAACATTTCTCTCAGGATGAGAGAGAAGTTTGAAGAACTAGTATTGCCAAAGGGTTAGGTTCTTGGGTTCTCAAGTCAGACACACTGATGTGGAGTGCATTCCCAAGGTTCTTGGGGGAATGGCCTTAGAGTGATTGGCCCCATCCGGTATTTGGTTCTTGCGTGTGTAGAATGAGGATGCAATGAGTCTGCCACTTACACTGCATGGAGGGATGGATGTGCACTTGCTTGCAAAAAGCCTTTCATGTCATGTCTGACATTTCTTAAGTATTTCATCAATTTGGGGCACTATGAATTTGCTCTCTCTTTTAATGCAGAATTCTTACTACCTATTTTACTAAAAACAAAAGTAGCACTTCTTGTATAAAGTGATTTTCCATTATCAATTTCAGTGAGAGAATATGGTGGATTGAATGATAATCCAGAAGTTATACCCAAGTGAGACATGATGATGTGCAAGATGACAGGAGAAGCTAGGAAGAATTCACATGTGGTAAGAAGTTTGAGGAGTACCAGACACATTTCCAGGAAGACCAGTGCCCTTGAGAAGCTTACACGGTTGTTGAGAACCAAGATGTAGGTACCATCTGTGTGAGAGACATATTGAAGGACAGAGAAGAAGAGTTGGGGACAGTCAGGATTAAAAGAGAGGTTCTGGTTTCTGGTAAAGACTTACTGAGCTGGGTCTTGAAGGAATGGTAGGGAGAGATCAGCGTTGGGATGCTGTCCCAGGGAGTGGGGGTAGCCTTCATGATCAAAAAAGGAAGAGAAGAGAAGTAAAGGTGGCACTTGGAGGCTGATATCCTGAGGGCAGGGCTTTGTGTTGTCTTGAGGTTTGAACTCTGACACTTCATGTTGAAAAATCCAGTCAACGTGGTATTTTTGGCTTGTAGGATGTTAGAGAATAAGAAATAATGACTAAATAACTTTGAAACTTTTGGTATCATATTCCCCCATATGACAAAGAAATAAAAGTGGCTTCTCAACATACTCAGCGTCTTTGTGCAGAATTGAGACAGGCAGAAGAGGTAATAGCAGCTCTTCCCTGAAGGGAGGCAGACTGCCAGCAGCGGGGTGTGCCATCTCCATAGGTGCGTCTTCCTGACCTCCGTGTCTACGTGAAGGCATGCTTCAGTGGGAATACTGGTCCACCCTCCACCCCGCAACCTGCCCTATCATCCCACCACAGCCCACCCCAGTGCACAAATGGGCTCATGATGTGAATGCAGAGGGAGTTGTTTGGAAACAAAAATGTGTACCCTCATCCTCAGCAGAAACCTAGACCTTAGACACACACACACACACTAATACATATATGCATATATGTACACACATATACACACATGTACACACATATTCCACATTTTGGGTACTAATACTGCTCCCTTGGTATCCAGAGTCTACAGTAAGAGGGTAGAAGTTCTAGAAACATAACGAGACCTCATAACAGGCATGCACTGAGACAGGCAGGTGGGCTTCTCAGGCTCAGGGAAAAGGAACCATGAGTGGCACAAAAACCTAACAGCAGGCAAGGCTGACCATCTCTGCAGACCAAGCCCAAGAAGCCTAATAAACAGATACACAAATAAAATAAAAATACACTCCAAATGGGATTTTCCCGGATTAAGTGCCTTGGCCACAGAGGAAAATAAGCAGACCTTCTTCAGCTCTATCCTTTATTGTGATACATCCCCCTGGCTTTGCTAAGTTTGTACTCCTCAAGATAAACCTGAAGGCCAGGTTGCCAGAGATGAATTACAAAGCTCTAGAGGCATTTGATAAAGCCAGACAATCAGGGGCCAATAAAGTCCCCCGCTTCTGCAAATCAAATGCACCAGCTTCTAAACACGCGTAGCCCTGCTCTGACACCTGGGCCAAAAGAGGAACGGGGCGGGAAACGGCAAGGGAACTACTGGAATAGGTAATGTTTTTTTTTTCCTTCTCCATGTCCTATAAACTTCGAGTGTTGCATTGTCTGTACTGCTATTGTACTGCATTGTACTGCTATGGAGGGAAGACAGGTACAACTGTGGGAAAATTCTGATTTATGAAATCAAAGCTTTAAAGAATTGTCAGTATAGTGTCATTTAAATATGTAACAGCCTCTCGAACATATGCAAGACCAACATGGGCTTCCCTGGTGTGTAATCCTTATGGAGCCGGTGTAGTGAATAAATAAATGTTGTTTGCAGTTAACATACCATTGTTAAGAGGTAGAGTATTCCTTGAAATTTACATCTTCCACATTTGTGGAGGATCCACAGTGTGTAAAAAAGTATTCTGGCTACTGTTACAGGCCCCAAATGAAGCTTGTTTTCCTAAGTAGTTCAAAGTATTCCCCCCAGCAACTCATTTATACCATTTATTTGCTTAACAAACTTGTTGTTGCAAAAGAGTACAAAGTTGGCTCAACTCTAAATTATCCCAGATGCCAAAACAGCAGGTACGAACTAATGAGGTTTGACTGTGTCAAAAGCAAAGGCAAAACGTGCGTGTTCTATTGATAGAAGCCCAGCCTCTTTGAATTGACAAAGTCAGAGCCGTATTTGCTGAAAGAATGTCAGAAGTCTAACAGATTTGGGTGTGAACCCCAAGTCTTTGTTATCCTCAGCAATTAGATTTCATTTATGCCTGTTTCCTCATCTGTTGAAACAGGATGATGTGCTGTGCAGGTTTATAGCGAATATTGGAGGTTTTACCTAAAAAGGACTGGGTTTAGTGTTTTGTACATGGCAAGGACTGATACCATGGTTTCATCCTTCTGCTTAAATTTTTCATATTATAATATACAAGGGAAGTCAGATAAAGGACCTGAGTTAAGTTAAATGGGTTCAGGTATTCTTTCTAGCTTATTCACTTACTCTCTGCCTGTGCTCCAGAAAGCCACTTAATCTAAGTTTCTATTCCCTTATCCTCAGATGAGGCTGTATCTCCTTGGCTTTTGTGAGGATTAAATGAGATAACCTTTGCAGAATGTTAGAATGCACCTGTCAACACATTTCAGACCCTTTTCTCACTACCAAGTTTTCCTGGATTGTTATAGTTTAAAGTAGAGTCAATTATGCATAAATATGTTTAATTCTAAAACATGTGAAAAATATGGCGCACAATTAATGATTTGTTCCTGCACAGTTTTGACAACTTCTTTATTGTTGCGTCTTTCCTAAGATATAAAAGAGAAAAAGTAATCATGTTTGCAGAGTCAAATAAATAATAAGGGCTGTTTATGGTAGGATTAATAGTATTATAGAAATTGAGGAGGAATTGTTTGACAATTTAGGAAAACCTACTTCTTTATGTTTAAAAGCTGTTCTCTTTTGCTTAATGTATTTTGGTAGTTTAATAGATCTTTTACAGAAAAAAAATAGTGATAGACATTGGATCCAGAGTTTGTACTGATCTCTTTTAATTGCCCAAGGCTATGAATAGTGCAGTGATTACATAATTAAGGGCAGGGGCTGTGAAACCACAGAGCTCTGGGTTAAAATCCTTGGGCTAGCACTTACCATCTATATGACATTAGGTGTTGTGATCCTGGGCAACTCACTTTACCTGAATAAGCCTCAGTTTCCTCATTTGTGAAATAAAGTAAGTGATATTTACCCAAAAGGACTATTGCAATAACTAAAGAAGATAAAGTATTTAAGACTTGAGTGCTTGCCTAAAATAAAATAAAAGTTGTCATTGTTAAGTCGCTAAGTCTTGTCTGACTCTTGGCGACCCCATGGACTATAGCATGCCAGGCTCCTCTGTTCTCCACTATTTCCTGGAGTTTGCTCAAATTCATGTCCATTGAGTTGGTGATGCTTTCTAACCATCTCATCCTTTGCCACCCTCTTCTGCTTTTGCCTTCAATCTTTCCCAGAATCAGGGTCTTTTCCAGTGAGCCAGTGCTTCGTATCAGGTGGCCAAAGTATTGTACCCCCTGTTTGTTTATCATTTGCCAAGCACAGAACCAACAGCATCAGTTTATCTCTAGGCAGCTGTAAGCTACTGTCAACCTACCTTAGAGGAGATAGGAAGACTGTCAAGCTTGCATTGGGATTGCCCAAGCATAGGGGGCATGGGGCTATTGCATTGTCTCCCACAGCCCGGGGAGTCATACGAAGCACAACCCTCACTCTCATTCCTTCAAGACAAGTGATCACAGTTGAATTTGATAGCCCGGTTTCTTTTTTAAGTACAATAATTACATTTCTTCTCAAATTGAGGTATTTTTCAGCCATGTCAATTTTTCCCAGGTAGCAGGGATAAAGGGAATGTTCTTGGCTAACAAGAAGATTGACAACCAAGTGAAGACTTTCATCACATACAACAAAGGCAGAGACTGGCGTTTGCTGCAGGCTCCAGACACAGACCTAAGAGGGGACCCTGTGCACTGCCTGCTGGTGAGTCTTCATATGGGGGTGAAATGCCCCACGTAGTGAGGGCTGGAGACGGAGGCCAATAAGCAGGTGCACGTGGGCCCAGGGCTCCTTGCTCAACTGATGAGCAGGAGTGGATGGGGAAGGGTGTGAAGGTGGTTATAGGAAAGAGTCACAGCTTTGCTGCTTGTGGACCAAAGCCATAAGAAAACATAAGTAAGGTTCTTTCTTATTTCCAAGGATGTTCAGTTGCTGTCCAATTTCTGATAAGGACCACATATTGTAGTTTAAGTGAGAGTATGATAGTTTCCAGTTGTGGTGGGAAAAGATACCCTTACTTTCCCATGAATAACCTGTTAAGGATCTAATGACACATAAATTCAGCTGTAAAGTTGGTGGACTGAATGCAGAATTGTGTAAGTGTATTTTCCAGTGGACATGCTTATTCATATTTTCAGAGAAATTTATGCCTCAAACAAAGGTAAGGACCACTGATTTAAATCCTTAATCGGTACTCTTTATAATATGTTCCATTCATTTATGTCATTATATAAAGCTGGTATTGATAAACTATGGTCTGTGGGGCAAATCTAGCCCACTGCTTGTTTTTTAAATAAAATTATATTGGAACATAGTCATGCTTATCCACCTGTATATTGTCTATGGATACTTTTGCTTTACAGTGGCAGAGTTGAGTAGCCATGAGAAACTGTGTGGTCCATCAATGAGATATTTATTATGTGACCCTTAAAAACAAATTTTTTGACCCCTGCTTTGAAATATGGCTTGTAAAAACTTGTGTAGCATTGGGGCAGTAAATAGATTAGATCAAATTATTTTGTATTTGATTATATGATGGTGTCCAAGAGAAGAATCACAAATGTGTCTTGTCTTCAAGGAGTTTGCTGTCTACTTGAGAGAGAATAGATTAATGAGTGAATGATTATAAGGTCACATCCTACTTTTTTTAGTATTTATGATACCTGCCCTTTACTTGACACATGAATTTGATACTGAGTGAATGAAGGAGGGGAGGCAGGGGTTAATTGTAAAATAATATATCATTAAATGCTAATTTCTAGAAAACAAATCCAAAGTTTCATTTAAATTCATAAAAGGGAGAGAGCAGTCTGTAAAGCTAGAGAAGAGACCTCTTAGTTTTAGTAAGAAGGACTTGATATATACCAATTATTCACACCCACCAAACAATCCCAGCTTTATTTAATGTTATGCCCACTGAGCATGCTTCCTTCTGTCCCATGAAGTCTGAGCAGTCACTTTGCAGGTTCATCTCCTACAGCTGCAGGCAGGTCACCCTCCCAGTGGAGAAGATGTCACAGCCATAGCTTGACCTTATTAGCTGCAGAGGATATCGCAGTCGTCATCATGTATCAGGGGAAGCAGTCTGAAATTCTGCCTCCCACTCAGCTTATATCCCTATTAGTGGCAACTTACAGGGGAGAAAAGCCAGTTGTTACTCAGTACACAAATCCAGTTACAGAGTAAGTGAATGTAGCAGTTATGTATTGAATGCCTACTCTATGCAAGGCATATAGCACTTAAAAATATTTATTTATTTTTAATTGATTGATGATTGGTTTTCAGTATTGGTTTGATTCCAGTCATGCATCAACATGAATTAACCATAGGTGTACATTATGTCCTCTCCGTCTTGAATTTTCCTCCCACCTCCCACCCATTCCCACCCCTCTAGATTATTACAGAGCGCCAGTTTGAGTTCCCTGAGTCATACAGGAAATTCCCACTGGCTATTTATAAGGCAAGTAGCATTTTAAAAACATGCCCACCTTCCTCATTCAGCTGTTCAAGTTGAAGACAAAGATGCAGGAGATGTCCCAGTGGCTTAATGCTGTCTTCCATCCCATCATGCATGTTGATGACTGAATGCCCATGAGAAAAAGTCAACTGTATCACCTAAAGAGGCTTTCCTGGGTGCTCTGGCATCATAAATGAACCATTAGAAATGCCTCTTACACAAAGCATTTCGTGAGACATTCCTTGCTCCTCTCCCAGCCCAGAGTTAGGAACTCTAACCGTTGTGCTTCTGAATTATAAATGCCGTATCACCTTACATCCCCATCTCCACTGAGACGTCCTAATACAAGCATCGTCATTCCTCCCTGTCCCTACACTGTCTCTACCTGGCAATTTCATCTCACCATAGCAGCCAATGCTACCTTTTTTCCCCCTTAAATCCAACTTCATTGAGTTGAAATATGCATACATAAAAGCGTTTTAAGAGTTTAGTGATAAATCTTGACAAATGTATAGACCCATGTAATGGCTACCACAGTCAAGATACAACATTTTAATCACTCTAAAAAATTGCTCTGTGCCTCTTCACAGTCAGTACCCACACCCTGGGCCCTAGACAACCTCTGATTTGCTTTCTTTCGTGAGAGATTAGATTGTTCTTTTCTAAAATTTTACATAAAGGTGTCAACTTAAACTATAAAAATTCAGACCATGTCCCTCCTTTACTTAACCTTCTAATGACTTTCTAATTCAGATGGAATGAAATTCAGATACTTGACTGTTGCCTGCAAGATTCCGCATGGTCTGGCCCCTGTCCACTTCTCCTGCCTGGTCTCCAGACTCGCTCTTTCCTTACACATCGGCCATGGTGAGGGAAGAGATCACGCCTTTCCATACCATTAGCTCACTGCACTCTTTTATGTTTTAGGCTCTGTATCTGCCATTATATTATATCTCTTAAAATGCCCTTCTTCTAGTATGACTTTTTCTTGGCATTCAGATCCTTGTTTGAGAACCTTCCATCTCAGGAGCTTTCTTGAGCATCCTCTGAAACTGCACTTGGTCCAATTTCTTTTTTATTCAGGATCTTTCTCACTCTGAAATCAGCACATGCATCTGTTGACTTGCTAGTATATCGCCTCCCACTCACTGTGAGCTCCACAAGCATAGGGACCATGTTGCTCTTTTTGGTCACTCCGAAGAGTTAGCTCAGGAGCCATACTTGACACATGGTGGGTGCTTAATATTTGTGTTGTGGAGAGTGTTGTCTTTGTTTCAGGTGGACATGCCATGGACAGATGTTTGAGTCTCATAGTTGGACTTTAGTGGAAGCCTTTCCTTAACATTGATAGTCACACTGAAAAATTTGTTATAATAGCCACCTTCTGAAGTTCATGTGCACCAGTTGACCCCACAGTTAACAGAATCACTAGGCTCATTAAGACTGAGGAAAAATCAATGAAGGAGATATAGATATACGGTACCCATGAGTCTTTGGCCTTCCTCCCTCTTTAATCCTATTATTTAATGTACTTTAAATCTGAGCTTTAGAAAACAGGCAGTAGAATGAGGAGAAGAAAATTAAAAAAGGAAGAAGAAACAACAACAAAAATTATACAACTCTGCCAAGGCACAGAGGAGACCCAGACTGTTAAAAACTTCCTTAGGTTTGGGAACTGGTAACAGAGAGGAGATAAAAAGAGATTTTAGATTGTGAATACTTGGAAAGTGACAGTGTCACTGGAAACACAGCCTAGTGATTAGAAAAGAGATTTTTTTTTTTTTTTCCAGCAGGGCTGTTGCAAATGTGGAACAAGTTTAGAATTGCAGCCCCAAATGGAATGTTCCTGGTAAAATACATTATATAGGAATAAGACATCCAGGGTAATCTGGGCTGCATTTTTAGGACTTTTAGATTGATTTCCTGGAGGGCTCAGCTGGGATTTCTTTCCCCTGAAGACCACATTGTACAGTTAGATGGCGTGTTATAGGTCATGGTCCACCTGACTGCAGAACCTCAGGATTGGGCTCCTTAGAGGCAAAATGTGAGCTGAGCCTGTGACAAATCCTTGGGCCCCAAGGGACAGCCTAGTGTTTCATGGAGAGAAACCATGCCTTCTCGATGGGTTCAGTTGGCAGCTTCCTACTGGAGCTAAGCTGCAGCTGCCCCAGGAGACTCGACCCTGCTTCCTGCTCCTCTGCACTGGTTGCCACTTTCCATATTCAGCAGTGCTGAATGCCCTCCACCCAGCCAGCTGGCTGGGGCCACCCTCTTCTTTGTCCCTGACTCCTGACAAAAACTTCAATGGATCCCATGCTCCAACTCAAGATCAGAAACTGTACAAGTGTGTGTGTAGGATGTCTTGTGTGTGTGGATGTCTTGGATCATTTAACCCTTCTCTGCTGCTCACCCACAGTGCCAGGAAGACAGCAATTCATTCGTAGATCAATTGACTTCAACAGGCATTTACTGAACACTTGCAGTGGCCAAAGGATTTTGTTGGTTAAAATAAGAAATACAAGAATAAAGCCAAAGGAAGGTGATTGGGGTCTAGAGGTCCGCGGTATTCTTCAAGAGCATGTGAGCTCCCTGGATTTGAATGCAAACCTTTGTGTGTGCTTCCTTTGTGCACTTTTCTTGGGAAAGACTCCTCAGTTTGCATCAGAATTTCAAAATCTGTACTTGACCCCAGAAAGATTGACGACTAAGGATCTAGTTGCTCCTGGTATTGACCAGCTGGTGATACTCCATTCCTTATGCCTGTGTGTGAGTCAGAACCACAGGCAGCTTCCAAACACATGTGTTGGTCCCTCTGTTTTTATAGGTCAGCTCCTAGATCATGATGATTCCAGTTTTGTAGATTTTTAATATGAGAAGTGAAGGGAAACAGATAAAGGTCTTTGGGATAAGCTGTGTTTTAACTCATACTAAATTAGAGATAACTCATGCTGCAGTCCATGGGGTTGCAAATTGTTGGACATGACTGAGCCACTGAACTGAACTGGAAAGATAATCAGTATATGTTCCCTAATGGGAGAAAAGAAGGCAGGAAGGCAGAAATGGACAAAGTGCCCCCTGCCTGGGCAAAATGTGCCTAAGAACTGGAATGCCTTGTCTCATGTTTTCCATGAGTTTGCAGTGGTTTGAGAGACATTGTAATAACCTCTCTATCAATCTTTGGTGACCTCACCTTAATAAATATCCCAAACTGTTCAAGTGTAAATGTTTAAGTTTAAAAAGTGAAGATGAATCACTTAACATCTTTTTTCTGCAATGTGGACTATGTAACTTTCTTGAAAAAAAAAGGAAGAAAGGGAAAAAAACCATAGAATATTTTCCTTGTACCAGTTGGGGGCAATCCAGTACTACAAATGTGCAAGTGAGGGAAAAAAAAGTACACGAGAAAGATCGTTTGTAATGTTGCTGCTACTGCAGGAACTGGTGTCCTTTCTTCCCAAAATAATTTTTCTCAGGCCTCCGAAAGCCATAGCAACAGAGCAGTGCTGAAATGACCAATTGAAAATGCCCTCTTTCCAATGTAATGGCAAGTGCTCTCTCATAAATAATCCCTGGGTCAGGTGGCAACTTAGTCTCACAGTCTTTCGGACTGGGGGGTTATGACGTGTGTGACCAGTGGCTGACTTAAGATTGCCACCTGGGTGCTCTCTTGTTTGATAGGCCAGGGCTATCCTGCTCTGTTGGTACAAAAGGCCATCCACTAAGCCCCTGTGTCTAAGTATAGTAGTAATCATTTCTTTGAATACCATGGAGATTCTCACGTTTCTCTGGTAATGTGGTTTATAATAATACCTAAGCCCATGTACTTCTGACATTGTTCTGAGTAGAACAGTAAAGTAAGATCTTTCATGCCCTAGCTTGAAAGTGCTGCCTGATATTTCAAGTGTTTATTGATTGTCTTTTTTAGATTCTATGTGAGATTTTACAGAAGCTGTAAAGTAGTACTTGATGTTTTCTCTTTATTTGTCGAGTGTATCTCTTAGGGCGATAAAACTCTGCATACTTGATGCCACGATCCAGGATTGTGCGTGGTAAAATAAGCTGTGGTAAATCAGAGAAAGCAAGATCTGATAGGTTGCAGTTGTCAGGAACATTTTCATGGACACATGGTTTGACACCTCTGGTTATCCTGTCTCAGCATCTGCCTGAGTGTTGGTCAGCACTTCCTTGGGGCCTCTGTAGCATGCAATACCCTCACTAATCTTCCTCTTGGACAAAAGACAGCCAAGTTTTGGGGTCTGACTGTTTCTTCTTACAGGGGTGGTCTTTTTACCCTTATGGAACATTGCAGAGTAAGAATTCCATTTTTGAAAGCTGTACATGAAATTTTTATGCAAAGCCAACCATTTATTATGGTCATCATTCCTTGGGAGTTTACTCCCTCTGTTGGCAGTGATGGAAATACCCTATTGTGACCCATTGTGTCATTTCACCAGGGTCTTGGCTGCTTTTACTTCTGAGTTTCATTTTTAGTTTGTCATTTACTCTATCCCATCTAAATGTAATCACTGCATCTCTGTCGCTCTCCGAATATCTGCTGGCTGAGACTTACAGAGCAGAATGAAAGTAATAACAGAGGTACATTGGTGATTTCAAAAACTCAAGTCGATAAGATTAGAAAACAATCTTCCTGAGAGATGAAAAGTGACGTGGATTCAGTCACAAACGTCGTTATTTTTGATTCAGTACAAGAGCGATTTTAAATGAAATTTGTGTGAGATTTAGTATCCTGTTTGGTTTTTTTTTTGAAAACTGTTGATATCTTCATCTGAAAACTTGATGGAGTTTTGTATGCACAAACAAGTCCCTTAAATTTTCGTTTAAATTGTTGTCACTTGTGTGTTTCATCTACAAGAACTTCTATGTTGAATTACACTGAATCTGATAATACCCTTACACAGACACTATGTCAGTTGTCTGGCGGATGTAAAGACAGTTCCACATGTCATACAGCTTCTTCTACAGAACTGAGACCAAGGCTTCATATGACTAAGAGATGCCAAGTGACTTCTTCAGAGCACCTCCAGCCTGGCTGTACTTTCCGTCCAATCTCAAACCCCATTTCTCCTCATTGGTCTTACCCAACTACCTGTTGTATTACAGCTCCACTCTTCTGCTCCTTTTCTTTGTTACTGATATTACTCAGACCCGAAATATCTTTTATCCCTCTGAGCATCTCATCTGCAATTCAAATCCTACCCACCTTTGCCCCAGTCGCCATTTTCTCCTTGAAATTTCCCCTCAACCGAAGTTAAATGTAGGCTCCTCTCCCCTAGAATTTCATATTTTGTCTGTTCTTATCTCATGGCTGTTAAAATATATTCCTTTATGGTAATCAATAGAAAGATCTTAAATTGTATATTCCTCAGTGGCAGAGACCAAACTTTAGTCAGTGTTAAGTCTTTCATAAAACTACACCACATGTTTTGCAGATAAAGTATTAAAATGTTTGTCGAATGGCCAAATGGCAGTTATATCAGTAGACTAGACTTGAAATGAAAGTGCTCTCTCCTTCAACAGTTTGGCAGCTGTCTTATACTTAGTGGGCACCAGACATCTGTGGAATGAAATACGGGGGGATGGATGGGTTCATGGATGGCTGGATGGATGGGTGGGATGGTTGAATGAATGGATAGGAGCTCTGAATCTGAATTTTAAATGACCATTTAGATGGTGTACTTTCATGATCCTCATTTCTCCTCTTCTCAGCCCTATTGCTCCCTACACCTTCACCTTAAGGTCTCTGAGAATCCCTACACATCAGGGATCATCGCCAGCAGAGACACAGCCCCCAGCATCATAGTGGCTTCAGGTAAGCAGCTTGCCTGGTCTGCTCATTGCTATAAATTGTATTTATTTTAAGAAGCCCAGTAGCTGTGCTTGGAACTTAATGAGCAAGCTAAAACTATTTTTGAAAGACACTGACCCTGAAGCAAGTATGCTGAAAAACCCTGCTCAGATAGAGTGTTTGCAGTCGAAATCCACCTCAGGCAGAGCACGCTGCCAGCACGGCCCGTCGTTAGCTTTTGCAGAAAGTTCTCTTCACTAATGGCGATGTGCTCTCTCCAGGTAATATAGGTTCTGAGTTGTCAGACAGTGACATCAGCATGTTTGTTTCTTCAGATGCGGGAAACACTTGGAGACAGGTAAGAAAGTATCCTGGTTAAGTTGCTGGTGTTTAAATGTGTTAAAAATTGTCCAGATTGTTTCAGTTCTGGGAACTTAGTCACACATAAATCCTAAAGCTTCTCAATGTGTTTATTCCCTTATTTGTTTTATGCATGGCTTACAAAAGTTCTGAGTTCAGCAAATATTTATGAAATTTGATTTCTTTGTGTGATAAGTGAGCCTTTGCATGCATGCTCAGTCACTTTCATCATGTCCGACTCTGTGCAACTCTATAGACTGTAGTCTGCCAGGCTCCTCTGTCCATGAGATACTCTAGGCAAGAATACTAGAGTGGGTTACCATGCCTTTCTCCAGGGGATCTTCCCAACCAAGGGTTCAAACCTGGGTCTCCTGCACTGTAGGAGGATTCTTTACCATCTGAGCCACCAGGAAAGTCCTAAAAAAATGACACTTTATCACAGCCTATATGTAAGAAAGTTTATAAGTAACAATGAAACAAAATTAGATATGACTGAATTTTCCCCTTAAAAGAAAGCGGGAAATCTAGAGAGTTTATTGTGTAGGGAACATGAAGCCTGGAAGGGAGATTACCTATCTAATGCCGGGTTGCCTCCGTAAATTCCTCTTGCCTTGAAGTCAGAATAGAGGAGAATGCAGTGATTCAGAAAAAGCCATTACCCAGGTGGTGCTCTGAGATGTTTAAAGCTCATATGCAGAAGACAGAGTAATAACCATCAGGGTGCATATGTTCAGGAAAGTAGGAATGGAATCACTTTCAACCAGTGTGTTTAGCTTAAATGCTTCCTCTTTCTTCTGAATGAAAATTAGATACTCCTAGCTTATAAAACAGGCGCTTAATGAGGTTTAGCAGTCCTAACAAAATAGGTGCCTAATGCTTGGTTGTTACACTTCAATAAATATGTTTTAATAAGCCACTGACATTTAATTATCATACAATAACTAGCACCATAAATTGAAATCTAATGCACAGGTAATCACACAGCAGTGAGAACACTGCGCTTTAAATTTGAGGCAAAGATGTCCATGTTACGGTCTAGTTACCTTCTCCTAGCTTCATAGATCTGCACTGTGATTCACATGTTTTGAGAAGAGTGGGGCAGGAAAGAAACTTGCTTAAGAAATTCCAGGGGTTTTCATCTTGAAGATATATATGCTCAGTCACTCAGTCGTGGCCAACTCTTCGCAATCCCATGGACTGTAGCCCTCCAGGCTCCTCTGTCCATGGAATTTGCCGAACAAGAATGCTCAAGTGGGTTGCCATTTCCTTCTCCATGGATATATATAGGAACGTGCATTATTAAGCTTCCTATGGACAATAGTTAGAGAGCCAGGGTCACATTTTTTTCCTTGTAACATCCCAAACAAAGCAAATAAGTCTCTCCTATAGTCCTGGGTACATTTTGAATGTAAGAAGTAGACAGAGTGGAAACAATTATGTCTATGGTGTAATCACAGACAAGGCTATACTAACAGAGTGACTGTGAGAAATCAAGATGCATCTCGTATGGAGAGGACTTAGAAATTGTCTCTAGCCAGTCTTCATTTGACCTCAGATTCCTCTCTCCACATACAGAGAGAGACCCAATGACAATGTACCCAAAGGTAGGATTTCGTTTTGATCAGAATTGCTCTATGACTGGCTAGAGAATCCGTGAGTTGAACAGGAACATCTGTCCCCTGTAACACTTGGACACTTTGAAGTAATTGCATGTGGAAAGGACACTGTCATTCGCCCCGTCCTGGCATCATCCATTATCGTCTACCTGGTCCTAGGCAAGTCACCACTTCTTTCTAAACCTTAGTTTTCTCATCTGTGAAAATGAGAGTATTGGAATAGTGTGTCTCCAAGGTTTCTCTGACCTAAAGATGTGACCCAATGTAACAGTTGCACAAATGTCAACATAATCATAAATGGAACCCAACAGAGCTCACCACAAAATGACAGGAATAGAAATATGAACACATGACTCTTAGTTATTATTTAAATTTCTCTTGTGGAGCACCTAAAATCATTTTTTGGAACTCCAGTGGCACATGTCACGCACCTGGGGAAGCACTGTTCATAACTGTGTCTCTCCACAGATTTGGGGGAGCCCAGTTCTATCATGGGGGCTCATGGAGAGATTATTTTCCTCAAATGAAGGCTAATTCTCTGAACCCTGGATGTGTGTGTATGGGGGGTTTGCTGTGTATGTGTTTTTCTTCTTCCAGATCTTTGAAGAAGAGCACAGTGTTTTGTATCTGGATCAAGGTGGAGTCCTGGTTGCTATGAAGCACACATCTCTCCCAATTCGACATCTCTGGTAAAGGCACCTGTTGCCCCTAAATCCTGTATCCAGGACTGGTTGCACACAGCTAAGACCAGTCTAAGTCAGGCTGACAGACTATAACCGTGCGTGTAGTACATTGTCATGGTCTGCTGGAACATAACTTATACCTTTGCTTTATTATAAGAAGCAAGAGGAAAGGAGAGAGAGAGAGTGAGAAAGAGAAAGGGAGCTTGCTGGTGTCCCTTAGAGAGCAATTATACATGGTTTTGGGATGTGACAGCTCCCTTCTCCCCCATCAGTACCTCCAGCGCCTCACTCTTTCAGTACAGTCATGGGTAGAATGGTTGTCAAGGAAAATCTCTGAATAGCTTAATTTCTCACAGCCACCTATCCCAAATATTGTCTCCCGAAGTTTAATATTTGCATTTGCTCTGTTCATTCTGCACAGAGATCAGCAGTGCATGTCACTTCTGCTCTGATCGCATTGCGGGCGGGAAAGGGTGGTTTTCTGAAACTCTCCCTATAGGTCTTCTATAGATGAACATGCAAGGCCTAACTTCCAGAGGGGTTTTCAATAGATTCCTTTATCTATGTTTTTGAAAGTGGCTCTCTCCACAGGTGAGCTCGTTCAAAGTCAAAGGCTTGATTTTCCCTCCAGTGTTGGTTACTTTGATGGACCAAAGGGAAAGCTGCAGAAATAACAGAACCAGAGGCTTAGCCTGAGGGAAGGCATCCCAGAGAAAGGCAGAGGAAAGGAAACATCCTGTATGACCATCAGAGTTACAGAGACCTCTCTTACTTTCAAGAGCATGTTCTTCTGCATCCAGTCACTCAGTGGGTCAACCAGGATTTGTAACAATGTATGAAGGATACCACTAAGGGTTTGATCACATGGAGGTGGCTGATTTAAGTCCATCACAGTGGTCTCAGAAGGTGACTGTTCTCAGAATCACCTGCAAGGCCTCCTGCTAGATGACAGCAAGGTTTTAGAGAGGGTCACATTGAGATCTAAGACCTAATAAGATATCCAAATTAAAAAAAAATTCTATCAGCGACTTATCATTCCCGTTTCATACAGCTCTCCACTGATTGATGTTACAATACATCTGGGCCCCAAATCACTTGGCTAGCTGTATCTCCACCTTCTGATGTAATTAAGAACACTTATTCATATCAAAGGCTCACTTTGACAATGCCCCAGGTACTTCTAAAATATATTCTGTCCTGGTTGGTAGTATCTTTTCTTTGAAAGGATTTTCTTTTGAGATCTGATGACTGTTATTTTTTTCTGTCATCAGGTTGAGTTTTGATGAAGGGAGATCTTGGAGCAAATACAGTTTCACATCTATTCCCCTTTTTGTGGATGGGGTTCTGGGTGAACCTGGGGAAGAGACTCTCATCATGACGTAAGTGGAAAACCGTGTTGTGTTCTAGTCTTCATAGAAATCCAGAAATGTGTGGTTTTTAGCTGAGCCTGTTCGCTTTGCTGCTTTCAGTTTTAAAGTTGCTAGCAAAGGCAGTGCATCTGACTTCATGATTCCCTAGCAAAGAAGAAAGAACAATGCACGCATCCATTTTCTTGGCTCTCTGCTAGCTATTAGGAGACCTGTACTGTTGGCTGGCAGCAACGTGGTGCAGCCTATTTCTTCCTATACTGAATGAGCTTAGGGAAATTAGACATGATTTTTTTTTTCAATAGAAGATAAAGCTATCAATTTAAAACTTTAATAATAAACATGCTTGATATACAGAAAATCACAGGCATATAAGAATGATTTCGCTTTAAGACAGAACACAGAGCTTGATCACACACCCACAAAGGATGTTATTTTTCCCTGGCTCTTTACCTAACCCAATTGTGAGGCATATTAGGGGAACCATGAGAACAGTCTGTTCTTGTGAAATTACATTTGCGCTCATTCTTGTCTGGAAAGTGATGATCATTAATTTGTGAAAGGCTTGATTAATGGCTTGCCTGCCTGTGGGTTTCAAAACATGAGCTTTGAATTTGAAATATGAAACTCTGATTTTTCCTTCTCCTGGAAAATCAGAAGTGGAAAACAAAGAGGGAAGATTTTTTTTAATATAGTTTATTTTATATTTGTTTTTATTTATTATATATTTTTATTTTTATAAATTATAAATTATAAAATATATATATATATATTTATATTTATTTTAATTGGAGGCTAATTACTGTACAATATTGTACTGGTTTTGCCATACATCAACATGAATCCACCACGGGTGTACATGTGTTCCCCATCCTGAACACCCCTCCCACCTCCCTCCCCGTACCATCCCTCTGGGTCATCCCAGTGCACCAGCCCCAAGCATCCTGTATCCTGCACCGAACCTGGACTGGCAGTTTGTTTCACATATGATATTATACACGTTTCAATGCCATTCTCCCAAATCATCCCACCCTCTCCCTCTCCCACAGAGTCCAAAAGACTGTTCTATACATCTGTGTCTCTTTTGCTGTCTCTCATACAGGGTTATCATTATCATCTTTCTAAATTCCATATACATGCGTTAGTATACTGTATTGGTGTTTTTCTTTCTGTCTTACTTCACTCTGTATAACTGGCTCCAGTTTCATCCACCTCACTAGAACTGATTCAAATGTACTCTTTTTAATGGCTGAGTAATACTCTATTATGTATATGTACCACAGCTTTCTTATCCATTCATCTGCTGATGGACACCTAGGTTGCTTCCATGTCCTGGCTATTATAAACAGTGCTGCGATGAACATTGGGGTACACGTGTCTCTTTCAATTCTGGTTTCCTCAGTGTATATGCTCAGCAGTGGGATTGCTGGGTCATAAGGCAGTTCTATTTCCAGTTTTTTAAGGAATCTCCACACTGTTCTCCATAGTGGCTGTACTAGTTTGCATTCCCACCAACAGTGTAAGAGGGTTCCCTTTTCTCCACATCCTCTCCAGCATTTATTGCTTGTAGACTTCACGTAGCCATTCTGACCGGCGTGAAATGGTACCTCATAGTGGTTTTGATTTGCATTTCTCTGATAATGAGTGATGTTGAGCATCTTTTCATGTGTTTGTTAGCCATCTGTATGTCTTCTTTGGAGAAACGTCTGTTTAGTTCTTTGGCCCATTTTTTGATTGGGTCGTTGATTTTTCTGGAATTGAGCTGCAGGAGTTGCTTGTATATTTTTGAGATTAGTTGTTTGTCAGTTGCTTCATTTCCTATTATTTTCTCCCATTCTGAAAGCTGTCTTTTCACCTTGCTTATAGTTTCCTTTGTTGTGCAGAAGCTTTTAATTTTAATTAGGTCCCATTTGTTTATTTTTGCTTTTATTTCCAATATTCAGAGAAGAGGGAAGATTTTAAAGCAGTTGATCCTGTCGACAGTGAAAATTTTTAAATCAAAGTGAAAAGTTGGTACATTTTCTGATTATTTTTTCTCCTTTTTTTTAACAATAGAAAAGAGCAACAAAAATTAATATGCCTAACAGTTACACTTTTGCCCAGTGGGTTAGCAATTTATTCTATAATTTGTCTTTATTCGGTTTTTATATTTACAAAACACAGATGAAAAAAGCTGACTGTAAAGGCTGCCTTGTAGCTTTATTCACATTGACAATAGGTGATTCAAACACTTCATTAAGTAGCTGAGCTTCTCTGAGTCAGGAGAGTAGAATGAACAGGGTAGGAAGTAGTTACAACTCTTCAGCCTTGTTGCCTATTTCTCCTTGGGAATGGTGGGAAGATAAAATAGTATGGCAACCACGGAACCAGGTCGATTAAATGCAAGAGAACCTGAAGTGTAATCTTGGACTGCATAGGGGACAGGATTTGTGATTGTTTTCTCATTTTTATGTTTTCTTTCTGACCATTACTTTTTTCTGTTGTAAAGTATATAGCCACAGGCTTTTAGTCTAACACCCCTGGGTTCTAACTCTACCAGTTCTTGGTGATTTGTCTTTGGTTTTTGCATGTTAAAAGTTTTTGAGCCTCAGGTTACCCACAGGTAAAGTGGAGTCAATAATAGCAACCCTCCTCAGAAATGTGTTTTGGGGATCAAATAATATGACCGATATAAGATGCTTAGCATTGTGCTAACCTCGTAGTAAATATTCAACAAATGCTAACTGCGGTTGTAACTGTGAGCATTGCTATTATTGTGAGTATTTGTATCATCTGCAGAGTGTTTGGACACTTCA
The DNA here is from genome assembly GCF_019923935.1 of Bubalus bubalis. NCBI lineage: Eukaryota > Metazoa > Chordata > Mammalia > Artiodactyla > Bovidae > Bubalus > Bubalus bubalis. Next base: position 27,617,470 of record NC_059179.1, on the reverse strand, counting down.
GTCACCGCTCTGAATGGCAGCTGGTCAAAGTGGACTACAAGTCCATTTTCGATAGGCGTTGTGCCGAGGAGGACTACAGACCCTGGCAGCTGCACAGCCAGGTAGGGGGACGAGTGTCCTGGGTGGGAGGCATGGAGAGTACTGGGGGAAGATAGTCATTCAAATGTAGGAATCAGGGTTCTCTGGGCAAAAATGTCCATCTGGTGGTTTCTTATGTGTCCTGGGTGCCATGGCAGTGAACAAACTCAACATTTATTGCTGTTGTGAAATAATTTATGTTTTTATTGTACTAGGGTATAATGAGATAAAATTCAAATGTGCTTGGCTTAGACTTACAACTCAAAACAAAACACCAACTCAGCACAGAGATCCAAACATAATTTATCTGAGCATGTCATCTGGTTGCAGGGCGTGGGGGCAGGGGTGAGGAAAGGCTCTTCAGTTTTATCTAGCAATGCAAACAGAGACATAAAACAGCAAAATTGGGCTGGGTGAGGAGTGCCAGTAAAGTTCTTCTTCCCCACCACTGCGATTCCCTGGGATTAGGTACTGCTTTATGCCTCCTTCCAAGCTTCTTGTGTTATAAGGTTGTGGAATTAGTAGGAACATTTCCTTCATCCTGGCCCCTCTGCTACTCCACTCATATTGTTGATAGAATGCTTGGGTAAAAGCATCTCTCTTTTGATTTCCCAAGAACTCATTCTGCCAGCCTCTCAAAGGACATAGCTGGGGCCCTTGCTTACAAAGCCATCACTATATTGAGAGAGCAACACAACATATACTCCAAACCTAGACTAAGTTGTATATTTATGTGTTGATGTGTAGTGCAGCTGGTTAAAGTGAGCTTGCTCAAGAAAGACAGTGTAGAGTAGCTTAGACAAAAGTCTGTGTCCTTTGGACACACACACAGAGCTGGGTTTGACAATGGAAGCTGCATCAGCTAGAATCACCCACTTTTCTTGGAGGCTCAATAATGAAAGGATTGCTCATTCACATAGCTGATATTTTCCCCTTTGGAGTGCACGGACATTGTAATATTCAAAGCGTTTATTTATTTTGAGGAGAAACACTGGATTTAGTGCTATTGGTTATCTTGTGCTGCTGCTGCTGCTAAGTCGCTTCAGTCGTGTCCGACTCTGTGCGACCCCATAGACGGCAACCTACCAGGCTCCCCCGTCCCTGGGATTTTCCAGGCAAGAACACTGGAGTGGGTTGCCATTTCTTTCTCCAATGGTTATCTTGTAGAGGGATGTAAAATCAGTGCAGTAAAATTGTGTGGGCAGAGGCATAATAAACCGAGGCAAAATGGACCTTTATGTTTCTTAGCAATATTCTTCTTTCATATGCACATAAATGATCATGTGCCAATCTTTTATTACAGAAGAAGTCAACTGAATTACCATAGATCTGTTGGTAACACACTGTTACAGGCTGAGCCTTAGTTACATGTGTGTCCCTCATAGCCTTCTACTCAACACCTTGCCAAGTGAGGATTTGCTGAAAACAGGACATTTTGACACTCTCTCGGTGCTTCTTAGGATTAACTTTGTCATCATGTTCTGCAATAGGACTCTAGACATTGCAAAGAAAATGCTGTTAGCACAAAGCAGACTGCCCACGTCCAGATCACCCTAAGATTTGAGACCATCTCCCTGGACTGTCCTAGTGTGGAGTAGGGAAGGTCATGTCTATGGGCCAACAGTGTGAGATTCTTGTCTCCTTACAGGGGGAAGCATGCATCATGGGAGCGAAGAGGATATATAAGAAGAGAAAATCCGAGCGGAAATGCATGCAGGGAAAATATGCAGGCGCCATGGAGTCTGAGCCCTGCGTCTGCACAGAGGCTGATTTTGACTGGTAAGCTCGTGCTGTTAGCCCATGTAGTCACTGCATATTTCAAACCCATGTGGGCCTTAAACAAAAGTTTAGATTTGAATAGTGGCATGCATAGATCCAAGTGATAAACCTCATGTTTGTGTGAATTACCACGTGGGGACATCATGGCTTACTGGTTATGTGTGTGTGTGTATACAGAAAAAAAAAAAAACAGTGATTTCTTTAGGCTTAAGGAGGACTTAGGAGATAGCTGGTAATTATCTTCACACACTTGACAGGTCTCAGGACAAAAAGAGAAGCCAGATCCACCCTGAGTCTCTTTTGACTGCAACACTTAAACAATAAGTGGACATTTCAGGGAACAAATATATGTGTGTTCAAGATAAAAATCTCTCTAGAATCTAGGGTTCCTGATAGTGAAATTATGGTCATTTAGGGCAGTGTATTTTCTATACCTGGAGATTTTCAATTAGTGGCTAGCTGACTATTGTTTATGAAAGCCATGGAATATTTTTCTGAATTCAGTGCAAGGATGGAGTCACTGGCATTGCCATCTGTGGCTTTATGAACCTAGCAATAGGAGAGCCTTCTCCTTTTACCAGTATTAACCTAGTTTAAACTGGAAAAGGAGTGCAACATTTAGATGTTAAATATTCTCAGAGTGCCACAACATGGTTTTTGGAGCTTTAGTTAAGCAGAAAACTAGCTTGTGGGGCCAATGATGTGTTTTCTTTGTTCTAGTTTTGACTGTCAGATGAGGTTGAAAGATGATTGAAGATGAATAAGTGGTAACCAACCCTCTTGATCATGTCCATCCCATTTTCAGTCTCGTTTTTTTCCTCCTCCTTTTTAAAATGTATTTATATGTTTTTGGTTTAGAGAAAGCAATTGCTAAATGTGTATGTCAGTGTTAATGATTGAACTTAACCAGCATAAGAAACAAAGACATTTACTTAAAAGTATTAGCTGGGTAGCAATCATCAGTCACATGTCTGATCATCAGAATATCAGTGATTGGGCTGAGATACTGTGTACAAGCACATAACATTACTTAGAAAAAAGAAGCCTCTCTCATGGTAGACCTCTAGGAGCATTCTCTGAATAAATAGTACTGGCCAGTCCTGGCACATTGGCTGCCAGTACTCAGACCTATAACCCAAGGCTATTCCTGTCCTGTTGGTAGAGAAGGCAAGCCAAGAGGCAGTTCTGTCTCTCTCTGGGCTCTGCTGGAGGCAGACAGAGCTTCAGTTACACTGGGACTCACAGGGAATTCTGCAGGGGCCTGCCCAGCCCTGACTTTCCTTTTAGTCCGCACAAGACTGTTACAATGACAAAAATATTTCATCTCTGTCCTGCCTTTCAGGATTGACATTCTGAACTACATTCACAGGGAGAACTTGAGTGGAATGTTTGTCATTCATCACGTGCCTCTTTCAGAAACCTGGCTGCTTCTTTATTCACTGTATTCAAGGAGGATTCATACGGGGAGTTAACTTTTTATCTTAGAGCTTTGACTTTGGCCTTCCCAAACAGTGATTTTTTGGCAAAGGTGGTTGTCCCTGAATGTTCTCTCTCAGTTTGGCTCTCCCCCAGACATCCCTCTGCTAGATGATCTTGCCTGTTACTGTAATTTCCTGAAATGAACACAGGATGTCCTGTAGGCAGAGTCCCGGAAGTCCTTCTACCCATGCTGTGTTGCACCAGAATCAAACCCAGCTGGTATGGGCAGAATTCTGAGAACCAACTGCCTGGTGCCAGGCCCCTGAGCAAGCCTAGTTCTTCTTTCCCAACCTTTGTGTGCCAGCATCTCGCCTCCATCACACAGGTGGGCCAGTTCATACCTGTGCTTGCCATTGCTGCCTGCAATTTTTCTGTGCGTGAGGAGGTGTGATGTGCTGCCATTCTCTGTGCCCAGCTTTATCTTTCAGAAGCCAAGAAAGTTGACTCAAAGGTTCCGGGAGGCAAGAATTCAAGGAGGCTGAGAGAAAACTCTTTGTTTTCAAACTAGAGAAAATTTAAAGCAATCGGTGGCATTAACTGAATAGGACCGAGTTTTCCTTTGGGGAAAATGCTCGCAACACTCCCGAAGTACATTGCCTTTCCTGCTGTGACTTTGAAGCAGATGGCTTGTGCGCAGAGAGACCTGGCTTAGCTCTCCTTGGTAGATCCAGATGTCTTTGAAGAGCACCCCAAAGCAGCACTAGTAGTGAGGATTATGCTACGTGTGGATGCCTTAGGTTTTTCAATGCAGTTGACACGGGGGACTGGGCTTCCACCATTCTAGCTTTCTCAGGGCCCAACCACGATCACTGTTGTGCCTCCCCCCGATGAGAACAACATCTATGCTCCTGGCTGAAGGTGTATAATGGGAATTACTGGGCACTGAGCTTTCATCTCTATACATGTGTCTCTGTGGCTTCCAAGTTAGCATTTCTCAAAATGGATTCTGTAGAATGTTTTCTTGGGTAATTGATAGATAGAAAGAAAGATTCCATTTTTGGAAAGGCATTGATTTAGTGAATGACTGTTTTCTTTTTACTAATTGACCAGGGTAGAAGTTGGCTGTGGACTGACTTAAATTGTTCTCAGTAACGTTGCCACCTACTGAAAGGTTTCTCTCATTTTTTTCCCCAACAGTGACTATGGTTATGAACGACACAGCAACGGTCAGTGCCTGCCAGCCTTTTGGTTCAATCCATCCTCTCTGTCGAAGGACTGCAGCTTGGGGCAGAGTTACCTCAATAGTACTGGGTGAGTGCCTGAAGCGTTGGCCTGAGGAGGTCATCTGCTGCTGCTTTTCAGCATGAGATGAACTTACAGAATCACTTCTAATCAAAGACCAGGTCTGTTTCATTATAGCACCAGTTTATTCACTTTTGTTCATTTTAATCAGCACAAATTTGCATTAATAGTGCAAATTCCATCTGAGAATAAGATTCCAGTTGCAAATAAACAAAACAAGTTACTTGGATGAAGATAGCAATAATGATAATATACAGATTGCTTCATTTTTGGATCCCTTATTTCACAACTATTTAATTACATGACACTACCTTTTACCTTGCAGCATCCCTGTGTGGAAGGTCAAACAAATATTTCCCATGTGCATTTCCTGCTCTATAGATGTGGAAACTAGAGGCAGAAAAGAAGCTCATTGGCTTTTCAAGAGTACGGTGGTATTAGCAGGAATGTGTTCCATTTTCTCTCTATCCAGTCTTGACACTTTGAAGACATGCATTCTGATCTTTATAAATCTGGAATCAGATTTGAAAATTTTGTGTTGAATGATATGTGCTGTGGGGTTTATCCAATATTATTTAAGAAATACCATAAAAAGGAAAACCATGTGGTGACTTTCCCAAAATTGTAACTGATATTTATAGACTCAGGAAACTACTGTGTGGAACTTATTTGGAATCTAATTCAAGCAATCTATCAAAGGACATTTTTGAGCCATTTGGGAAACTAAGTATGGTCTGGTATTCATCAGGATTTTCCAAAGATATGCTTTTCTATCTCCAATTGGAGATATATATGTATATATAAAGAGATTTGTTAAAAGGACTGGGAGCACCCAGCTGTGGAGGTGGGCAAGTTCAAATCCTGATATCTATAGTTGGCAAGCTGGAGACCCAGGAAGTTAGACGGTTTGTTTCTAGGCACAGTCTGAGCACTGATGGTGAACCAGGGAAGCTAATAATACAGTTCCTGTCTGAAGACCAGCAAGGCCAAAACTGATGTCTCCATCTAAGTGTGAAGGCAAGAAGGAAGCCATTGTTCAGTCTGAAGACAGTCAGGAAGGAAAGGGCTGGAAGGAGAGGGAGAGGGAGGGAGGGGAAGCCGGTACTCACCAGTAGGCAGCACTCCTTGACAGCTGCCTTCTCATTTCTCATGAGAGCTGCCAGCCAGAGGAGAGGACATTCGTGTTCTTGTTTAGGTACTTTTGTATTTTAAATGTTTACTTTTTTTAATTTAAAAAACATCACCAAAATAACATATACTACTCTCAGAACAGTATATAATCCTTGGTGGATATTACCTGAGAGCATCTCACCCTAAGGCATTTTTGTTGAGTTATCACATCTGCTGGTTTCATCCATTCCATTCAAACTTTTTTTCAGAAGGAGAGAAAGAAAACATAGACATGCACATCAAATGTTCTTATCTATGATTGAATAAATAAATAAGCTATGATTTATTTGCACTGTAACACAAAATTTGAGAAAAATGCAAGTAACATTTTTACAGCAAAGGGTCAGTGAGATCTTGAGCATCTAGTACCATGTGAAAAATTGAAAAAGGCTGCTGAAATCACTCAACTTAATGGTGAAGAAATGCCAGAGAAAGAAGTTGTATCACCTGCATGTATGAACATGTTTAGACATTGTAAAGAGTGCTGGGAGCCCCCGAAGCTGATTTCAGAATTGATTTTTTTTTTTCACGGAGTTAGTCAAGGGAGTTATGCTATTCTGTCTTTGGTATTAATGAGAAGAGGCTGAAGTACAGAGGGGTCTAAATTTTACCAAATGCTACTGAAACCACTGTAATAAGGCAGAAAAAGAAGGTCTATGAACCCTTACTTTTCACTTTATTAAGAATGTATATATATTTTCATTTTATAATTATATACATGTATCAATGGCACCCCACTCCAGTACTCTCGCCTGGAAAATCCCATGGACGGAGGAACCTGGTGGGCTGCAGTCCATGGGGTCGCTAAGAGTCGGACAGGACTGAGCGACTTCACTTTAACTTTTTACTTTCATGCATTGGAGAAGGAAATGGCAACCCACTCCAGTGTTCTTGCCTGGAGAATCCCAGGGACGGGGGAGCCTGATGGGCTGCTGTCAATGGGATCGCACAGAGTCGGACACGACTGAAGCGACTTAGCAGCAGCACATGTATCAATATTTATATGCATATTTAGACACACATATTTTTAGCTACTCCTAAACAGATTTCACCATTCCTTTGGTGAACTCAGTATGTGAAACCCAAATAAATCCTAACACATATAAAATAAAACATCAGAGGTGAGTAATTTATATATTCTATTCAATGGAAGTTTTCATCTATGCTCTAAAAGATAAAAATTTCAATTATAAATGGTTCAGCAGTAGGTTTGTTGTTGTTTAGTTACTCAGTCATGTCTGACTCTTTGTGACCCCATGGACTGCCGCACACCAGGCTTCCCTGTCTTTCACCATCTCCTAGAGTTTGCTCAAACTCTTGTCCATTGAGTTGGTGATGCCATCCAACCATCTCATCCTCTGTCATCCCCTTCTCCTCCTGCCTTCAATCTTTCCCAGCATCAGGGTCTTTTCCACTGAGTCAGTTCTTTGCACCAGGTGGTCAAAGTATTGGAACTTCAGCTTCAGCATAAGTCCTTCCAATGAATATTCAGGATTGATTTCCTTTAGGATTGACTGATTTGATCTCCTTGTAGTCCAAGGGGCTCTCCAAGAGTCTTCTTCAACACCACAGTTCAAAAGCATCAATTCTTCAGCACTTAGCTTTCTTTATGGTCCAACTTTCACATCCATACATGACTACTTGAAAAACCATAGCTTTGACTCAGCAGTAGGTATCCAGATATATAAATGCTTGTCAATGCAATTATGTTTATTAATCACAGCATCACTTCCTTGTGCTCCCCCTCCACTCTCAGAGGGTTGTTCCTGTCAGTGTCTATTACCTGAGAGCATCTCACCCCAAGGGATTTTTGTTATTACATCTGCTGACTTCATCCATTCCATTCAAACATATTGCAGAAAATCATCAGCATTAGTGAGCTAGTTTGTGTAAAGGGGACATATAAATACCAGCCATCAGCAAGTAGGACAAAGGCCCTGCTCTTGAAAGTAGGGGGCTCACAGGTGGAAGAGTAACCACCCTCATAGCACCCTGTGGCCTAAGGTTGGGAGGAAGGGTATCAATCATAACCTCACTGATTGACATATAGTCTATATGTTTGCATCAGGAATAGGAAGACCCTTAGCTGAGACAGAGTCCTGAAGTAATTCTCAAAGAAGACTCTATACAATCAAATTTCCATTTTCAGGGTCTGTAGCCAACTCAGGAGTGAGTAAGAGGTAATATGTAGATGAAATTCAAAAAGAACTTTCTGCCTTTCTTTTTTTTTTTAACTTTATTTTGTATTGGGGTATAGCTGATTAACAATGTTGTGATAATTTCAGGTGAACCACAAAAGGACTTAGCCATATATATATATATGTGTGTGTGTGTGTGTGTGTGTGTGTGTATTCAGCCTCCCCCAAACTCCCTCCCATCCAGGCTGCCACATAGCATTCAGCAGAGTTCCCTGTGCTATATAGTCGGTCCTTGTTGGTTATCCATTTTAAATATAGAGGTATGAACATGTTCATCCCAAATTCCCTAACTGACCCTCTGCCCCTCCTTCCTCCCTACACAACAACCATAAATTCCTCCTCTAAGTCTGTGAGTCTCTGTCGTGTAATTAATTTCCTTTGTATCATTTCTTTTTAGGGTCCACGTATAAGGGATGTCGTATGCTATTTCTCCTCCTCTGCCCTACTTCACTAAGTGTGAAAATCTCTAGGTCTGTCCATGTTGCTGCAAATCTTTTTGACCGCCTTAATGCCACTCCAGCCCCTGATCCCAGATGCCACCTGGCTATATGTTGATTTGGTGGCATTTCATAAGTACAGATTCTCAATAAGGTGGTAGCCACTACCATGCTGCAATCAAACATTTAGCTTTTCACTTAGAGATATTTAATTACAAAAAGTATATACATGTTTTCTGTGTTTAAAAAGCAAATTTAGGTTATCATCCCAATCCTGGCCCCCTTTCCTACACAGCTATGATCTGTTTGATATGCATGTTTCTAAACACTTTCTTTTGCATTTGTCAGGGAATAATTAAGTGAAAAGATAAACAAAATTAATTTGGTTGCTTTTATATGCAGTTTCCTACTAGATGTATTATTCTTTTATGTGCCTTTTTCATTAAAAAATGCATCTTAGACATCTTTTGATGTCAGAGTTTATGAGGCTTCTTTCCATCTAATTTCTTTTTACCCCTTAGGATTCAGGCACCAGGAGTTATGTAGTAATCCCTTTCATGGACGTTTTGATCATTTCCTATTTTCTGCCACTATAAACAATGCTACGGTTAGCTTTCCCATACTATAATACTTGTTATTAAAACCCTGCAACAATAATTTGAGTCTCTTTTGGCAGCTGAAGGTCTTTCTGCTAGCTGCTAAAGCAAATTCCATCCAGTCAGCTGATTCCTTCTTAGACCTGAGTATCTAGGCACTGCCAAATATCTCCCCCATAAGAGTGGAAACACCAGCTTCCTGCCCACACACTGCCTGTGAATCCCATACGTGAGATATTCAGTTATATTAACTTCCATCCTCCTTTAAAATACAAATACCAGTGGATTCTGTAAGGGAACACTAGGAGGAAGGATAAGCAGGATTCCCAAATTAAGAAGGTGTGAGGACATGAGTTTGAGTAAACTCTGGGAGTTGGTGATAGACAGGGAGGCCTGGTGTGCTGCAGTCTATGGGGTCACAAAGAGTTGGACACAGCTGAACAACTGAACTGATCTGAGGCAGGTTACTGCAGGCAAAGGAACAAGAGATGAGCCAGGTGAAAGGGCCAGGCTGGTAGTTTTTCAAGGACAAGCTGTGATGTCAGATTAGTATCCAGGCATTGGGGGAGATATTGGGCAAAGCCTCAAGTCTCTAGGATTAAGGAGCCATTAGTGCCCCTAAGTCTCTCCAGTGCCCATTTTAACCCATCCACGGGCATCTTTGGTTGTCAGCACAGAATATGTAGTATTAACTTCAGGCTGAGATGAAGTGCCGAGGAGTCACAGGGCAGGGCTGGCTTGAGAGTTCTTGCCTCCGATAGATTTCACTTGTCATGTGCCTGACTTGCTTCACCCAGTCCTCACAACAGGGCACACACTGCAGCCATGCAATCAGACTTGGGTTGAACAGGTCTGCAAAACAGCCATCCCTTGTCAATAAAGCTTAACAAGCAGATCTGCCAGGAGCACCTTTCTGCAAGTTTACTTGAAGGCACGCAGGCAAACTTCCCTTTTATTTTTGTTAAGCCCTCGCTTTATAAATGGTTATGGTGGCTCTCACAGTCAGCTTATTATGCTGTATAGATAGCCGTGTTCTCAGGTTCACTCCCTTCACCATGATGGAAACATCCTAGCATCAGTTGTTATTATGCCCAATAGAAATGCTCTTTCGAGGAGATGCCAAAATTGTTATCAGTTTCCCTGTGCAGAAATGAATGGATGTGCAGTTTCCTTTTAGCTCTTGGAAAGATCTTAGAAAGACTTAGAATAAGAGCTGAAATGGGTGTAAAGTATCCCTCCAGTGGCTGTAGCTACCAGTCCTTAGCTCTTAGCCCAGTGATGTAAGGTGTCCAGTGTCCACACCACAACACAGCACGTGAGCACAGTTCTGCCACATTGTCCCTGCCACTTTTCACCTGTTCCTTCATGCCTCCCACAAGCCACTCCATGGAAAGCCAGTTGGCTGGTACTAGGCCTTCAGTCTACTGTGGATAGAGAGTGAACTCTAAGGCAGGAGGTGTTGCTTGGTAAAGAACAGAGTTATTTTAGAATGAAACTATCTCTACCTTCATCTTTAGCAAGTCACTTCCTTTCTAAGCCTTAGTTTCCTAAACTAAGAAATTTGACTATTTGCTGCTGGGGATTGATTAAATGTGATGATTTATATGAAGCAGGCAGCACAGTACCTAGTGATAGTAGTCACTTTTCAAAATGTAGAACATCACCAGCAGTGGTCATCTAAGGGCTCCTCTGCAGTGAAGGTAAAAAGAGGGGGGAAATTCCCTTTTATTGTGTATCTATAGTCCAGACATTTGATACATAATAGTCATGACAGTCCTGAGATCTAGGACACATTTAATATCAGGACCTGTTTTGTCTTCTGTAAAACTGAAATAATACCTTGCATAGGCTCATAAACTCACAGAATTAGAAGCACTGTACTCCAAAATGCATATCTGCCTCCAAGACGACCCAAGGCAGATAAGGCATTTACCTGATTAATAAATGAGTTCCTTTTGTTTAAATAAAATGAAATCAGTATTCATCTGTGTGTCATCTGGCATTTAGTGCTAAAATAACTCCAAATTCATTTTCTCTTTGTTATTCCACTGATAACTATAAATATCTGTTTGCAAATACAAAAGCCCAAGCCCATTTAGTTATACTATACATACTATATGGACATGAGTTTGAGTGAACTCTGGGAGTTGGTGATGGACAGGGAGGCCTGGCGTGCTGCGGTTCATGGGGTCACAACTGAGCGACTGAACTGAACTGAACTGATATATACTATGTACTACACATTTATACTATGTTCTTGGGCACGAACTTGGGCAAACTCTGGGAGAATGTGAGGGACAAGGAGGCCTGGCTTGCTGCAGTCCATGGGGGTCACAAAGAGTTGGACACAACTTAGCAACTGAACAATAACAATACTGCTAAGTCGCTTCAATCGTGTCTGACTCTGTGCGATGGCAGAGATGCCAGAGATGGCAGCCCACCAGGCTCCCCTGTCCCTGGGATTCTCCAAGTAAGAACACTGGAGTGGGCTGCCATTTCCTTCTCCAATGCATGAAAGTGAAAAGTGAAAGTGAAGTCGCTCAATCGTGTCTGACCCTCAGCGACCCCATGGACTGCAGCCTTCCAGGCTCCTCTATCCATGGGATTTTCCAGGCAGGAGTACTGGAGTGGGGTGCCATTGCCTTCTGAGGAACAATAACAATAGCTATTTCAAATCCTAAAAGATGATGCTGTGAAAGTGCTGCACTCAATATGCCAGCAAATTTGGAAAACTCAGCAGTGGACACAGGACTGGAAAAAGTCAGTTTTCATTCCAATTCCAAATAAAGGCAATGCCAAAGAATGTTCAAACTACCTCACAATTGCACTCATCTCACACTCTAGTAAAGTAATGCTCAAAATTCTCCAAGCCAGGCTTTAGCAATACATGAACCGTGAACTTCCAGATGTTCAAGCTGGTTTTAGAAAAGGCAGAGGAACCAGAGATCAAATTGCCAACATCTGCTGGATCATCAAAAAAGCAAGAGAGTTCCAGAAAAACATCTATTTCTGCTTTATTGACTATGCTAAGCCTTTGACTTTGTGGATCACAATAAACTGGAAAATTCTGAAAGAGATGGGAATATCAGACCACCAGACCTGCCTCCTGAGAAACTTGTATGCAGGTTAGGAAGCAACAGTTAGAACTGGACATGGAACAACAGACTTGTTCCAAATAGGAAAAAGAGTATATCAAGGCTGTATATTGTCACCCTGCTTATTTAACTTATATGTAGATTACATCATGAGAAACACTGGGCTGGAAGAAGCACAAGCTGGAATCCAGATAGCTGGGAATATATCAATAACCTCAGATATGCAGATAACACCACCATTATGGCAGAAAGTGAAGAAGAACTAAAGAGCCTCTTGATGAAAGTGAAAGAGGAGAGTGAAAAAGTTGGCTTAAAGCTCAAAATTCAGAAAACTAAGATCATGGCATCTGGTCCCATCACTTCATGGCAAATAGATGGGGAAACAGGGGCAGACTTTATTTTGGGGGGCTCCAAAATCACTGCAGATGGTGATTGCAGCCATGAAATTAAAAGACACTTACTCCTTGGAAGGAAAGTTGTGACCATCCTAGCTGCTGCTGCTAAGTTGCTTCAGTTGTGTCCAACTCTGTGTGACCCCATAGATGGAAGCTCACCAGGCTCCCCCATCTCTGGGATTCTCCAGGCAAGAACACTGGAGTGGGTTGCCATTTCTTTCTCCAATGCATGAAAGTGAAAAGTGAAAGTGAAGTCTCTCAGTTGTGTCCGACTCTTAACGACCCCATGGACTCAAGCCTACCAGGTTCTTCCATCCATGGGATTTTCCAGGCAAGAGTACTGGAGTGGGGTGCCGTTGCCGTCTCTGGACCAACCTATACAGTGTATTAAAAAGCAGAGATATTACTTTGCCAACAAAGGTCCGTCTAGTCAAGGCTATTGTTTATCCAGTCATCATGTATGGATGTGAGAGTTGGACTATAAAGAAAGCTGAGTGCCGAAGAATTGATGATTTTGAACTGTGGTGTTGGAGAAGACTCTTGAGAGTCCCTTGGACTGCAAGGAGATCCAACCAGTCCATCCTAAAGGAGATCAGTCCTCGTGTTCATTGGAAGGACTGATGTTGAAGCTGAAATTCCAATACTTTGGCCACCTGATGCGAAGAGCTGACTCATTGGAAAAGACCCTGATGCTGGGAAAGATTGAGGGCAGGAGGAGAAGGGGACAACAAAGGATGAGATGGTTGGATGGCATCACCAACTCATTGGACATGAGTTTGGGTAATCTCTGGGAGTTGGTGATGGACAGGGAGGTCTGATGTGCTGCGGTTCATGGGGTCACAAGGAGTCCGACATGACTGAGTGACTGAACTTAACTGATACTTATATGTGGTTAAATCTTGTTTACACTGTTTCAGATCCAGGGAATGTGGTATGATTTCAGTTGCTAAATTAACTAGAACATTGCTTGTTTCATGCCAACCATGAAAGATTCTGTAAATATAAAATAAAGTGGGCATTGGGCTGGTTTATTGTAAGAAACAAAGATAATCTTATCAAGGAACAGATTTCTTTTTGCTACTAAGCTAGAGATATTTCTAGATGTGTTTTTTAAAAAGTAGGTATAGAAATTTTTGTCTGTGAAGTTTCTTTAAAGGAGCCGTTAATCTCTTCTGGAATAATGTAAGTGTACAGTGATGGTTCTTGTTGTTCCTCAGTGTTAGTTTCTCAATATTCAATGGGAATATTTAATCAAGAATTTAAAAAAGATTTAAATAGCATTAATTCAGTATTTATATAAGAATAGTGGGTCCAGGAAAAAAATATATATATACACATAAGTTATAGCAAAACAGTTATCTCCATACTCTCACATACATTTAGAATGTTTTAAAAATGCTTTCTATAAACATAATCCTCTCTACATGAGCTATGAAAACACTTAGAGCCTGGCTATCCTGCCATCACCCTGGGGTTGCTATTTCCAGGGCCTTTGGGGGTTGTGTTCTTTTCCCATGTGATCTCATTTCTGATCCTGGTAGGGTTCTTGATGTTCAGTCTGATTTATTCAGCAACATATGTCAGTGTACATCACAGAGAATAATTGGTCCTAAAAGTGGTCCATGTGTTTCAAGTCCACAGAAAGGAAATCACTTGCAGTGTTTGCAGACCCAAAACTGCAGGGGCCCATGTAGCTGGTTTTTTTTTTTGGAAAGCACACATTCAGTTTCACAGCAGACGGTCTAGACTTCTCAGCTGCTACAGAATTGATCCTTCAGAATATATTTCTTAGATACATTTTCCCACATGTTTACAGGATGGCATTAGGGTTGGAAATGAAGAAGGTGAACAGAGATCAGGTTTCTCACACCACTGTCCTTGCCCAGTGGCATTGGGAATAAAAATCCTCATCCAGGTGGTATGGCATCATGGCAAGAGAGCTCCAAACCCAGTCCAGAGCCCCTGACCGCTGCCTGCCTGCTGTGTGACCCTGGGAAGCCCTCTAAACTCTTATCTCTCTCTCTCTTTTTTTTTCCTTATGTGCAAAACAGAGGGATTGTGTTGATCTTTGACCCCTTCAGGTTCTGACATGTCCATAAGCTATCTGAAGTGCCCAGTGTTAGCATTCCTTGGACTGCAGATGTTTAAAAGTAGGGAAATTTTCCTTTTATGAATTTGTTATGTAACTAGTTGACTGTAGTGGATTCCATGAGCCATCCTCCTGATGCTGTCATTTAGTTTAACTCGGCCATATGTCCCACTTCATCACGCTGGCATTCAGAATGATGTTGCATTCTATTTAGTGTTCATGTTAAATGACTTGTGCTTCCATCCTACTTAGTGGAAGACAAGTGTTCTTCCCCTCACCTATCTTCTGCCCAGTGACACTCCCCTAAGCCCAAGGTCTGCTTACTCTGTTTAAGGGGAAAGTTCTGAGAGCTATTGCCTTGAAGAGAGAAACTTGGAGAACCTGCTTAAACCATCAGGGAACGCTGTTATTTCTGAATGTTGGGGGTATGACTGCTACATAGTACTATTGCTGAAATATGAGCACACTGAGTCTAGAAAGACTTACTTGAAGTGTTAGCATGCGCTGTACCCAGAACCAGCTCCCTTCTCTGTCTCCAGGGCTTGCCCCATTTCTCATTTCAAGTCAGGTGTTATTGTAAGAGGAAAGTTTTTCCTTGAAAACAAGGACACATAGTATAATCCAAGAAACTAAACAAATATATTCTTTCCACTGTTCTCACACATGAGGGACACCAGAGCTCAGTAACAGTAAGTCCTACCTTGGCTATAAGAAAACCTAGAGTTCCACCTGTTTCTTGGTCATAACATGTAATAACTACTGTGAAAAAAAGAGAAGAGATAATGTAATAAGAAAACATAATGTCTGCACTGATTTTTTAATGAATGAATAGAAGCTTGACAGAGTAAAGATCATCCCAGGGAGGATGAACAACACAGACGGAAGAAGGCAAGTAGCCTTTAGCCTGGCCTGAGCTTAGGAGGCATGCAGGGCAGTGAAAAAAGCTAAAGCTTAAAAAATGCATTGACCACAGATCATGAAACTATCTTTTAAACCCAAACCCTATTCCTTATGACTAAACCATGGGCAGTTTGAACAATATTAAGGAAGGAATTGATGTGATCCAGTTTGATCTGAAGATAATCTTGGCAGTAAGAGCATGGCTTCTACGTTCAGGGAACTTGTATAAGGCTGTACTTAGTTGCTCAGTCCTGTCTGACTCTTTGCATCCCCATGGACTGTAGCCCACCAGACTCCTCTGTCCATGGGATTCTTCAGGCAAGAATACTGGAGTGGATTGCCATGCCCTCCTCCAGGGGATCTTTTCAACCGAGGAATCAAACCAGAGTCTCCTGCATGGCAGGTGGATTCTTTACCAGCTGTAAGAGCAAGCCGATATTCAAAACTTTAAGTAAGTAAGTTAAGTAAGGGAAGTCACTCAGTTGTATCCAACTTGTGTCCAACCCCATGGACTGTAGGCTGCCAGGCTCCTCCATCCATGGGATTCTCCAGGCAAGAATACTGGAGTGGGTTGCCATTTCCTTCTCCAGGGAAACTTCCCGATCCAGTGATCGAATCTGGGTCTCCCGCTTTGCAGGCAGACTCGACCATCTGAGCCACCAGGAAATTAGTATTTAAAACTTTAAAGGCTATTTTTTTACTACCTTATGATGTTTAATATTTATTAAGGTCTTGCAATGTGGCATATTTTTTCTATGTCCTTTTGAATGCATTATATCATTTAATCCTCCCGAGAACATTAGGAACTGTTTCTGTAATTATACCTACTTTATAGGCAGAGAACCCAAACGTTAAGTCTGAGTAAATTGCCCAAGTTTCTATAATGTGTAATAGCCTGCATTTAAACTCAGGCAGTTTGGTTCCAGAACACTAATTTTAACCACCAGGGCAGTGATCTTTAATCCTGGCTGCACACTGGAATCACCAGGGGAAATTAAAAACAAAAACACGCTGATGCCCAGGATTCTCATTTAAACTGATTTCTGTGGGCAGAGTCTTGACATCACAGAGACAGTGGTGACTGACTAAGCCAGACTATATCGTCACCTTAACATACACAGAATGGTCACAAACATCTATAGCAAACATTTGTACTACAAGCATCTGTACCAAAATTGTAAGTTAAAAAACAGAACTGCTAAACAGCCAAATCACAGGATATGAAGACCTTTGATGCTTTTTCCAATTTTACTCTCACAAAGAAAAGCTACGACCTTCATCTTTTTAAAGACTGACAGGCAGCGCAGAAGCAAAATCAAAGAGGGTAGGGTAAAAAGGAAAATGTGACAGAGGAGTATCAAGAAAAGAAGGAAGAGAATAGCTGAAATTGGGGTTGTTGAAGTAATAAGACACCATCTACTGATGAGCAGTCGGTAATATCAAAGGCATATTTGTGGAATGTTTCCTTTCAGTAATTGTGCAAAGACTCCCTTGCCATTGCAAAGCACTTTTCTTCTTGGCAGATTGAAGAATGTTTTACCAACTAAATGCATCCCAGTAATATTCAGAGCTTAGGTCCAACATAATCATAAGTTGCCTTGTTATTGCGGAGGTAAGCAGCCCCATTTAATAACATATAAAATGTATTATTCATTTATGTAACTCAGACCCAGGGACAGCTACTGGGATGAAAATAGAACCATTCTGTAATGCACAAAGCAGGTGTGTGCTTACTTGAGTAAATGAACTCTGTATTTCTGCTCAATTTTCTTGTAAATTTCAGAGACTGGTCTGATAGGGCTAATGTGAAGCCATTTTCATCCAGGAAATAAAATGGTCTCAGAATGGTTTTTAATGAGCTTTGAAAAAATTACCAGCGGTCTTCTCTGTGGCAGAATCCCAGGGGAATGGATTCATGCTTTGTGTTTAAGCAGAACTCCTGTTGCTACAGGCTTCAGGAAAGCCCAGGGTGGTGATTGGTCAGAACAGCGACACACAAAAGAAACGTTCTCTAGCTGATGATGCCAAGTGGTAGTGAGCCCATGCCTCCAGGGCTCCTCGCCAAGACAGAGTCACAGGTGTGCTTGGACGCTAAGCGATTAAAGTTATAACCTGCCTTTAATGTGCATTGTGCCTGGCTTCTGAAACACGCAGGGAGTTTGTGATGCAGTTTAGCTCACTGGGATGTCATAATTACTGTATGACATTGCTGGTCACTTCTCTGCTACCATTGCTGGTACCAGAATGTCACCATTTTCCAGTGTGCACATCTTTTTTTTTTTTCCCCCCAGCTTCTCTTATTTTCTTTCAAATCAGCATACAGTCATAAGCACCTACATGGACTTTTCAAAATATTTAATATCAGATAGGATGATTTGAAGATGTTCAGACATGGCAGTGACCAGTCAGAATGAGTAAGGCTCTCAGTACAGGAGCAGGATTTAGGAAGCTCTTTGGTGTATTAGGTGTTAACCCATTCACTTCCGGATTGCCAGGAAAAGCAAGGACTCCAAGGATAGGGGTTAACATAGCTGGGTTGGTGGGTGTGGTGCCTGCAGGGTTTGGAGCCAGTGATGATAGCCAGTTTCTAGACAGATATTTCAACACTTAAACTCTATACAGTCATCCCAGTGTGGACCTAGTGATTATCAGCCTTGCATGTCTGCAGCACAAATATGCCCTCAATGAGGAGCTTAAAGTTCACAGTCACAGGAAGGAAGAAAGTCATACAAGGCATTACTGATTCCTATCAAGTAAATCATAAGGATTCCTGTAAGAGATATATATCTCACCTAATTTAAAGAGGTAGTACAGTACAGTGGTAACAAATACATATATCCTAGATCCAAATTGTCTAGATGCTGGCTGTGTGATGTTGAGAAAACTAGTTAAGTTCTATGAATCTTAATTTCTTCATCTATTTATTGGGAGTAATGATACCTTCTTTATTAGGGATAGTTTGAAAGCAAATCATGTTAAGAACTTAGCTCAGTGTCTAGAACATATTAGTGAAAGGGTTAGTCACTCAGTTGTGTCCAGCTCTTTGCAATCCTTGGACTGTAGCCCACCAGATTCCTCTGTCCATGGAATTCTCCAGGCAAGAATACTGGAGTGGGCAGTCATTCCCTTATCCAGGGGATCTTCCCAACCCAGGGAATGAACCTGGGTCTCCCGCATTACAGGCCGATTCTTTACTATCTGACCACCAGGAAATCCCTGAACATATTAGTACTCTCTAAATTGGAACTTCTTATGATTTTACTTTCACAATCAGGAAAAGAGAGGAGATAAGCTGCCACTTAAAGTGTGGATAAGTTTTAGGCAGCTGATTAGGCAAAAAGGTGGACATGGAAGCAGAAAGAACAAAAGAAAAGAAGCACTTTCAAGAGGATTGAAAAGAGAAGTTTGGCTAAAGCAGAATGAGCTGGTTGGGGAGAAAGAGTCCAGAAAAGTAGAACCAAGTTAGTTTATGGAGGGCTTCAGGCCCAAGTTAGAGGATCTGTGATTTATCTTAAGGAAATGGGAATTTGTGAAGGTTGTGAACAGGGAGGATAGATAATAATGTTAAGTAAAAATAACTGATAACATTTCATAATCACTTGCTAATTGTCAGGGTGGTTTTAAGCATTCTGTGTACAGTAATCCATTTCATCCTTATGGTTACCCTATGAGGTGAGTTTAATATTAATAGTTGGCCTTACAGTCATAGTGTTCAAAATGCTTTCCCAGATGGTATTTAATTTTATTTTCTCAATCGTGCTTTTAAGTAGTCAGTCTTGAAACTAAAGGACAGAGAAAGGACTTTGGCTAGATTTGAAGTAGTTGGTAAGCAATAGCCTGCACACTGCCAGATTTTGTAAATAAAGTTTTATTAGAACCCAGATTGATTTGTTCTTTTATGCATTCTCTATGTCCACTTTAATGTTACAACCCGAGAGTTGAGTACTTGTGACTAAAGCTATATAACCTGCAAAGCTAAAACATTTATTCCCTGGCACTTTATGTGAAAAGTTTGTCAACTTATGGTCTAGAAGAATGGAAAGACCTTGGACTTTTGATTGCTTCCATTTTGATATCTACCAGTACCTTCCTCAGGTAGATAGGAAAAACCAAATATACGAATATATAATGTGGCTGCTGTGGACTCCACACACAAAAAAGATGATGAATACATAACATTGGACCTCAAAAGTCTTAAAGAAAACCCACAGATTGTAATATACTATAAATCTGATAAATTGTATAGGACAAATTGGTAGCATAATTCTTTTTTTTTTCCTATTAAGGCTAAAACAAGAAAAAAGCAAAACAGAGGGAGGATTTACTTAATCTATAGTCTAAAGTTTCCTTAATGTGAAATTTCAATAGTTTTGGCATTATATCCCATAAAATATTGAGTAGAAACTCTCAAGTTTAGACACCTTTCTGTACTATTCCATGAGTGCAACAGCTTGTACAGTATCTAATGTTGAGACATATAATTCATAATAATCTCTCTTTGAACTGTACCTTCCTTTGCAATATATATATATGTATATATTACAATATATAAAGTACTCATTCTGACCTTTAATTATATAGCCTTTGAAGTATTTTCTGGATTATCCATGTATAGATGGTAAAAAAAAAAAATCCACCTGCAATGCAGGAGACCTGGGTTGAATCCCCGGGTTGGGAAGATCCCCTGGAGGAGGGCATGGCAACCCACTCCAGTATTCTTGCCTGGAGAATCCCCATGAACAGAGGAGCCAGGTGGCCTATAGCCCATGGGGTTGCAAAAAGTTGGACATGACTGAACAACTAAGTACACATCTTTTCACCTGGATTATAAACCTATTGAGGGTAAGGAAAGACCATGTCTTCTCCTGCTATGCATTTCCCCACAGCTCCAAAGTGAAATCGTATATCTGTCGACTAAGATAATAAAAGCATAAATTAAAATGTTAATAATGATGCAATATGTTCCTATGATGAGTTGCCTCTCTGTTGGGTGCTTACTATAAACAAACTATAACCTTCCCGACACCATGAAAGGTAGTTATTGCTAGCCCTCAGGGCCAGGCAGAAGGTTTGAAATGTTGGGAGTGATCCAAATTATCATGGGCTGAATTACAATGTGAGCTTTTTCCCACGTAGGTATAGAAAGGTGGTTTCCAATAACTGCACCGATGGAGTGAGAGAACAGTATACAGCCAAGCCACAGAAGTGCCCAGGGAAGGCCCCGCGGGGGCTGCGGATCCTCACTGCTGATGGAAAGCTGACTGCGGAGCAGGGGCACAACGTTACTTTTATGGTGCAGCTGGAAGAGGTAGGGCCGGCCCCGCCTCCCCTCGACCGCCTAGAGCCAGGGCCTTTTCCTAAGGAATCAGGATTTGGTTCACACGTCTTTTTGTCTTTGTTTACATAGATATATTTTTTAATTTTAAATTTTATTTAAAATCTGTATTCTCCTTTTAGTTCCTTGGTATTTGTTGTTATAAGTTTGCCTTCTCTGACACAGTTCTTCGATTACTTTTATTTCACTGCAAGTTGGTCTTCATTCTTTTTTAAATTTTATTTAATTTAACTTTACAAAATTGTATTGGTTTTGCCAAATATCAAAATGAATCTGCCACAGGTATACATGTGCTCCCCATCCTGAACCCTCCTCCCTCCCCCCTCCCCATACCATCCCTCTGGGTCGTCCCAGTGCACCAGCCCCAAGCATCCAGTATCGTGCATCGAACCTGGACTGTTCTTCATTCTTACTGAACCTGTAACTTAGGGATTCTGTCTGGATTTAATCTTCTATTATTGGCACTTTTAGCAAAATGTTTTCTCAGAATACATTAATAGTATTCCTAGAACAGCTTAACACATATACATACTGAACTAACCTAAAAGCTGCTAATGCTGTCTTCCTCCTTTAATCTGAAGTCATGGCTTTTCTTTCTAAAGACATTAACCAGTCATACATATAGCATCAAGACCAATCTAAACTAACTGAATATAATTTCCTTGACATTTGAGAGGTTTATTGTTTTAATATTAATAGTGCCTCAGCAATATTATTATAAACATCAATTATTGTTTGCCAAACTATAGTTATCTGAAGTTTCTGAGTAATTAGATGGTAGAATAAGATGACATTTATATTACATATTTTAGAATGTTTACGGCACGTTTGTCATCTTGTAAGTGAAGAAGCTGGCCTCTAAAGGATAAATACCTTCATTAAATGATTTTAATTACTAAACCATGCTGTCCTACTTCAATCATGTTTTATATGTACCTAAAATATGGCCAACACCACTTTCATCCATGTGAATGCAAAGGAATCCGAAACGTTCACAATGACATCAGGATAAAGATATACAACACAGTCTTCTCCCCTTCTCTTCTGATAGTTCAGTGACTCTCCATCTCTAACATAGATAAAAATTACCTGGTGAGCATGTTAAAACAGTTTTCTGGGCTGCATCTTCAAAGATTCTCATGCAGGAGGTTGAGGTAAGACCCAGGAATATCCTTTTCTAACAGGGTCATAGGTTATGCATTATGCTTCAAGAAAAAAGAAAGAAAGAAACAAGGGCAACATCAAGAGGCCCAGACCAGTCCAAGAGGCTCTAGAGGGTGCCTTGAAGGGGAAAAGATGTAGTTCGGATTACATTGTCAGGTTTGCTCAAAATACTTAGTATTTTAATTTCCGTAGAAAAAGCTGTGCTCTAATGAGCTGGAACTCCTGGCTCCAGTGATGCTGTTGCCTTGAGTTCAAGGACCACTTAGACAAGCACTGCTCTGACCTAATACTCTTTTCTCCTGTCTCCTTAGTAAGTGCCTTTTAACCATACCCAGTTTTCTAAACACTAAGGTTCCCCAATGTTCTTCATTTGGAACTAGAAAGAGATGGGCCAATTTAGGCTAGTTGGAATTACTTGCTTTCACAGAAATAAATCTTGGGGGAGCTTCTGCCTGAGGCTATGACAGACTAGCTTGCTGCAAACCAAATAAATATGTATTATTTAGAGCAAGAGTTAGAGAGAGTGGGAAAGAGAGACACACACAGAGAAGGAGGAAGAGGACTTAAGAAATTTCAATTCTTTTCTTGAGAGATAGGAAACTCATTGTGATGAGTTATGCTGTATTTCATGTTGTATTTCCCCTCAAGAACTTTGTCTGTTCATCTGTCACACTGTTTAAGAGGTCAGATTTCAGATTCCTAGTAGAAGGTCAGACCAAAAGTGTTGGCTAAACATCTGTTGGTAGACTCGAGGTTGGGAAGATAAAGATTGGACTTCAGAGTTACCAAGTCAGCTGGGACTGATGATATCAAATCCCAGAGAGGAGAGAAGCATAGAGAAGTTATACAGTATTCTCTGTTCTTTGTTTCCTTGGGGGATTCCATGGTGGCTTACTTGGTACAGAATCTGCCTGCAAGGCGGGAGATCCAGGTTCAATCCCTGGGTTGGGAAGATCCCCTGGAGGAGGGCATGGCAACCCACTCCAGTATTCTTGCCTGGAGAATTCCATGGAGCCTGGCAGACTACAATCCATGTGGTTGCAAAGAGTTGGACACAACTGAGCCACTGACACTTTTCATGTTCACTTTTGTTTCCTTGAGTTATTTGACAATATCTGAGGGATGCAGATAAAACAGCAAGTAATCACTTAGGGTGTGAAGTCAAACATATATTTTAAAAGTATTACATTTTGAGGAGATAGAAAACAATTGAATTTAGAGACTATCAAGGGGAAAGCCCTGGTGAATGATACAAGACTAGGTCCTGTAGACTGCTCTATGCTAGGAGTAAGGACAGAATGAAATTAGACCAGACTCTCTACACCCTGAAATCCCACCTGAAATTATTTCCGTCTAATCATTATTAGAATGATTCCCCCATTTTAAATGTCAGAAACTGTAACAAATCCTCTTTAGAGGAAAATAACGTATACCAGCAGCCTTACTACTTTTTTTTTTCATGTAAAATTTAGAGTATTTAAATAACTATAGATATATCAAGAATCAGGACCAAGAACAGGAAAAAAAAACAACAGAAAAAAGAGCATATTTCCTGATATATGATTAATATGTTTATGAATATGGGGCAAGATATAAAATTTAATCCCACAGCAGTCATCAGTAGGTGGCGGTAATCAAATGGAAGTCATAGAACTACAGGTATAGGTACTGATATTAGGAACTTAGAGGGGTTTGTAGTAGACTGAACCCAGGTGAGTGAAGGATCAGTTTATTAGAAGCAATGACAGTAGGGAATATAGCATTTGGAACATAAGAGGAAAAGAGTAGAAAACAGGGAAACGAATAATGAGACCAAAGGACATGGTGGAAAGAGTGAACACAGTCATCCTGAAGGGGAGGAACTAGTAAGGAGCCAGAATTATTTTTGGAGAGATAATGTCAGAGAATTTTCCAAAAACTGGCAAAAGATATCAGCATATCAACACAGAGATTCAAGAGAATCTGTAGACTCAAAGCAGGGTATTTTAGATATTGTATTCAAACTACTGACATCATCTAAAAACGAGGAAATTTTAAAGCAGCGCAGACAAAAATGGAATGACATGTTTGAAGTGCTGAGGAAAAAAATATGAAGCTAAAGCAAAAACATTTTTCAGACAAGCAAAAATTAGAATGAGTCATATAAGCTGATTCCAGTGAAAAGAAACACTAAAGGTAATTGTCTGGGCATAAAGAAAATGACCCCAGGCAAAAGCACAGAAATAATGGAAAGAATGAATAAGAAAGATGGTGGATATGCTGGTGAACTGAAGTTAATAGCAATTTTGTAGACCAATCATGTTAATCCACTGTGGCACTTAAAATACATGCGGAATTAAAATACATGACGACAATAATATAGTATGTGAAAAGAATTAAATGGAATTAAAGAGGTTTAAGCACCATGAAATGTCTGTGAAGAAGTATTGATAAAAGTACTCTTTTGTATTGAACCAGCATGTTCAGAATGTGTGCTTTAATATCTGCTGCTGCTGCTGCTGCTGCTAAGTCACTTCAGTCGTGTCCGACTCTGTGCAACCCCATAGATGGCAGCCCACCAGGCTCCCCCGTCCCTGGGATTCTCCAGGCAAGAACACTGGAGTGGGTTGCCATTTCCTTCTCCAATGCAGGAAAGTGAAAAGTGAAAGTGAAGTCACTCACTCGTGTCTGATTCTTAGCGACCCCATGGACTGCAGCCTACCAGGTTCCTCTGTCCATGGGATTTTCCAGGCAAGAGTAATGGAGTGGGCCATTGCCTTCTCCGGCTTTAATATCTAGTCACAAGTAAAAAACAGTAAGGTAATGCTGAACTATCAAACTACGGATAGGAGAACTGGATGAATATTAAGTGCCTCATTAATCAAAATAAAGTAGAAAGGAGAGAAGAGGAGACATACTATCATTGAGACAAATTGAATAGATTTGAAAATGGCATATGCAAACACAGATATTTCAGTAGTTATATAAAATAATTAGTTATTTTTGTGGCTTGCTTAAGAAATGTGTCTAGCCCAAGATTGTGAAGATATCATACCACACATTTTTTTCTTTAGCTTTCATATTTAAGCCTAAGATCCATTTTGAACAGAATTGTTTCAGGCAAGGGCCAAAATTTATATTATATTTTCCATAAATGTAGCCAGTTGACCCAGTACCATTGAAAGACAAATATTTTCACACTGAATTTCTATATGGTCAATTGATTTATGACATAATAATATACATATATATGTGCACTTAAGTATGTGCTTTATGTCACATGAGACTTCAGTACAGTAGATAATGTATTGTCTTTTCAGTAAATGGTGCTGCAGCATTGAGTATGAGGGAACATGTGAATCTTGACCTCTCAAAACACACCAAAATAATCTTGACTGTCAGTCTAATTTTGAAAGAGAAAACTAGGGTGCTTAAAGGAAAACACACAAGGATATCTTCATGACCTCGGATTAGGAAAATATTTTTTAAACAGGAAAGAAAACCTTATAATATAAAGAAAAATATGATTTACTAAGATTACCTTAAAATTGAGAATTTCTTTTCTTCAACAGTCATTATTTTAAAAACCATAAAGGTGAAATCTAGAGGGGAAGAAGTTATTTTCAGTACGCACTTTCAATAAGGGACTCGTGCCCAGAAAAATATAAATAAATCCTACAAATCAATAAGAAAAATTCCATCAACCTAGTAGAAAATGTACAAATGATTTAGAAATCTCAAAGAGGGTAACCACATAGCCAATAAGCATATGAAAAAATTACCAACACCACCGCTTATCCAGAGAATGCAACTTAAAACTGTAATAAATTATTGCTATGTACCCATCAGAAGACTGGTATTTTAAAAGACTAACAATATCAAGTGGTGCTGTTGGGGCAACTGGTTGTTCATCCAGTGCTGTTAGGAGTGTAGATTGGCACCCTGGAGACCAGCTTGACATGAAATACTATACCTGAATACATGCACAACCTAAGAGCCACATTTCCACTCCAAAGATATATTCATCAGAAATGCATACAGTGCAAACTATTATATATAGGATGAGAAAACAACAAGGTCCTATTGTATAGCACAGGGAACTACATTCAGTATCCTGTGATAAGCCATAATGGAAAAGAATATGAAAAAGTAAATATATATACATGTATATAACTGAATCACTTTGTTGTGCTGGATAAATTAACTCAACATTGTAAATCCAACTATGCTTCAATAAAATTTAAAAACAAAGAGAAATGCATACAAATGTGCATAAGAATGTATGTAAAATAATATACATAGCAGAGGAATTCCTAAGAGCTCAAAAACTGAAAATAAACATCCATCAATATTAGCACAGAGAAATAAATGACAATATACATATAAAATGGAACACCATACAATGAAAAAGAACAAACTACTGCTACATACAGAGACTTGAATGAATCGTGTAACTAATATTGAGCTAAAGGAATCAGACTGAAAAAATGCATATTATATGTCTACCTAGTAATGGCACCCCACTCCAGTACTCTTGCCTGGAAAATCCCATGGATGGAGGAACCTGGTAGTCTGCAGTCCATGGGGTCACTAAAAGTTGGACACGACTGAGCGATTTCACTTTCACTTTTCTCTTTCATGCATTAGAGAAGGAAATGGCAACCCACTCCAGTGTTCTTGCCTGGAGAATCCCAGGGAAAGGGGAGCCTGATGGGCTGCCGTCTATGGGGTCACACAGAGTTGGACACGACTAAAGCGACTTAGCATAGCAGAGCATAGTTAAACTGCAAAAAAAAATAAGCAAAACTGATTTATGGTGATGAGAATGAGAGTAAGTATTACGTTTGGAGGGGGAGTGGCAGGGACAGTTTCTGGACTAGTCACAATTTAAAATTTTTTGGTGGTTAATGAATGCATCTACTTTGTAAAATTCAGGTTGTATATTTAAGAGTATGCATATGTTTCTTTATGCATAGCATGTTCAACAAAAAGCTGACTTAAAAATCATTTTAGAAATTCAAATAAAAATAGAATACTTTGTATTTAGATCTTTAAGCAGTAAGGAAACAGAAAACTGTTAAGGAGGTATTCATTTTCCAGACTAATCCTATACCCTGTGGTGAAGGTGAAGGCCCTTTTCCCAAAGACATAAGGAACCTGATTATGCAACTCAGAAGAACATTATCTTTTGAAGCAACAGACATCAATGCCAGAGCAGGATTCAGAATTTAGATTTTTATTTCATTTTGAAGAATGCAGTAGAGGAAAATCTGAAATAAGAAATCAGTCTTGGTCAGCTCCAACCTGTGTGCACCCTCCAGGGACAGAGGCAAGGCTCTCATCTATTTGATGTCATTTTCCACACAACCAGGATGATCAGGCAACTCAAACTTGGCTGAGTGATGTGGGAACAAATTGGGGAATCTGGTTCTAAGATGTGTGAAGTCATGCCTTCTGGGCACAAAAAGGGAAAAAAAGAAAAAACAAGTCAGTTCATTCCACTTGAATGGGTAAAGCTGCAAGAGCAAGGATGAATCCACTGCCTGCAGCTGTCAGAATCGGCCCTTTGATTTTCCTGTCTCCTAATGCAGAGCACAAAGCCTTAAGGACTGTCCCCATATAAGGAGGCCCCAGAGAGCTCACATTTGATTGTGAGATTCTGTGCTCATGAGTCACAAGCTCTCCTTACAGAAACAACATCAAGTTCTCTGTTAATCTCTGGATTATATATGTAGGCAGAGCTCAGGCATGTGATAAGCAATGTGAAATACAGAAGAGCTCAAAGTCTTATAGAACCTGGGGAGCACTGAGACTTGAAAAAAAGATCCCATTCGTGAGTGCTTGCATGGATTGTCTCATATAGATCCTGCAGTGGGTAAGTAAGTATTACTGTTATCATTTTATAGATGGTACAGTGGAAGCACAGAAAGGCAGAGTAAATCACCTAAGATCACACAGCCAGCTATAGTAATGCAGCCAGGAGTCAAATCCAGGACCTATGGTATCCTGCCTTTTATCACTTGTCTATAGTGGAAACAACCATTTTTCTGGCAAAGAACTTACTGTGGTTCCCAAGGCTTCCTAGAAACGCTTGGCTGGGGCAGGTAGTAACAAGGATCAAGGAGTAGAAAGAATAGGCCGAATTATCTATGTCCAAGCCAAGCTGGGCTATGGCTGCTGCTATATTCTCTCTCTTTTTTTTTCCCACCCATCTTTTTTTTTTTAATTGAAGGATAATTGCTTTACAGAATTTTGTTATTTTCTGTCAAATCTCAAATTGAATCAGCCATAGGTATACATATATACCCTCCCTTTTGAACTTCCTCCCATTCCCCCCATCCCACTCATCAGTATGTAAACCAAGATTTCCCCCTGGATTTTCTGAGAATATCCATGGCTCTTGAGATCAGCTTCTTGAAAACCATTTCAGCAATGAGAGAAGCCAAATCCGCTCTTGGGTGTCCTCCTCTTTGCAAAACTATGCCTTTATTGAATGACTACAGTATTTCTAGCACTGTTTTATCCCTCTAAAAAATGTTGGAAAACAGAATATGAAGGCAGTATTTGAGGACTTTAACATCTATGTATACCAAACTTCTCCAGAGTCTTGAGTATGAATTTGGCTATAATATTGCTTCAGTTCAGTTCAGTTCAGTCGCTCAGTCATGTCCGACTCTTTGAGACCCCGTGAATCGCAGCACGCCACGCCTCCCTGTCCATCACCAACTCCTGGAGTTCACTCGGACTCACGTCCATCGAGTCAGTGATGCCATCCAGCCCTCTCATCCTCTGCCGTCCCCTTCTCCTCCTGCCCCCAATCCCTCCCAGCATCAGAGTCTTTTCCAATGAGTCAACTCTTCGCATGAGGTGGCCAAAGTACTGGAGTTTCAGCTTTAGCATCATTCCTTCCAAAGAAATCCCAGGGCTGATCTCCTTCAGAATGGACTGGTTGGATCTCCTTGCAGTCCAAGGGACTCTCAAGAGTCTTCTCCAACACCACAGTTCAAAAGCATCAATTCTTCGGCGCTCAGCCTTCTTCACAGTCCAACTCTTGCATCCATGCATGACCACAGGAAAAACCATAGCCTTGCCTAGACGGACCTTTGTTGGCAAAGTAATGTCTCTGCTTTTGAATATGCTATCTAGGTTGGTCATAACTTTCCTTCCAAGGAGTAATATTGCTTAATTAAATTTAAAACAACAACAACAAAAAAAACCCCTTATGTATGCTACTGGTAATACATGTGTTCTCTACATCCTCATCAAAATTTCTGAATTCACTTCTCATTTCAATTTGTTCCTAAATTTACTTTGAGTAGAGTGTCTGAAATGCTCTCATATCTAGGACCAGTTCTTTATAACAGTGGGGATATTAATGCCATGCTTCTGATGCCCCTAAAGCAGCAAGTCCTCCAGGTGCCACAAGAGGTCCCAGCTACATGTTGATATGACACTGTAGTGTGATTACTGAGATGTGGGCAGAAGATTTCCAAGCCAGGATAATATTTTGTCGTTTGGACACCAAGGATCATGCTTCTGCGTCTCATGGTTTATTCCTGGTTCAACTTTCTTCTCCAAGTTTGTCTCATGTCTGAGGGGCTAGGTTAGGTTAAGGACTGATGCTACCCCCTCCACCTTTGTCCTCAGCTGTGTATGTGTGAGTGTGCTTAATCGCTGTTGTGTCTGACTCTTTGTGACCCCATGAACTGTAGCCCCCCAGGCTCCTCTGTCCATGGGATTCTTCAGGCAAGAATACAGGAGTGGGTTGCCATGCCCTCCTCTAGGGGATCTTCTCAACCCAGGGATCAAACCTACCCTATCTTTGTCCTCAGTTACTTACATATAACCCCCTCCAGACACACACACACACACATAAGCTATGTCCCCTTTGTGTATCAACTAAAGTACTAGAGACCTGAGGAGTCAACTGTTCCACCAGTTAGTTATGTATGTGTGTTTATTTGTTCTTCAACAAATATTTTATGAGTTCCAACCTTGTAGGAACTCAAACCCATCAAATACTTTTCATTTATGAGTAGACATGTTTCAGCTTGTGGAACTACATGTTTTGGACTAACTAGGATCTCTGCTGTATCAAGTTTTAAGTAGAAATTTCAACATACAATATAGAAAGTACTAAGTAGTTTGTATTTATTCAAAACAAAAATTAATTTATTGGATACATTATAATAAAATCTGTATTGCTGCTACTGCTACTGCTGCTGCTAAGTCGCTTCAGTCGTGTCCGACTCTGTGCGACCCCATAGACGGCAGCCCACTAGGCTCCCCCGTCCCTGGGATTCTCCAGGCAAGAACACTGGAGTGGGTTGCCATTTCCTTCTCCAATGCGTGAAAGTGAAAAGTGAAAGTGAAGTTGCACAGTAAGTGTCCAACTCTTAGCGACCCCATGGACTGCAGCCTACCAGGGTCCTCTGTCTATGGGATTTTCCAGGCAAGAGTACTGGAGTGGGTTGCCATTGCCTTCTCCGAAAATCTGTATTAGATCATTATAAATATCTATAAACTAATATATAATAGCACCCTTCTCTTTTCTGACATCTCCAAATAAATGATCAATATTATTAAGACATGAATCATGTCCTGCCTGTTTGTAACTCTGCTTACCATGTCTGCAATATTGGTAGGAACTCAATAAATGTGTGTTGATTTGAATAGACTTCCTCCAGGAGAGTAGAGATAAAGCCTAAACTTGAAAAGGCTCTTAAGATTCGAATAAAACCCTAAACATGTTAGTCTTTATCTGAAATCTAAAGCCCTTCCTTTATTCTGTATTAGTGCATGTCCTAATTCTAACATAAGAATATCAATGAAAACCTTGCTAAAACCAGAGCAAAGAAGAGAACTTCCTATTGACTGTAGATAATCAAAGGTACACTGATGCTTGTAGCTCCGTGTACGATAGTTGGGACCTGAGCCAAATTTTTTCCAATTTGAGAAATGCAAGAAATGTGATCGCTTTTCATAAATGGTATGTGAGGCTACCCCCACACCTCCCCCCCACACACATACATCTAGGTGATACAATGACTCCATATACAAACCCTTCAAAACCATACAGCTTGGTTACTCAGAGAACCACAGAGTTCTGTTAACACTGATGAAAAGCCCCCTTGTCAGGAACCCCATCTCTGCTGCTTTGAGGGTTCTCTCCAAATATATGAGAATAAAAGAATCTTCATTGGAAGCAACAAGGCGAAGGAGCCAGTCTTGCTTCCATCCCAGACCTACTCATTGTGGAGGATCCAGGAACACATACATGTGAACACCCACACTCACACGGCAATATGCATTTATGCATCATTGTTTTCTTAAGGATAAGGAACAATGATCCAGGAACAACCAAGAGGGGAGAGGAAGAATCCATGAAGCTGTGTTTAAGAAGCTTAACATTTTACATTTTGTAATGGCTCCTGAATTTTAGGAAGCTGATCAAAAGTGTTCTGCAGAGATACCCCAGCAGCATCCGATGAGTGGTAGCATCTGTCTGGAGACTTGCTTAAGATGGATATCCCCTAGACCACTAATGAGCACCTAATGAGTCTATGGACTTTCAATGTGATAACCCGGCTTTCTAGGGAAATCCAATGTGACAACCTGAAGGCACAGGATGAATGGTGAAGGCCCTAATCAGTCTTAAGAACTCAACAAAAGTGATTTGGAAGGCAGTCATTTGAGAGGACTGCTAGGCGGAAGTAGTGTCTGCATGTTACGGGAGATAATTAAATCTGTTTTAAACAGCTGTAAGAATAAAGAGATGCAATTCACTGCATAATTTAAGACTTTTAAATTAAATCTGAGGCAGGGGACTAAAATTAAAAACTTTGATCCGTATCTCATTGTTTTAATACTTCAATTTACATACAAAGACTGGAACTTAATAAGGAAAATTCATGATTATAACTTCTTCTGTGAGATTTAACTTGGAAATGTGAAGGCTGTGTCCTCATTAAATGGATTTCAATGAGCTGTAATTTCACATACATTGAAAGACTTACAGCCACATAAAAGTAACCACAGTGTAATAACACCTCATAAATTTTGCAGAATGCTGCCCACCATCAGATGGTAGAAAAGATGACTTTTGATAATTGTGTGTGTGAGTGTATGTGTGTGTGTGTATGAGAGAAAGAGAGAGAAACTCATCTGTTGAATTGATAAAGGGAGCTGACCTACTTTTTCATTTGGAGAAAGAGTTGGCATGAAGAGTTCGCAGGAAGTGTTAAGTCCAGGCAGGTATGCATCACTTTCTAAGCCAGCCCAGATCTGACTCAGAAGATTCAGCTGTTTTCTTCTTCCACACAAAGGAATGGAAGCTGATTTCAATGAGCCATGGAGATTTAAGAGGCTTTCTCATGTATTATTCCTTACTCCATGCAGCTTTATTCTCTTTGACTCTAAGCAAGGTAATTGAGCCGCTTCATTTCTTCTCCCTTGTTGCTTTGGGTTAAATAGGAAAGAAAGAAATGAGGCAGGCAATATAGATTGTCTTTAGCCTGAGGCCTGATGCCTGAAGTTCAGATTGAATTCAGGTTAGCAGCTCTAAAGTCCCGCTTTTCTCTTCCCTCAGTACCGGTTCCACATGCATTGGTGTATTTCTATCCTTTAGGGTTTCAGAGAATAGGTGTTTGCAAAACACTTCAGTCTGCCTTGACAAGCAAAGAGAGATACTTGGTTCATACTGAGAGTTTCGGTACAATAAGCATCCAAGGGCCGGAGTCATAAAATCGTCTTCAGTTTGGATTTTTAATCTTTCAACCTGTCTGCTTCAGGCCCTCCACACAGGGGCCCACCACCCCTTGAATCAGGGCTGAAGCCACGCAATTCTTGCCCAAGTGCATAACTTCCTCAGATTTCTGGCTTTACACTCCGTCATTCATTATTCCATGACTCTGTCTTACCAGCCCACTCCTCTGTGTAATCCACTATTCACCTATAGTGGAAAATCTCCAGCAGCACTTGGATAAGGTCTGCGTCTTCACCTAAGAGTGGAGATTATTTCAGCAGCCTGAAGAGATGTTGGAACATTGTGGATGTCCAATAACGCCAACTGAAAGAATAGTTTTATTACAATGGCAGGTTACCCAGTCTAGAAATGACAACTAGAATCATCACCATTCTGCTCATCTTTAATTTATAGGTGAAGGAATTGAGGTCCAATTGTAAAATGCATTTCAGAGGACAGTTAACTATGTCTTCTAACTTCCAGGTCACCACCTGCCTTCTGTAGGGCACTTCTTCCACATATAATACACCTGTAGACCTCTATAAAATCACTGAAATCTCATCAACCTAATAACTTGGGAAAGTGATGAAGTGACATCTGGGGCAAGAAATCATATATCCATTTTATAGGCAGGATCCCATGACTCAAGTCTACCAAGTGATAGCTAAATATAGAAGTTCTGAAAGCTATTTAAAAATGTTAACAGCATAGCATAAAACAGTGTAATAATTCCAGTGCTGCCATTGTGGTGGTGGTTGTTTTGTGTGTGTGTGTGTGTGCGTGTGTGTGCACACATGTGTGCAATATCATTGGTTAATATGGTATTCACCAGAGTAAAAATGTAATCTCTGGGTGGCATGATTATGAGCAATTTGAACTTTCTTCTTCCAAATTTCATCCTCGTTCCACAGTTTTCTCAAAGAATTCATCATGGCTTTTCTCTTTGTTCTTTCTTCTAATAAGGTTAACATATTTTATCATATTTTAAAACTAGAGAAGAAATATAGGTTTATTCCTAAAGGAATCTTACTACTATTCTTTCTTTTAAAATGAAATTGTTCTTATAGCATACCTGAATGTTTACTTTTAGAGTGATTTTTTTTTAATCATTCAAAACCACTTACACAATGTACATCATTGAGCAGCCCCAGAGTTTCCCTGCCGAAGCCAGCTGGGGTGATTCCTGAGGCCACAATGCAGTGGTGGCAGACAGCATATCAGTGCCCTTTACCACCTGAAAAAGGTTCAAAAGCATGATGGGCCAAAGTTCTGATGGCTCTATACCACAGTGTCTGGATGGAGGAAGGGGGCCTCTGTTTATAGTTGTTTATCTACTTATACAAGCCAAATGTTGACTTACAGTATTCTGTTCTATTCAGACAAGCACAGAAGACATAAAAAGGAAATTTGGAAATTTTTTGTTCATTTAGACACATGGTGCTACAGTTTATTTGTAAGTGAGAAGGTAAACCATTTTGTGATGTTATAATAGAAAGTTCTTAGTCTGAGCATTAGATCCAGAAGTATTTGGATATTTAGTTAGGCAAGCTCCAAGAATCATAGTCCTCAAAGAAGGGTCTAGCCATCTGTATTTCATCAGAAAGAAGGTGAAGTGCTCATCCAGTCAGATTATTTGGTGGATCCAGAATCCTGTCTCTCTGGTATCACTGGCCTTGTCAGACCCAAATTTTTCTGGTGAAATCATAAAACCCCATGGACCACCCTCCATACTGTTGTGAATGTTCTCCCTTAAGGTCAAAGGATCCAAATTCCCTGTTGCCTTTACTCTCAGAGAAGCCCGAGGGTCTGCACATTTGGAGAGGTGCCTGTGCTATTATTGAAAAGCATCTCTGAATAGGCAAGGGGAGGAGGATACTTTTATATTTTGCAATTGTGCCAATACCTAGATATCTTGTAATTATGTATAAAGCTCGGCTTTGAAATTAAAAAGAAGCCCATAGGGCAGGCTTCAAACCAGACCACCAGAAAACACTGTCCCAGCTCATCTGGTGAGGCAGCCTCAGCTTTCAGTAATAGTAATACCTCTTGGAAGAGTTGCCAGAGAGTACCAAGAACTAGGAACAGAAAATAGAGCATATGCAACTGCTTCTTATCATAGACTGGTGTTGTCCTATGCTAGGGCTCTGCTGACTGTTATACAATGGCAGGTCCAACACAGTTTCAGCCCCTGATTCCTGTTTACAGTCATCTCATTCTTTGTCAAGCACTCATATTACCATGGGTCTTTACAAATGTATTTTGTAGTTTCCATGGTATTCCAGTGTATTACATTGGTATCGACTTACATCCCTTTTTAATGTAGAATTTGATCTGTGCTGGCATTCCTCTGAAGAGTTTTCATTACTGAAGTTTACCATCACTCTTGGGTCTTACCTGTCAGTCAATGCGTTCTTCAGTGTCCATCTGGCAATGAGCACACTGAGTATCTATCTTCTGTGAAAAAGAAGTTCACAGAACTCCTTAAGTTAACTTCTTCTTGAGTTAAGAAGAGCTTGGTTCAAACTCATCTTGTGACTCTAGACAAATTTTAACAGTCTTTCAGGCCTGAGTCTTAATAGGGTTGAAGATTCGATGCAAAACTACACAGAGAACAGTCGTTACTATTTCGAGAACAGAAAACTTTTGAGAAATGTGCTCTCTCTTTTCCCTTAGTGACCATCAGGGGATATTCTAGAACACTCTTAACTTGCACAATTCATGTAAGAAGTCACATGCCAGAGTTCATTTTTATTGAATAAGCACAAGGGGAATAGCACTTCTCTCCATGAACTCCTTTACACCAGCTGACAAGATCTCTTATTTGGAGACCAGAGCAGCATTATACCATAGT
The DNA here is from genome assembly GCF_019923935.1 of Bubalus bubalis. Classification (NCBI taxonomy): domain Eukaryota; kingdom Metazoa; phylum Chordata; class Mammalia; order Artiodactyla; family Bovidae; genus Bubalus; species Bubalus bubalis. Next base: position 27,581,939 of record NC_059179.1, on the reverse strand, counting down.
TTTCTCCTTTTTGTTTCCTGCTGAGACCTTGCCAATCTGAATCTAAAGTTACGAACCTGTCTCATACCCTGGAGTAAGATATGCAAGGCAAAGGCAGATTATTTTTTATTTTCTAATTTATTTTATTGAAATATACTTAATTTGTAGTGTTGGTTAATTTCTGCTGTACAGCAAAGGAATTTACTTATATATGTATATTCTTTTCATAAGGCTTTATCACAAGATATTGAATCTAGTTCCCTGTGCTATACAGAAGGACCATATTGTTTATGCATTCTATATACAATAGTTTGCATCTGCTAATCCCGAACTCCCAATCCATGCCTCCCCCACCCCCACGCGCATGGCCACCACAAGTCTGTTCTGTGTCTGTGAGTCTGTTTTCTGTTTCATGGATAAGTTCGCTTGTGTCATATTTTAGACTGCACATAGAAGTGGTATCATATGGGATCTGTCTTTCTCTCTCTAACTCATTCACTTAGTATGATAATCTCTAGCTCCATCCACGTTGTTGCCAATGGCATTATTTCATTCCTTTTTATAGATATTTCGCCCTGTATATGTACCGCATCTTCTGTATCCCTTCATCTGTTGATGGACATTTAGGTTGTTTTCATGTCTTGGCTATTGGGAATAGTGATGCTCTGAATGTAGGAATGCATGTATCTTTTTGAATTATAGCTTCATCCAGATAGATGCCTAGGAGTGGGATTGCTGGATCTTATGGTAATTCTATTTTTAGTTTTTTGAAGAACAACTATACTGTTTTCCCATAGTGGCTGCACCAATTTACATTCCCAAAAGGTATATTAGTTTTAGTTCACACCTCCCACCCTGCCCAAATATCTTTAGTCATAAGAAGAAAAGGCTGAAATGTTTGATTTTTTGCTTCTGGCATTTAATGTTACCTAGTGATAATGTTGTTCAACTATTGTGATCAAAAGAACATTAAAATAACAACAGAAATCTAAGGCCACAGTTGGCTGTATCCCATCATCAGTGCCTGTGTTACCTCCTGGTTATTTCCTTGTACTCAGTCAATGTTTAAATGTTAACAGTAACAGTACGGTTAGGGTGTTGTGTTTTGTGCTGTTTCTTGTGTCATGGCCTACTCCACCTCTCCTTTTAAATTTGGTGAAATATTTGTTTCCCCTCCTTTACTCTTCTCTTTTAATCCTGCTGATCTTCCTCTGCCCCTCATGTCATTTCACCCCTGGGGTAGTCAGTGTTAACAGACTGGGCTATTTTAATGACCACATTTATGCTCATGCAAACATATACAGACATACAGACTTATAGGACATATAATGTGTTGTCTTATGCATCTGAAAAAACAGGTTATACCATAGGTGATTGACTTCAATGCAGTTTTTGCTGCATAAACTTTAAGGCCCCTTTCAAGACTGAATCTCAGTAAAGCCTTTGTCAGGCCTGTCCTTGAGCTTTGCAAGAACCAGCCTCTGACAAACGAGTCCAGTTTCTATCTGCAGTGGCTCCCTAATGACTTCTGGAGCTCTTGGAGTCTCATTTCTGCACCAAGGCTGTCAGTGTTGAGTTACTGTAGCATTTGTTTTCCCATTTTTCTCTAAAGCCCTGTTACAGGAACTGATAAGTTCACACACCTTTCATTCCTCAGGTTAATCTTGGCCTCATTGTGGCCATTTGATCTATTTGCTTTTCTATTACAGAAGTCAGTGCTGCCCTTGGAGAATCCCCATATGGATTTCATGTGGCCTTTGGTCCTTTCTTGGGAACTTCTTTTGGCCTAGTATTCTCAGTTATATGTCTGTGTTAGTGCACAGGACCAAATGCATTATGTCTAAAGAAATTAAATTTGACAATGTAGATATTTTTCAGCCTAAGTTGTGTTTCAGGAATGTTGACTTGTCATTTATGAGATTGAATACCTAATAAGTACCTCTCAGTGATACACAAGATTTTCCTTATCAGTAACTCAGTTCAATTCAGTCTCCCAGTTGTGGCCAAATCTATGCAACCACATGGACTGCAGCATGCCAGGCTTCCCTGTCCATCACCAACTCCCAGAGCTTGCTCAAACTTATGTTCATTGAGTCGGTGATGCCATCCAACCATCTCATCCTCTGTTGTTCCCTTCTCCTCCTACCTTCAATCTTTGCCAGCATAAGGTTCTTTTCTAATGAGTCAGTTCTTCATATCAGGCAGCCAAAGTATTGGAGTTTCAGCTTCAGCATCAGTCCTTCCAATGAATATTCAGGACTGATTTCCTTTAGGATTGACTGGTTGGATCTCCTTGCTGTCCAAGGGACTCTCAAGAGTCTTCTCCAACATCACAGTTCAAAAGATTCAATTCTTTGGAGCTCAGTTTTCTTTATGGTCCAACTCTCACATCCATACATGACTACTGGAAAAGCCATAGCTTTGACTAGATGGATGTTTGTCAAAAAAGTAATGTCTCTGCTTTTTAATATGCTGTCTAGGTTGGTCATACCTTTTCTTCAAAGGAGCAAGCATCTTTAAATTTCATGACTGCAGTCACCATTTTGACTGCAAGAAAACAAACAAGAAAATTTTGTTTTGGAGCCCAAGAAAATAAAATCTCTCACAGTTTCCATTGTTTCCCTATCTGTTTGCCATGAAGTGATGGGACCGGATGCCATGATCTTCATTTTTTGAATGTTGAGTATTAAGCCAGCTTTTTCACTCTCCTCTTCACATTCATCAAGAGGATCTTTAGTTCTTCTTTGCTATCTGCCATAAAGGTGGTGCAATCTTCATATCTGAGATTACTGATATTACTCTCTGCAAACTTGATTCCAGCTTGTGCATCATCCAGTCTGGCATTTCACATGATGTGCTCTGCATATAAGTTAAATAAGCTGGGTGACAATATACAGCCCTGATATACTCCTTTCCCAATTTGAAACCAGTCCATTGTTCCATGTCCAATTCTAACTGTTGCTTCTTGACTGCATACAGATTTCTCAGGAGTCAGGTAAGGTGCTGTGGTATTTCTGTCTCTTTAAGAATGTCCCAGAGTTTGTTGGGATCCACACAGTCAAAGGCTTTGGTGTAGTCAATGAAGCAGAGGTAGATGATTTTCTGGAATTATCTTCCTTTTTCTATGATCCAGCATATGTTCAACATTCAGAAAACTAAGATCATGGCATCCAGTCCCATCACTTCATGGCAAATAGATGGAAAACAATGGAAACAGTGGCAGACTTTATTTTGGGGGCTCCAAATCACTGCAGATGGTGACTGCAGCCATGAAATTAAAAGTTGCTTATTCCTTGGAAGAAAAGTTATGACCAACCTAGATAACATGTTAAAAAGCAGAGACATCACTTTGCCAACAAAGGTCCGTCTAGTCAAAGCTATAGTTTTTCCAGTAGTCATGTATGGATGTGAGAGTTGGACTATAAAGAAAGCTGAGCACCGAGGAATTGATGCTTTTGAACTGTGGTGTTGGAAAACACTCTTGAGAGTCCCTTGGACAGCCAGGCGATCCAACCAGTCTATCCTAAAGGAAATCAGTCCTGAATATTCATTAGAAGGATCAATGCTGAAGCTGAAACTCCAATACTTTGGCCACCTGATGTGAAGAGCTAACTCAGTGGAAAAGACCATGTTGCTGGGAAAGATTGAAGGTGGGAGAAGAATGGGACAACAGAGGATGAGATAGTTGGATGGCATCACTGACACAATGGACATGAGTTTGAGTAAACTCTGGGAGTTGGTGATGGACAGGGAGGCCTGGTGTGCTGCAGTCCATAGGGTTGCAAAGAGTCGGACACAACCTATTGACTGAACTGAACTGAATGTACGTTGGCAATTTGATGTCTGGTTTCTCTGCCTTTTCTAAATCTAGCTTGAACATCTGGAAGTTCATAGTTCATGTCCTGTTGAAGCCTTGCTTGGAGAATTTTGAGCATTACTTTCCTAGTGTGTAAGATGAGTGCAATTGTACAGTAGTTTGAACATTTTTTGGCATTGCCTTTCTTTGGGATTGGAATGAAAACTGACCTTTCAAGTCCTGTGGCCACTGCTGAGTTTTCCCAATTTGCTGACATATTGAGTGCAGCACTTTCACACCATCATCTTTTAGGATCTGAAATAGCTCAACTGGAATTCTATCACCTCCACTAGCTTTGTTTGTAGTGATGCTTCCTAAGGCCCACTTCACTTCACACCATCATAGTTATCTGGGTCATGAAGATCTTTTTTGTATAAAGTTCTTCTGTGTATTCTTGCCATCTCTTCTTAATATCTTCTGCTTCTATAAGGTCCATATGTTTTTTGTCCTTTATTGTGTCCATCTTTGCATGAAATGTTGACTTGGTATCTCTAATTTTCTTGTCTCTAATTTTCTAGTCTTCACCATTCTTTTGTTTTCCTCTCTTTCTTTGCACTTATCACTTAGGAAGGCTTTCTTATCCCTCCTTGCAATTCTTTGGAACTCTGCATTCACATGGATACATCCTTCCTTTTCTCCTTTGCCTTTCACTTCTCTTCTTGTCTCAGTTATTTGTAAGGCCTCCTCAGACAACCATTTTGTCTTTTTGCATTTCTTTTTCTTGGGGATGGTTTTGATCACCACCTCCTGTACAATGTCATGAACCTTCGTCCATAGATTTTCAGGCACTCCGTCTATCAGATCTAGTCTTGTGAATCTATTTGTCACTTCCACTGTATAATCGTAAGGGATTTGATTTAGATCATACTTGAATGATCTAGTGGTTTTCCCTACTTTCTTCAGTTTAAATCCTAATTTTGCAATAAGGAGTTCATGATCTGCACCACAGTCAGCTCCCTGTCTTGTTTTTGCTGACTGTATAGAGCTTCTCCATCTTTGGTTGCAAAGAATGTAATCGATCTGATTTCGGTATTGACCATTTGGTGACATCCATGTGTAGAGTCGTCTCTTGTGTTGTTGGAAGAGGGTGTTTGCTATGATCAGTGCATTCTCTTGGCAAAACTCTGTTAGCCTTTGCCCTACTTCGGTTTGTACTCCAAGGGCAAACCTGCCTGTTACTCCAGGTATCTCTCAATTACCTACTTTCGCATTCCAGTCCCTTATGATGAAAAGGATATCTTGTTTTGGTATTAATTCTAGAAGGTCTTGTAGGTCCTATAGAACCATTCAACTTCAACTTCTTTGGCATTATCAGATGGGGCACAGACTTGGATTACTGTGATACTGAATGGTTTGCCTTAGAAACAAACAGATCATTCTGACATTTTTGAGATTACACCCAAGTACTGTATTTTTGACTCTTTTGTTGGCTATGAGGGCTACTCCATTTCTTCTAAGGGATTCTTGCCCATGGTAGTAGTAGATATAATGGTCATCTGAGTTAAATTCACCCATTCCAGTCTATTTTAGTTCACTGATTCCTAAAATGTTGATGCTTACTCTTACCATCACCTGTTTGACCACTTCCAATCTACCTTGATTCATGGACCTTGATTTATGGGCTTCCCTCTCAGTTGGTAAAGAATCCACCTGCAATGCAGGAGAGCCTGGTTCGATTCCTGGGTTGGGAAGATCCACTGGAGAAGGGATAGGCTACCCACTCCAGTATTCTGGCCTGGAAAATACCATGGACTGTATAGTCCATGGGGTTGCATAGAGTTGGACATGAATGAGCAACTTTTACATGGAACTAACATTCCAGGTTTCTATGCAATATTGTTCTTTATAACATTGGACTTTACTTCCATCACCAGTCATATCCACAACTGGGTGTTGTTTTTGCTTTGGCTCTGTCTCTTGATTCTTTCTGAAGTTATTTCTCTACTCTTCTCCAGTAGCATATTGGGCACCTACTGACCTGGGAAGTTCATCTTTCAGTGCCCTATCTTTTTTTCCTTGTTATATAATTCATGGGTTTCTTAAGGCAAGAATACTGAAGTGATTTGCTATTCCCTTCTCCAGTGGACCACGTTTTGTCAGAACTCTCCACCATGACCCATCCGTCTTGGGTGACCCTACATGGCATGGCTCATAATTTCATTGAGCTGGACAAAACTGTCATCCATGTGATCAGTTTGGTTAGTTTTTTGTGATTGTGGTTTATGAATGCCTATTGTTTCCCACGTTATCTGTCTTCTTTACAGTTTGAACATGATACTGCTTCATCAGAGGGAAGACATAAGGATGGTGTATGGAGTTCACGACAACCCATCTTTCCACTTATAAGCAAAAATATTGTCAGAGAGGGAAATGGTCAATGCTAGGAATCAAATCTAACAAGAAAAGAAAGTGAAGCTTGCCTTTGTTATTACCTCTCTCTCTCTCTCTGAAAGGCATCACAAATAAATTCCAATTACAGAAACTCCTAAAGGACTGTTTTGCAGAGATAAGTTAAACCACAGGTCATCTTAGGCCTGTTTTGAGCCTCTCACCAGCTGTGGGACTTCTGGCATCTCATTTAACTGGTCCATGCTCCAGTCTCCTGGTGTCACAGATAGAAATAGCATCTGCCCTTGCTGTCTCCCAGAGTCCCAACAGCCAAACAAACAAGTTAGAAATGTACAATGTTCAAGTTTTTTATTTTCTCTTTTGTAAAATTTCAAAATTTATTGAACAGAAAAGAATCATCTGTGTTAGGTACTGAGACTACAGGCAGCCCTTAAGGACACATCTCAGCTCTTTATGCAAGCTACCCTCATATTATCCAGACACTTGTTTTCCCAGAGAACGAACCTTGACTGAGTGTATTGTGGAACTTTTGTTATTGTGCATCAGTCACTAACCGTGAATTTAGTTCTTCCATTCCTGACTCTGTTAGCTCACCCTTAGCACTCAGAATCCTAAAACATACTGGGAAACTTTGACTATGATGCCAAGGTGTGATAGGAATGGTGTCAGCTTGTGCTGTACTACATTCATCTTCAAATGAATTCAGTCACAAGAAAACCTAATGTTCAACAGTCTGAACCAGTGTTTCTCAACCTTTGGTGCAGCCCAGCATTAGCTGGGGACCTTCTCAGGCCACAGCAGGACCGAGCATCCTCCCCAAAGGCCCCAAACCAGGAGGTGGGCTTGGATATGAACTAGGTATCAGATTTTTTTCTTTTAATTTCTATAAGAGGTGTTATTATCAAAGACTGAGATTCACTGATTTCAAAACCAGTAAACTATGGGAATTAATTTTGGCAGGAAGGTGAATGGAATTTCCTGTTGCAACTCATATATCAATCTGCCTATCATCTACCTTGAACTATCCCCTAATTGGCTTCCTGGAATACTTGGGCCTCCTTCCAATGCATTCTCCATATTGTAGCCAGAGTGATCTTTATGAATTAAAAATATTATCCTGTCATCTTCCCTCAAACTCTGACTTCAATCACTTTGAGTTCTTCCCATTGCTCTTAAGAGAAATATTGAAGTCAGAAACTTGGCCCACAAGTCTTGGAATGTCATTGTCTCCCATCCAGTCTAATATCACATGTTCCTACTGTGTATGTATCATCAGCTTCCTTTAACTGTACCACCATCTTCTGCCACAGGGCCCTTGCACACCCAGTTCCCTCTGCCCCCCATTGCCTGGACTCCTCACCTCCATATCACCTGCTCATGTCCTTTGTTTGGTTAATTTCTTTTCTTCAGGCCTTCTCAGCTCAGATATCACTCCTTCTGGGTAGCCTTTCTTGAAGTTCTCATTTGGGTCAAATTTTCAACTCTCCACCTCTCCCTACTGAACAAGCTTACTATACAAGCTTACAGCACCATGGATCTCTCTTTCACATCATCCCCTAGAATAACTTTTTATTTGCATAATTGTTGAAGTCTATTTATCTCACTAGCAGTCTCTTTGCTCAAGAAAGTGGGGACCACAACTGTTTTGTTTGGTCGATTATAATTTCTTGGCATAATTTTCCCCATTTAGGGCCTGACACAAGAAAGACACCTGAAAGTATCTGTCAGCTGGCTGAATGAATGAATGACCAGAAAGCCTATTAAAGCAAGGCAGGCATGGCTAATCAAATGGTGACCTAGGACTTAGGCATTCTTTTCTTTGCCCTGTTTCTTGTTCTCTAAAAGCAATTGGTATCCCTGCCTGAGATGGTAATAGCAGCCCAAGAAAGTTAGAAGTTGATGACAGTAAGCCCCAAAGTGATGCAGCTACAGCTGTATTAGGTTTCCCAAGCACCTGAGAGCCCCTGAAAGCACAAGATCCAGTGTCTTGACCCAAGTGGGCAAAACAGCAGCAACAGGAGTGAATCACCTGTCAGACTTGGCCCCTTGATTCTCTTGGCACACATTGCAGAGTACTAAGAGGTCTGTACCCACCCACATCAAAGGCCTTGGGGACTTCATGTTTGATTGGGGAATCTCATGTCTTTATCTACAGGGGCTCTCAGATGTGTGGTAACCTAGTATACTTATATCTATATATCTGTATCTCCATCCTTGTTCAGTTCAGTTCAGTTCAGTCACTCAGTCATGTCTGACTCATTGCAACTCCATGAACCGCAGCACGCCAGGCCTCCCTGTCCATCACCAACTCCCGGAGTTTACCCAAACTCATGTCCTTTGAGTCGGTGATGCCATCCAACCATCTCATCCTCTGTCGTCCCCTTCTCCTCCTGCCCTCAATCTTTCCCAGCATCAGGGTCTTTTCAAATGACTCAGCTCTTCACATCAAGTGCCCAAAGTATTGGAGTTTCAGCTTCAACATCAGTCCTTCCAGTGAACACCCAGGACTGATCTCCTTTAGAATGGACTGGTTGGGTCTCCTTGCAGTCCAAGGGACTCTGAAGAATCTTCTCCAACACCACAGTTCAAAAGCATCAATTCTTTGGCGCTCAGCTTTATTCACAGTGCAACTTTCACATCCATACATGACCACCATGTATGGAAAAACCATAGCCTTGACTAGACAGACCTTCCATCCTTGTACCTGACCTTATACTCTCAAAGCCTGGCCCCTCTGCTCTAATGGCAGCCCTATTGGTGCATTAACCCAAACACTGTGTAGCTCCCTCCTTTCCCCTGTGATCCAGACAGGGAGCATTGTCAGTAGGGGAGAACCAAGAATGCTATCAGGCTGTCAGACAGTAGAAATCCAGGCAGAACTTGGGAGGAGTTTCAAGTAACTGACAAGAGGTCTAAGTCCAGGTCCACAGGAGAGTGATGAACACCAGACAGAGAGACCAAGGCAAGGTAGACTCCATCTGAGACAGACAGAGCTGTACTTGCCCCAGTCATGTGTGTAGCTGCTCTCTCTCAGCAGATACTGAAGTGGAATCAATGGAGACACGAATCTCCCCTCTATCTTCTTACAACTGGCAACCCTACCTTATGGCCACTCTTATCTCCAGAAAGAACCCTGTAACTTTCTTTCCCTCTCTGTCTCTCAACCTCTTTCTTTCTCAGAAACCATACTGCTAGTGTCATTCCATAGATAATCTGGTTAACCCTAGCTACTTCTGGTATTTCCCTGAGACACTTATCCCCCACAAAATGTAGTAGATTTTAATGTGGGTTCTCCCTCTATGCCCATCCTAGGGTTGGCTAGCAACAGCTCTGTTGAAAATCCAGAAAACGTGGGAGGAAACTGACCAGAAGCAGAATGAGAAACTGGTCTGTCCAGTTTGGTTGTCCAAGTGAAGGACAAGTCAGCAAGCTTGGCTGACATTTGTATTTATTAGCAAAGGGAATTCAGGTAATTTACAACCTCTGGGCTTGTGGTTACCTGTTTTGGAATTTTGAATGGAGTTTCTTTTTTCCCACCCTAGGGGAGAATTTGTGCCCATGTACTTACAGAGGGTTAGCTGCCGTGTACACCCTCACACTATGCTTGGCTGGGCACGGATCAGAAGAGTAGGTCGCATAGATTCAGAGGATTTGAACTGCTTTTCCTTTCCCTGTGAATTAATCTTTTAAATGTCGACATTTTAAACTTGCCCTTTTCAAAAAATATGATACCGTATGAACCTTACTTAATCGAAAATACATTTCTAGTTCAAAGGTTTTTTTGTTTTCTTCCCCCACTCTGCCCCAAATGGAGAAAGCTAACAAAACAGATGCACACGTGCACACACACACGCACACACACACACACACACACACACACAACTTATTAAAGGATGAGTTATCTCTGAGGGATGCTGGGTGTTGTCAGTTTTTCTAAGAAAATTTGTTCTTTAAGAATCTCAACTAATTTCACAAGCTATTTTTTTTTTTTAGCAGGTCTGGGATTTTATAAAGCAGACTTTATCTTCTCCTGCCTACTTGTGGGAAATTTAGAATCATGACTTCAGTCAAGCTTTCAAAGGGATATAGCAGATCATTCATAGCTGCATTGTTTTTACAGTCATTCATTTTGGTATCAAATTGTACAGGTTACTGATGACTCATATGTCTTCTATAATAACTCTTTGAGTTAAGATAGGAAGACACTATTATGCCCATTTCACAGATTAGGTAACTGAGACCAAAGGAGACTGCTTGACATACATGAGTCATCCAGCTGGTTAATGAAATGACAGGATTTGAGCCCAGATGAGCTGTCAATGCTTAACCCACCTATAGTGAATGAAATGCAAGTCCAAGGAGATGGGTTCAAGTCCCAAGACTGCTGCAGCTAACCAGCTGCAGTAACCTTGAACAAATGGTTAAACCTTCTTTCGCTTCAGCTTCCTCATCTGTAAAGAGGACAAACATTGCCTGCTTTTTTCTCCAGACTGAGATTCCATAAAGAATAAAGTGAGATCATTTTGATAGTAGAGAACACTGATGTATAAAAGAATTAGCCATCATTATCTTAAATGTCAATAATAATAGGGCTGAGTCCAGTGTCATGTAAGGTGTAAGGCAAGGTGTCCCCTGTCCTTTCTCCAACACAGTTAGGGAACCAGAAATAAAGACAGAAATGTGGGGATCCTGAACACATGGGAAGTGACTGTTGAGAGTGTCAGGTAGGCTGAATTTTTAAAACTGTATGTAAACCTTTTATTCATGTGATGATCAGACTGTAAACAAAGCCTTCAGAGGAAATGAATATCAAATTGGAGCTGATAATCAAACAATTTTCCAAACCTTAGAACTTCTGGGAGTTGGTGTCTTTCAGGTTTGGAGAGTATCCATCTTCGTAAACTCCTGTCTCCCAGGGAATTTCACAAGGATCCCGTCACACAGACACAGGCTCCCAGCTGCAGGACAGAGCGGAGGCTGCCTTATCCCTGAGTTGGGGCTCTGATAAGCCTCAGCCCTGGAGAAGCAACAGCCACGCACTGATCCCCCTTCCTCTGGTGTTGTCTTTCAGGGTGACGTCCAGAGGACACTCATCCAGGTGGACTTCGGGGATGGCATCGCAGTGTCTTATGTCAACCTCAGCTCCATGGAAGATGGGATCAAACACGTCTATCACAATGTGGGCATTTTCCGAGTGACCGTGCAGGTGGACAACAGTCTGGGGTCTGACAGCGCCGTCCTGTACTTACATGTAACTTGTATGTTATTACTGTTGTTGGTTTATGACATATCTTACATATTGTGTCCTTTGAAAAATATAATCCAAATCAGGGATCTAGAAGAAGCCCCTTAGTTATTTTAGCAGGTGAGGAAAGGAAACTGAGAGAACCAAGTGCAGAGAAAGCAAGAAACCAGGGCATGACTGAATGACCTGGGCTCTGGTTTGCTTCACACTGTTCTCTTGCACTGATTGTGCCTCTTTAGATGCTTCTTAGAGATGATACTGCTTGTCTGTGCCGAGCCTGAACAACCTGCTGAGCTGGTTGATTTAATATGGATTTGTGAGGGTTTTTTGGGTAGAGATGTTTTAGAACAATCCAAATTATCACAAGTAATGGGATTTCTCCCTATCTGCTTATTCTTCTCTTTCCTTGTTTTATCTCACTAATAGTAACCATGTTAGACTTTTGTTTTCCTTTGTTTTTTAAGTACGTTTTCTAGATTTGCTCTGATGATTTGGTCTTAGAAAGTGGTGTAGCACAAAAGGGTAGACAGTGTAAAGGAAGCTGCATTAAGAAGTAGTTTCAAAAACTGTTGAAGTTTTCTCCCCATTGAGCAATTCAGAGGGTTCCTAATGAAACAAAGGTAACTCCTAAGCTGTGTTTGGTAAAAAAAAGTTTTGCTGTGAATGCCTCTTATGCTAGGGTGTATGGTTGTCTCCAAAGAAGCACCAGTTCAGTTCAGTTGCTAAGTCATGTCTGACTCTTTGTGACCCCATGGACTGCAGCACGCCAGGCCTCCCTGTCCATCACCAACTCCCGGAGTTTACCCAAACTCATCTCCAGTGAGTCGGTGATGCCATCCAACCATCTCATCCTCTGTTGTCCCCTTCTCCTCCCACCTTCAATCTTTCCTAGCATCAGGGTCTTTTCAAATGAGTCAGCTCTTCGTATCAGGTGGCCAAAGTATTGAAATTTCAGCTTCAACATCAGTCCTCCCAAGGAACACCCAGGACTGATCTCCTTTAGAATGGACTGGTTGGATCTCCTTGCAGTCCAAGGGACTCTCAAGAGTCTTCTCCAACACCACAGTTCAAAAGCATCAGTTCTTTGCTGCTCAGCTTTCTTTATAGTCCAACTCTCACATTCATACATGACCACTGGAAAAACCAAAGAGGCATAGGGGATCTACTTAGTTTGCTGGAGAAATGGCTTACTTTCAAATGAAAGTTAACCTCCATATGAATGGTCTTGTTCAAATTCCAAGTTCTAGGTCAGGAGTATTAAGGCTGGGCAGTATTCCATGCCTCTTACTTGACCCTTGCCCACTGAAGCAAACTGGCTACACAAGGCACCAAGTAGACTCCCTTTGTTAAGCTTCTGTGGTCCAGCGGGAGGACAGGACTATTTCGAGGTCCCCAAGAGGTTGTTTGGTACGAGGTTCCCTGCTCTCTCAGTCATTCGTGATCCTCATCTCCTGTACACTCAAGACCCAAGCGCTTTGAAGAAACCCATCCATCCTTCTTTGAGTTTAAGCGGAGTTCTGCGAGATGCCGCCTGTGCCAATGCCACCTCCCCCTTTCAGCTAATATTTGTTAGGCTCTTACTATGTGCCAGGGTTTGTGCTAAACCTACTCTTTATGTGTTTGACCTTTCTTTTCAGAAAAACCCTATCAAGTAGACACTCCTAGGAAGACTTACAAAGAACTGTGCAGTTCAGAAAGCTTAAGTTGCCCATTCAGGTTGCAGACCTACTGTCTGTAGGGCCAGGCTTCAGACTCAGTTCTCCCTGCCTCTGGAATCCTAGCCCGTGGTCACTAGGTTATTATAGGTGCCAGCATAGGCTGGGGGTCAGAGGACGCCGTCAGCCCTTATTCCCCGCATGTCTTTGTACATCATCCCGAAGGAATGTGCACATGTAGGTTAGAGGCAGGGCATTTCTCCAGCTGTTCAACTACATAGGGTCAAGCTCCCTTCCTGCTGACTGCTGCTCCTGAGCTGTCCTAGACAGTCTTCCTGGAGTTGCTGCTTACTGAGCGGTAATCCTTCTCTATTTCAGTATTTATGGGGGCACAAGTGATAATATGCTAGAAGTAATCCTAAAATATTTAAAAGTGAAGTGAAAGTCACTCAGTCACGTCTGACTCTTTGTGACTCCATGAACTATACAGTCCATGGAATTCTCCAGGCAAGAATACTGGAGTGGGTAGCCATTCCCTTCTCCAGGGGATCTTCCCTACCCAGGTCTCTTGCATTGCAGGCAGATTCTTTACCAGCTGAGCCACCAGGGAAGTCCCAGATACTTTAAAACTACATCACAAACCTTGGTTAATAGTAACAAAAATAAATTGCCACACAAGTGACAGCTGAGAATGGTTGCCTACCTGGCAGTTATCATTCCACACAGCTTATTCTTTGAGGTTTTGTTAGAGATCTACTCTCCTGAAGAATCTCAGTTATTATATTCCATGCCCCATATATGTATCAAACATCCCTGGACTCTAAGCATGTGTCAATAGTGATTTAAAATTCATCAGCAGCTTGCCATCTCAGTTTCTCAGGGTCTCCCATAGTCAACCACAGCTCCCTGCCCCGATCTGCCCTGTGGACTCTTCATCACCCTACATACGGTCATATCGCATGAGGGAACCTCCCTCTCCCACTCTCTCCTGGGCTTACTGAATCCCGGGAAGGAAAAGAGCACATTCACCTCTGTTCCAGATGAAGGGTTGCGGAGGCCAAGATTTCTGAAAGAAATGAGCTGTTTTGTTCACTTGCAATTTCTTTTTGTCTCATTAGGCTGATTGAATGGCTTAAGCGATTTGACCTCAACCTCAGTAGCAGATGATCTGTGATGGAAAGTGTTGTGTTCTGATTCTAATTTTATCAGACTCATCTTGGGTCGAGTGATTGAATAAGCAGAACTCATATCAGGGGACCCCTTTCTAAGCCTGGTCTTGGGGATAAAAATTAACTTTTATACTAACTGTAGGAAAGCAGGATTATGTTTTAAGTTTCTTTTTTCTCACATATATTTAAAAACCACAACATGAGCAGTACCAGCAGGTTCTAACAGCTTTGCTAGGGCTTCTCTCCTAAAGGACCCGTTGTGTTTTACCGTATGTATGAACATTTTTTAGGGCTTCCCAGGTGGCTCTGGAGGTAAAGAACCTGCCTGCCAATGCAGGAGACATAAGAGACATGGGTATGATCCCTGTGCGGGAAGATTCCCCTGGAGGAGGGCATGGCAACCCACTCCACTATTCTTGCCTGGAGAATTCCATGGACAGAGGAGCCTGGGGGCTATAGTCCATAGGACTGCAAAGATTTATGTACACTTAAAGAGACTTAGCATTCACGCATGAACATCTTTGGTTATCCTCACACATCTACCATCTTGGGCAACATTTGGCCTTTCTTTCAGATGGTAAAAGCAAAGATTATAGAAGTACTATGATTTGACACTATTTTATACTAAGAGGAAGTCATGGTGAAATCATAATTGACTTCCATTCCCCCAAATCTGAAATGTGGAGGGTAGCATGGCAGTTTTGAGTGCCACAGTGACGGAAGGGATATATGGCTTTGTAGGAAAAACAGAAGCTGGTGCTGCACAAGCTGGCTCTTGTTAAGCAGAGATGCTGGCCTGAACTCCTGGCCAAGTCATGCATTGCTTTGAAGCTAGTTTTTCTCCTCCATCACATAAGGAATGCATGTCTTATTTCCCAAAGGTTCTATAAAGCATCTTAGGCTGTGCCCTGCCAACTGGCCAAGCTTGATTTTCCATTATGATGCAGCAGATGCATCAGTACTTAGTGGGTTCTGAGCAAAAGCTCAGTTCAGCTCCCCTAGCCTGCCCTCCACCCCCTCACCCAGTCCTCCTCCCCTGTACCCAGGGCTCTTCCTAAAAGCCGCACAGCCTCTCTTATACACACACTACCTCTTCTTTCCAGTTCAGAAATATGCTTTGATTCTAAATCAGAGGTTCTTTAGTACTGGTTTGCAAAGGTCATCAGAAGCAAGTGGAGATGATGTTCCTGCTGTAACGTAGGGCTGGGAGGCTCTCTGGGGGCAGCTGGGTAATCCGCTGTATCCTGACAGCCGAGAATCCCCTGGGGAATGCATTCACTGTTCTCTGCTAGCTTACGAACTAATGAGACCTGGGATGCAGCCAGGTTTGCCTTCAGCTGCAGGGGACTGAGAATTTAGAGGACATGTAGATTTCTGTTCAGAAAGCTGCCCTCTCTCAGCCAGTCTTGCATAAAAAAAAAAGAAAAAATCACTGAAGATTTTGCAAACTTGCAGAATAGGAGGTGGAAAAAAGGTGAGGGGGGGCGGTTTCCGATACTTCCTGACCCTCTCTCCTCAACTACCCTGTTACCGAGATGTCCTTTACAGATATCTTTCTGTCCCCAGCTTAGGGTAAAGTGATCAGTTTCTTGAAAACCTTTGTAGCTTTGTTGTTATCACACGGTCATTTTATTGGCCAGAGAATGTCAGACCGAGGCTTTGTAAGATGTGGTTAAGGAGCCTCCTGCCCTGGAATCAAATGATAAAAATGTAGTGCCCTGATCCCCTTCCTAGACCTACCGGACTAGAATTTCTGGAAGTGTGGCATCAATCTGAGAGCTAAATCCTGCACGTTTGTATGAACAGATGATGTGTGTGTGTGTGTGTGTGTGTGTGTGTGTAAGTATGTATGTATATATATGCAAGAAGGAAGTTATATGAACACACATGGACATTCTTCAGGGCCTAAAGTGACAGCTGCCTAAAGTGACATACTCTGCTTTCAACAGCTGAGTATAAGCCTCAAGCCCAGTGAAGTTTGAGATACTCTGTTATAGGATCTTATCTTCACAATTTGGATTTCTTTTGTTTTTTTCTATTAAGTTTTTTTTTTTTAATGTTTCAGATTTGGTTTAGTTGCTAAGTCGTGTCCCACTCTTGTCCCACAGATTGTAGCCCACCAGGCTCCTCTGTCCGTGAGATTGCCCAGGCAAGAATACTGGAATGGGTAGCCATTGCTTTCTCCAGGGGATCTTCCCAACCCAGGGATCGGACCTGTGTCTCCTGCATTGGCAGGCAGTTTCTTTCCCGCTGAGCCACCAGGGAAGCCCAGCATTTCAGACAAACAGCAATATGACATGTAGGTCTTCAGAACAAATGCTAGAGGCAGGTCAGAGTGATCAGCACGTGTGCATGTGTGCACACGTGTGGAGGCACACACACACACACACACACACACACACACACACAATCACTTGCACCCTGTAGCACAGGAAGACCAAACAAGAAAAGAGAAGGGAAACATTCCTACACAATTTTCCCAGTTCTCCCAGCCACATTGAGATTCATAAGGAATAATACAGCGCCACCTGCTGTCCTTGTTGTGTATTGCATGCAGCTGTCCTAGGAAGCGGTATAGGTCAGCTTGTTCCGCTCTCAGCTGAGTGTGGCTAGCCAGCCGGAGGCTTCCAGGGGTTAGAGTTTCACTTCCAAGGTTCCGTTAGGATTGATCCCTGTGTGCAGAAAAATGAGAGTTGAAAGCTCGGCTTTGAAGCAACAGGAATCAGGTATATTAAACAGATAAAAAAAGGAGGACTTAGCTACCTGAGAGCTAAATTCCACACATCTGTATGAACAGATGATGTGTGTGTGTGTGTGTGTGTGTGTGTGTGTGCATGTGTGTGCATGTCTATATATACAAGATGAAAGTTATACAAACACACATGGACATTCTTCAGCACCTAAAGTACCTTCTGAGTTTCCTGCTATCCTCATACCTGACAGGCCACCTCCTTCTCAAGGTCTGAGACCTACCCTTACCCTGGAGCTTCCCGAGGAGATACATGGTGCACGCATACATGTTTTTCAGGTGACTGGTCAAATGGCATTGCTTCTGAGAGACTTTGCTTGACCACCCATCAAAAATAGCATGCTCTCACTAGCCCTGCTCCTTGCATTCACTGCCTCCCTCAACAATACATAAGCACCATCAAGGGCCAGGTGTCCCAGCACCTAGAGTAATGCCTGACACCCAGCATGCAGAAACTACGGAATGAAGGGACGACCATATTTCAGGAGCAAGATTCAACTTTGTCATTAAGAGGACGCACAGACATTATCCTTATTTTGACCTTTGGGACTTTAAAAATTATTGAATGCTCAAGAGAGACCAAGATGAACCCTTTTAGGATGGAAATGGCTGGTCTCCCTGAGCTTGTCTAGTTCTCACATTCTAGCTGATTCCTGTAACTCTGATTGGGGAGTCAGGAGGAGTGTCACAGAGGAGGGGACAGGTGCCATCAGCAAGGTGTGTAAGTAAGGTCCTCAGGTGGGACAGGGCACCTGCTGGAGCACATCACGTGATGAGGGATGGCAGGAGCCGCGCAATAAACAAGAGCCTGTGTAACAAGCATGTCTTGCTGTCTGCAGCATGTCTGAGTCATCAGTAAGTAACGGGTCTTAATAGCTCTTTTGTTAACATGGGTCTTAGCAAGCATTTGTCAGCTGGCCCAGGCTCTGAACTTGAACTGTTTTGGTTCACACCCTGGAGTGAAGGAAGGTGACCTGCCTCTGTTAGTTCATCTCTGCATGGAGCTGATAATAGTGCCTACTTCATAAGGTTATTATGAAGATTAAATGAGAACACGAAGTCGTTCACAGACTATGTGGTACACAGCCACCGCTCAGTAAATGTTACCCTTTTATTATTTCATTGAACAATTCTGACTTATGATCAACTACTTCTTATCATATGGCTTGTAAACCAGAAAATTAGTTCTGTTCTCCTGGTCTCCCAGCCTCTAATCTATAAAGAGAGGAAAACACAGACAAAAGCAGAAACAGGAAATTATGTTTTTGTTCACTTTGTTGTTTAGTCGCTAAGTCGTGTCCAACTCTTTGATACCCTGTTTTGTTCAGTGACTCAGCCAATAACGCAACGCCTGCTATGTCTCAGGACCTGCACACATCTCTGTGTGTGTACTCAGTCACTTAGTCGTGCCCAACTCTTTGCAGCCCCATGGACTGTAGACTCCTCTGTCCATACAATTTTCTATATATATAAAGATGAATACGAAGGACTTGTCCCTCCAAAAGTTTTCAGCCTGTGTTCTCTATCTCACAGATTTGAGATCTGTGTATGTTAGCTATCTTAATATTATTATTATATAATGGAAATTTTCATTTTGAGCACGTGATTAGCATCACTTTCTAGAAATATCACTCTCACAACAAGTTGGAGGGTGAGAAGGCACATAGTCATTGCTATACATTGCGTGAATGTATAATGTGTACTTATACATATGCAAGAAAGAACTTACACAAACACACACATACATCTTTCTGGGCCTTAAAGGCCAGTGTGCTCTATGTCCTGATTATCTCTGAGATCTCATCGTCTTCTACACTTTCCCTCCATTTTTTTCTCCATTTCTCACTATTCCTCCAACATGGAGATCCCCCTCCTCCTCTGAGTCTTTGTACTTGCTCTGCCCTTGCCCTGGACCGTATGTTTTATTCTAAGTGATGGGGCCATCTGGGACTTGGTCTAGCTTATGTATTACTTTTTAAATCTTTGTTTATTTAGTTGTGGCACATGGGATCTTTAGTTGTAGCACATTGGGCTAGTTCCCCAACCAGGGATCAAACCTGGGCACCCTGCATTGGGAGTGTGGAGTCTTAGCCACTGGACCGCCAGGGAAGTCCCCAGTTTATGTATTATCGAGGGAGGCAGGCTTTGACACACAGAGCAGGAGGGTGGATTAGAATGGGGAAAGGTTTAGTTAAGTTCACTTCAGTTCAGTTGCTCAGTCATGTCCGACTCTTTGTGACCCTATGCGTTGCAGTATGCCAGGCCTCTCTGTCCGTCACAAACTCCTGGAGTTTACTCACACTCATGTCCTTTGAGTCAGTGATGCCATCCAAGCATCTCATCCTTTGTCGTCCCCTTCTCCTCCTACCTTCAATCTTTCCCAGCATCAGGGTCTTTTCCAATGAGTTTGTTTTTCACATCAGGTGGCCAAAGTATTGGAGTTTCAGCTTCAGCATCAGTCCTTCCAGTGAGTATTTGGGACTGATTTCCTTTAGGATGGACTGGCTGGATCTCCTTGCAGTCCAAGGGACTCTCAAGAGTCTTCTCCAACACCACAGTTCAAAAGTATCAATTCTTTGGCACTCAACTTTCTTTACAGTCCAACTATAAGGAAATGTATGACTACTGTAGAAGCCGTAGCTTTGACTAGACAGACCTTTGTTGGCAAAGTAATGTCTGCTTTTTAATATGCTGTCTAGGTTGGTTGTAACTTTTCTTCCAAGGAGCAAGCGTCTTTTAATTTCATGGCTGCAGTCACCATCTGCAGTGATTTAGGAGCCCCAAAATATAAAGTCTGTCACTGTTTCCATTGCTTCCCCATCTATTTACCATGAAGTGATGGGACCAGATGCCATGATCTCAGTTTTCTGAATGTTGAGTTTTAAGCCAGCTTTTTCACTCTCCTCTTTCACTTTCACCGAGAGGCTCTTTAGTTCTTCGCTTTCTGCCATAAGTGTTGTGCCATCTGGATATCTGAAGTTATTGGTACTTCTCCTGGCAGTCTTGATTCCAGCTTGTGCTTTATCCAGCCCAGCATTTCTCATGACGTACTCTGCATATAAGTTAAATAAGCAGGGTGACAATATACAGCCTCAACATACTCTTTTCCTGATTTGGAACCAGTCTGTTTTTCCATGTCCAGTTCTAACTGTTGCTTCCTGACCTGCATACAGATTTCTCAGAAGGCAGGCAGGTGGTCTGGTAGTCCCATCTCTTTGAGAATTTTCCACAGTTTATTGTGATCCACACAGTCAAAGGTTTTGGTGTGGTCAATAAAGCAGAAGTAGATGTTTTTCTGGAACTCTCTTGCTTTTTTGATGATCCAGCAGATGTTGGCAATTTGATCTCTGGTTCCTCTGCCTTTTCTAAATCCATCTTGAACATCTGGAAGTTCACAGTTCATGTACTGTTGAAGCCTGGCTTGGAGAATTTTGAGCATTACTTTTCTAGCATATGAGATAAGTGCCGTTGTGCAGTAGTTTGAACATTCTTTGACATTGCCTTTCCTTGGGATTAGAATGAAAACTGACCTTTTCAGTCCTGTGGCCACTGATGAGTTTTTTGCTGGCATATTGAGTGCAGCACTTTCACAGCATCATCTTTTAGGATTCGAAATAGCTCAACTGGAATTCTATCACCTCCACTAGCTTTGTTCATAGTGATGCTTCCTAAGGCCCACTTGACTCTCATTCCATGATGTCTGGCTCTCCATGAGAAAGTTCTACTCCTTCAGGTGAGACGGGTGTATAGTGTAGGAACGAGGGCAGGATGCAAAGAGCTCTGAGAGAGAATTTATGAAACCAAATCAGTGGTTTCCTAAATGGATGTGGGCAGCAAAGACATAAGGAATCAAGACTGACTTTCTGCTTCTGGGTTGTTCCCCTGGATTAACACTGGTGTTATTCATCAAGATTGAAGTATACAGAATGGTGGGGGGTGGGGGGAGGCAGCGTATTTCATAGGAATATCTGGCTGTTAATTGAGTCTGGGAGCTTCCAAAGTGGTGCTAGTGGTAAAGAACCTGCCTGCCAATGCAGGAGATGCAAGAGATGTGAGTTCAATCCCTGAGTGAGGAAGATCCCCTGGAGGTGGAAATGGCAACCCACTACAGTATCCTTGCCTGGAAAATTCCATGGACAGAGGAGCATGGCAGATTACAGTCCATAGGGCTGCAAAGTGTTGGACATGACTGAGCACAAATAAACTGATTCTGGCATCAAGAAGGTGGTTTGGAGCCCTAAGCATGTGGTTCATAGTTGAAGGTCAGAGTGTCGATGGTATCCCTCAGCAGAAAAGAAGATAGAGGGAGAAAGAGGTCAAAGACTTACTCTAGAAAATGCATCATATGGTCAACTAGAAGAGGGGACAGTGATTAAAGCAGGTGCAAAGGCCTGAGTGCCACTTTCTTCTCTGTCTCATGAATACAGGTGGTGGTGGTGGATTTTTGCCATGTTCCCCTCAAAGGAGAATGCATTTTGTCTGGTAACAGTGACTTGAAGAGAAAGTCAGGGGATCCTAGGGTAGGTCTAGTGGTTCTCCAGAAAAGGATACTGTTATCTTTGTGGGTTTGTACATCTGACTGAAGTTTCTGGTCCACTGGGACTCTATAGGTAGAATCATCCTACTTTTCAGCTGAGTGCATCCTGAGAACCTGAGGACCACAGAACTCTCTCTCTGCCCCCTCATGCCTGTCTTTGTCCTGGACAGGCTCAGCTCAGCCCTGTGCTTACCTAACCAGGAGGCTACACAGACACGCACACACAGTTATACACAAACATACACATTTACATACACTCACATGCATCTTTAAAATCCAGTAAAGAATACAAAATAATTACATGTATAAAGTTTTGGGGATTTGTATAATAGCCATCCCCAACCCCACCCAACATGGATTCTGGGAGGTTTCTTGGAAACACTTTGCGTCTCCCTGTGAAATCTCATATTATTCCTGTTCCTTTAAGGACTTCATCAATTACTTGTAACTTTTTAAGCTTTTACACAGAAATAACTCAGGATTTGGACCTGGAAGAAAGATCTGTAAATGGAAAGGATGAAGACACAATTGTTCTCAATATATCCCTTTCCCCCAGAGTAGGGGTGGCACCTGAGCACTTCCGTCCAGGAACACAACTGATGTTTTAGGGGCTTCTGGAAGGATTGTGAATTCAGAGCAGGGAAGGCAAAGCAGAGAGAGCTCTTCCCTCTCCATGCCTCCTCTCTCCTCTTGTGCCTCAGGTCCCCTGGAGCATGTTCACCTGTCTCTTCCCTTTGTCACCACGAAGAACAAAGAGGTCAACGCCACCGCCGTGCTGTGGCCCAGCCAAGTGGGCACCCTCACTTACGTGTGGTGGTACGGGAACAACACCGAGGTGAGTCGGCTTTCCATGCAGGGTCTGTGTGGCTCCTCTTGAAGCAATAAAGGGAAAGACATGACTTATCCTAACTCAAGAGTCCAGGAGTTGTGGCAACCTCAGGAATGGCAGGCTCTGAGTGCCTCAGTCATCCCTTCAGTATGTCTCTGTCTCTCTCACATCTATACCCCTCCCTCTTACCCCTGCCTTCCTGTGAGTCAGGGTTCTTCTCCACATGGGCTTTACTCTGCAGTGACCCTCAGCAGCAGCCTGAGCTTTATGTTGTCACAGCTCAGTGGAGCAAATGAGCCATCTTTGCCAAAATTCTAACAGGAGTCTTGGAACAGAGTAATAATACCGTCCATGCCTTGATCACGGTGCTCATGGCAGAAACAGAGCTGTTCAAGTCAACCTTCCTAGATCCGTCTAGACCAAGAGAAGGGAGGGAATGGCCCTCAAAAGAAGAGAACAGTGGACACCAGACAGACAAGAGCCACAGATGTCTGTGCAGCCCGCCCCTCGCCCCTTGTTCTCTATTCTTGATCAGACATGGCCCACCCTGCCCTATGGCCCCTCCACCCCATAACTCCCCAGCCTGGATCAGAAACGACCCCTTCTTTAGCTCAGCTTCCTGCTTTATGTTTCCTCCAAACACTCCCTGTGATCCAAAGTCAGCAGCAAGTTCAAAATCAGTGGAGACCTTAGATCTCATGTACCCCAAGTCCTTCGTTTTACCGATGAGAAAAGTGAGGAGGACACAGATGAAGTGGCTTCCTCCAGTCTCACTCAGCTACTTCATGCAGATCCATGGCTTTTCTCATGCCTGCCTGGGTTTTTCTTCCCCGCATACCAGGCTGCACGCTCTGATGCAGTTTGGAACTCCCTCCATCCTCAGAAATTAAAATTTGCTTGCAAATGTCAGTGAAGGCAGTAGAACTGAAGCCTGGCATCATCTTCCCTAGAGGACCCAGACCAATGGCTCTAAATGGAGAGCTTCATCTTCTTCCAGCAGAGGTGCCGTTACTTATAACTTTGCTCTTCAAATGCAATGCATCTTGTGTGAATACAAATCTCTTTCTACCCCAGAGCTGAGTGTTGGGTTAACTGGAGCCATAATTTCACACAAGCCCAGGGATAAACCTCTCCTGACACCAGACCTGCTGTGTGCCTGACAGACAAAGGAATCTCTCACCTCTCCTGCTGACATAAATCAGCTGAAAAGAAGCCCTTTTTTATTTCTTCTGAAACTGTACATGCAAATTGGGTCCAGATTGGGCCCACTATCCACAGGAGAAGAGAAATCTGTGTTACTTGCTTGAATGCTAGTACTAGGAGGTGAAACTATTAAATAACTTATTTGCTGCTGCTTCTTTTTTTAAGCTTTTAGCAGAAAACTAAATTCTCAACAGATTCTATTAAGCAGACTTCTTATGCTGGGCTTTAGTCTACCTTCTGCTACACAGGGAGTTAAATGAATTTTGATTTTTGAATTAATTGAAGAAAAGACAGGAATGAACTGTTTGTGGGGAGTGAGTGGAGGGAGGTCAGGAGGCTAATAATCCTTTCCTCCAGGACCCTGGTGTCCAGTTTCATTACAGGAGCTGATCCAAATCTTTTTTTTTTTTGAGTCCTCAAACCACGATCCAATTAGTACCTGTTTCTATAGCAGCTCCTTCCAGGAAATTGCTGATGGGGCTTCTCAGAGCAAACCAAGCCACACAAGGCCAACACCCGTCTACCTACTGTAGTTTTGGTGTCCACGGTCGCTGCGTTCCATTGTAATTTTATGTAAGCAGCGCCCCCTGGAGAGAAGCACTGGCAGCTTATACACTTTCAGTGACTGGCTTAAATCTGGATTCATATGAGCCCCTTCTTTTGGCCTGATTTTAATGTTGCCTTGGATTAAGGGATCTGCTTGATGAGTAGGTTATCAACAGAGAGACACCCTACCAGCAGGCAAGACCTAATGATCTCCCCAGTCCTGAGTCAGGACTGTAGCAGAAGAGAGGTGTCAGATTCAGGAATGAGTAGAGTTTCTTCTCTGGTAGTCCCTTTCTGGACTGGACTCGAGGTAATAGGGAGGCATAGGTGGAGTCAGGCACACAGGGGCTGCCCCGGAAAGAGCCTCCGCTAATTTAAGGAGCTTGTTGGTGGTTCAGAGTTGGTGCCTATCTTGGGTGTAACTGAAAATCTCTCCCCTCACTCTATGTCCTCATTTGCTTTAGCCCCTGATCACCTTGGAGGGAAGCATAGCATTCAAGTTTACTTCTGAAGGGATGAACACCATCACAGTGCAGGTCTCAGCTGGGAATGCCATCCTGCAAGACACGAAGACCATCGCGGTGTATGGTGAGTGGTCATCTGCTGATCCATCACTGTCCGCATCCATCACTCAGATGAGATGGTTTGGTACCTTGGCACCAGACGCCATGCTGGCTTATGAATCTACCCAGAGAACAGATGGTAGTGGTTGAGAAAGAGCTGAGTCAAGTCTCATCTCCTCTTCTGAGGAAGGTGTGGTTCACCAGCAAAGTAGGGATCACAAAACCCAAGACGATGTGTTGTCTTTTTTTTTTTTTTTGGAACTGGCTCTGGTGCCATAGAGTAACTGTGCACTCAGCTACCTTAGGTACAGAAGAGTGAATTTCATTATGTGGAAGGCTGATTCACTCCATTTGATATTTTTGTGATATTTACAGATTTAAAACCCATTATAAAAGAAAATGGTTAATATTGAGCCTTTATTTTTTTAAGTTCAAACTCAGAGTCTTGATCATTAAGAAGAATCTGCCAATGTCTAAATGCTCTGAAAATCTCTTCCACAAATATGTATCATTTAAAAATCACTCTACTGGTTTAAAAGCAAGGGAGGGGTCATAACAAGCACATGTGATGCATCATCGTGGACAGAATATTAGTTTGAACAAACAGCTGTACAGAACACTCTTGTCATCAGTTGGGGAAACTGAATGTGGTCAGGGTATCACATGGAATGAAAATTTACTGAAATGGAAAGGTGGGATCCTTGATGGAAGATGATATTTTAAAAAAAACAGTTTATACAAATTGATTTCATTTTGGTAATTTTTTTTTCTGCAGAAAGATAGTCAGATGGATCTGCACTAAGTGCTTTAGTAGATGGTAAAAATATGAACTTTTATTGTTAATATGAAAATGGTACTAATGCATCCCCGAAAATCAAAATTTAAAGAGCAGGAATTCAAAAGGAAATAGATAGAGAAATAAATGCTGTGCAGGCAGAACAAAAGGGAGGATCGAGTGAGGGAGGGAAAGGGAGATGAGAGACTGAAAGAGATAGAGAGACTGAGACAGAGACACATGAACTCATGGTCCAAGTAATATCAATTGCCCCATTTCTAGAATTAATTGATTCTAATGCAGGTCCTGTTTTCATTTCTCATTTTGCCAACTTGACCTTCAAATTCAGAAAGCAGTTTGTAAGCAACTTTGAACACGTCTGAGGACACTGTTCCTCCTCGCGTGGCTGCCTGTTAGATTTCATAGTGTTTCCTCCCTCCCCCAGCCCCTGAAGAGGTTTGAGCAGCCCCAGCAGTAAGTGAAAGTTAACCAGGGTTGTGGTTTGCCTCCAAGGTCCCATCAGTGAGGAGACCTCTTAGCCGAGTGGCCCCAAGAGAGGAGAGCTTTTGTTTCTCTTTCCTCTCCATCTCCTTTCTATGCTATAGGAATGCATCTGGTTGGTAGCCGATACAATTACCTCATTTTTTTTTCAGAGAGGTAATTAACTTGCTTCAGCTAGTAAGTGACGGAGCTGGGCTTCCAACCATCAAGACCTAGGGCCCAGTGCTCTGAAATTACCCTGTTGGCTGGCTCTCATTCTTTTCTATCCAACGCTCTGTTTCTTTCCTCCCTCCCTCCGGGATGTCACCTGTGTCACTAATGGGCACTGACCCATTAGTCCAACAGCCACCTCCTCATTAGAACCACAGACTGAACTTGGACTTCTCTGGTCTAACCCGTTAGTACAGCGTTAGGAAATTGTGGTACCCAAATGGAAAGTTACTGTCTTAAAGTCATTCCCCTATTCAGTAACAGGTTGAATAATAATGATGATGGTTGGTAGTGATAGAAATTAACATTGATGCATCTTTTACTGGTGTTTATTCTAAGCATTGGATATATATGATCTGTTTTATTGAATCCTATGAACAGGCTTATCAGAAATACAATTATCCCTCTTTTACAAGTGAAAAAATGTAAGTATAATAGCCAGAGCATAAGAATTCTGAATCTAGAGAGAATATTTATCTTGATGACTACCTTCTATCCCTTGCTATGCTTAGTTCTTCCTCTTCCTAAAAATCCCTTGAAAAGCATCATTCCAGAGTGGGTCATTCACCATCAAATGGGTTCTCTTCATTAAAAGGGATCCCTTGACTAAAAGCTTGAACAGGGAAAGTGCTCCCTGCTTCCTGTAGCCAAATTCCTGAGTTTTTCAGCATCCTTAATCATCTTTGGTCAGATGGGTTGTCCAGAGTTTCACATGTATAACTATAAAATTCTAAGGGCATGCGTGACCTATTAAAAGCAAATTGCATCACAGGAAATTAAATAGGCAAGATTGAACTGGACAGAAACAAAAGGCAGGGAGAGTTTTAAACTCTGGGATAAGCTAGCAGAAAGTGCTAGAGGACTCAGGGGGATTGGATTACCTCTGTGATTAGAACACAAGGGTTTACTTAGGAAACTTGGTTCCTACCCTCCCAGAGGTGGGGCACTTTCTTAATGATACCATTTCAAAGATGGTTCCTAGGTCCTTGAGAAAGGCATTCCTGGTTGCAGAAGATTTACATCTCAAAAGTTCACAGAAAGAATTTATAATAGCAAGTTTCTAAAAGAAATGCTCCAAGAAAGGGGAGGTCAGAATCTGAAGTCTGAAAGAAACCTGTTCAAGCATAATTAAGCTTTGGGGAAATTTAAGATCATTATTGTCAGACTGAAGGAGGTATCGTATTTGGGAAGCTGGCAGAGGAAAGATTGCCTACCTAAAGACATACAGTAGACTGTAGGAAAGAAAATTTAGTTTGCATTGTTTTCTTTCCTTTGCTTCAAGGCTCAAGTTTGCCCTTAAATACAACAAAGAAAATGTAAATGTGTAGAATTCATCTCTCTCAGCAGCTGCAAGAAATACATATATTATTGACGTTTACCCTTTTCAGTCCTCCCACACGCATCCCCTATTTGTTGAATAAACTTAAAAGATAACATTTCTCTGCCCTGCTGTTTAGCATGCTAAGTAATTATAGAGGGAGCTGCACCACGTTTCTCATCTGTGTCTCTTTATTAAGATAAATATCTTCTTTTGAGATGAAGTCTCCACAGTTTGGTTAAGAGGTTCGAGGAAAGTGAAAATGACAAACACGTACATCTTCAAAGGGAAATGTTAGGACCCAGCGGGTCATTCTGTGGCACTGCCATTTCCCATGCTGCTAATTAATATGCATTTCCTTCTTCTCCATCAGAACTGAAGTGGGAATGTTCACCTCGGTGACCAGTGACTCCAAATAGTCAAACTTTGAACAATACATCTTTGGAATAAGCTGGCTGCCTTAAATGCAGTCCTGATCATGCGCAAGTCTTCAATGCCTGCTCCTGAGAAGTCGTTAGCAGTGTTAGGAAAGGCACACGTGGCTTTTTGAGTTTCCTGAATGTGTCTTTGGTGTTGCCAGTGTTGCTGAGCCCCTCCTGAAATATAAGAACATGCTTAAAACAAGAAAGAAATGTTTGTTGAATAATAAAGGCATAAACTACAGAGAGCCGCCACTGATGTTCATACCTTCATTTATTCAACAAAAATGTATTAATTAAGTGACTCCTGGCCACTGAAAACCTACCATGGACTGGGCACTGTCCCAAAGGGCCAGAAACACTGTGCCCCCATCCTCACTGAACTAATATTCCTGTGTGGGAGACAGACAACAAAAACATTTATTTATTTAAAGCTTTTTTTTGCAGTTGATTTGCAGTATTGTGTTAGTTTCAGGTGTGAAAGTGAAAGAAAGTGAAGTTGCTCAGTCGTGTCCGACTCTTTGTGATCCCATGGACTGTAGCCTACCAGGCTTCTCTGTCCATGGGATTTCTCCAGGCAAGAATACTGGAGTGGGTTACCATTTCCTTCTCCAGGGGATCTTCCCGACCCAGGGATCGAACCTGGGTCTCCTGCATTGGAGGCAGGCGCTTTAACCTCTGAGCCATCAGGGAAGCCCAGTTTCAGGTGTACAGCAAAGTGAATCAATTATACATATGCATGAAAGTGAAGTCGAGTCTGACTCTTTGCAACCCCATGGATTGTAGCCCACCAGGTTCCTCAGTCCATGGAATTTTCCAGACAAGAGTACTGGAGTGGGTTGCCATTTCCTTCTCCAGGGGATCTTCCCAACCCAGGGATCGAACCCAGGTCTCCCACACTGCAGGCAGATGCTTTACCGTCTAAGCCACCAGGGAAGCCCATACATATGCATAAATCCACTCTTTTTTCAGTTCTTTTCCCATATAGGCCATTACAGAGTATTGAGTAGAGTCCCTGTGCTATACAGTAGGTTACTTATTAGTTATCTATTTTATATACAGTAGTGTGTATATGTTAATCCCCATCTCCCAATTTGTCCCTCTCCCCTTATCCCCCCAAACAAAATAATTTGAACAGTAAGAAGTTTGGCAGAGACAAATAGGGTCACATGATGAAAGGTGTTAGCATTGGTGAAAGGGAGGATACCTGAGGTTGCTGGAGGGGAGGGCTCCTCCCAGGAGAGACTGAAGGCTGAAAAGGAGCTGAGCAGGCTATCGTCTGGGGAAGTAGAGGCATGGTAATGTGGGAAGAAATTTGGCAGACTGAGGAACATGGAGAAGGATGGCGTCATGGAGTGCAGGGCAGCCCGCAGGACATGTGGCAGGAGACAGTTGTTGCTGGTTTGTGTGGTACTATGAAGGCCATGATATGAATCTGAATTTATTCTAAGTGCAGTGTGGAACCTCCCACAGATTTCAGGGGGGCAGTGTGATCTGAGTAGATTGTGTGATAAGACCCCCTCAGGGCTGTGCTCTGAAACCCATCACCATGTTAGGACCAAGGCTGCACCATCCAGCCAGTGATGACAGAAGGCAGTAGGAATACTAAGGTGAACCCATTCCTGGGACACAGGGCTCCTCTGGCTGACTTCAGCTCATGGATCTCCCATCAGTCTCGCTGAACCTTCCTCCCTTTCTTGCACTCTGTCATATATGCAGCATGGTCTGATGGTGCTCCAAGATCCTCTGGTTTCCTCCCCATATTCTGTTAAAGACAATTCTCCTCACAAAAGCATCGCCTTTATAATTTCATCTACTTTCTGGGGGACCAAGATTAACTCAGAGGCCACTGTGACAACTAGCAAAATCCTTGAAATAAAGAGTTGGAAATTCCTTTCAATGAAATTCCCATGCAAACAAAATTTAGCAATAGATGAATATGATGAATTTAATAATTATATAATCATATAATATTATTATTATATAATGATAATGAAAGTATGTGCAGAGCACAGCTGTACCATAAAAAAGAAAAGTAAAATGTGGTGGGCAGAGTATTAAGTCGGTGAGGACTCAAACTAGAGCTTGAGTGCTGCATGCGTGGAAGGTGGGAAGAGGGGACCATTCTGGGAAAGGGGCTGTGTGTTCAAAGGCCTGGGGGGCAGAAACCCATGATGCAGTCAGAGTGCTCCAGGAGCACAAGGGCTAGACTGGGGACAGTGCATAAAGCTGTGGAGTGAAGCATGGGTCACAGACTAAAGCTTTGGCCTGGAAAAGGAGCTCAGAGGTAAAAGGGATGGGATGTTGACCTTGCCTTCTAGTAAGGTCTCTCTGGTGAGTGTGGAGGACAGGGACCCTGCATTAGGGCTTTGCATAAAATAGAAAGTATAACAGACTTCCTGAGAGGCTGATCTGACTTATAGTAACCCCTCTACTCTGGTGGTCCACAGAGGAATTCCGATCTCTTCGCCTGTCCTTTTCTCCAAACCTGGACGATTACAACCCGGACATTCCTGAGTGGAGGAGAGACGTCAGCCGAGTTATCAAAAAGGCCTTGGTGGAGGTGAGTGTAGCCAGCTCCTTCTGGCCCAGGCCCTTGCCCTGTCTGCCCTTGTCTTTCACAGAGGGGGACCCTTGCACTAAGAAATGGCAGGGAAGAGCCAGAGGCCAGGGGAAGCGGGTGTCATCAGTCTGATACCTGCAAAGCTGAGCGCTCCATGTGCAGACATGTCACAGGTGCCACGGGGGACAGGAAATTGAATAATCGCGGGGTCCTTACCCTTTGTGTTCTGCTTAGAGAGGACCATGGCAATATGTGACAGTCATGGCGGAATTCACAGTTAGCTGTAAGTACGTGTGGAAGAGCTGCTGGGCATAGTACTGAAAGGCATAGAGTGAATACCATTAGAAGGAGCAGCCTGGGTTCCAGCCCCATGAATGACCAGCACAATGGCACAGTGAGTACCCAGCACAGGAAGGTGGTCATCTTACTATGTCCCAGTTCTTTTTAACAGCATTCCTTTCTCACAACAGCCCCAAGAGCAACATATTATTGTCTTTATTTGTTGATTAAGCAATTGCGGTTCAAAGAAGTTAAATAACTTGTCTAAAGCCTCACAGCTAATAAGTGACAA
Source organism: Bubalus bubalis (assembly GCF_019923935.1). Taxonomy (NCBI): domain Eukaryota; kingdom Metazoa; phylum Chordata; class Mammalia; order Artiodactyla; family Bovidae; genus Bubalus; species Bubalus bubalis. The sequence goes on along the minus strand of NC_059179.1, from coordinate 27,550,902 downwards.
AGCTACAAAATTAAAGTGAAGGATCTGAATCCAGTCTGGTTTCTGGGAGGGTAACAAGGTGGTATGGTTCATCCCCTTCTGAACAAATGTCACCCACAATTTGACAAGACATCTTCTTCTAGGCACATTCCGCCTGCATACTCCACTTCCATAAACAATCAGAGAAATGGGATATCTGCTCATATAGCTGCTTGGGTTTATTGCACAAACCCAGAAAACCAGAAATGACTTTTCCCTAAGGTCTACTCTTGGTTGTTATTCTTCAGTCGCTCAGTCGTGTCTGACTCTCTGTGACCCCATGGACTGAAGCATGCCTGGCTTCCCTGTCCTTTATTATCTCCTGAAGTTTGCTCAAACTCGTGTCCATTGAGTCAATGATGCCAGCCAACAATCTCATCCTCTGTTGCTCCCTTCTCCTCCTGCCCTCAATCTTTCCCAGCACTGGGGTCTTTTCTTTGGTCGACTCTTTTCATCAGGTCAACACTTTGCATCAGGTGGCCAAAGTATTAGAGCTTCAGCTTCAGCATCAGTCCTTCCAATGAATATTCAGGACTGATTTCCTTTAGAATTGACTGATTTGATGTCCTTAGTGTCCGATGGACTCTCAGGAGTTTTCTTCAGCACCACAGATTGAAAGCATTAATTGAAAGCATCAATTCTTTGATGATCAGCCTTCTTTATGGTCCAGCTCTCACATCCATACGTGACTTTTGGAAAAACCATAGCTTTGACTAGTTGGACCTTTGTCGGCAAAGTGATGTCTCTATTTTCTAATATGCTGTCTAGGTTTGTCATAGCTTTTCTTCCAAGGAGTAAGCGTCTTTTAATTTCATGGCTGTTATCACCATCTGCAGCGATTTTGGCACCCAAGAAAATGAGGTCTACTCTTAGCCTAAGAGAAAAGTCAATTTAGGATTAGTTATATATTCTCTCCTGCACCTGACACATGGTGCCTCGTGACACAAAGGGATGAGGAGAGTTAAAGACGTTCAGATAACCCCTGCTCAGAAAACTGATCTCACATTCAGCCTTTTTGCAAAGAGCTGATGTTCCCATAATCATACCATTGTCTTTGTGAATATTCATTTAGCACTTTAAAAATTCCAGAAACTCTTCTCAGTGTTTTGCATTTTTAGACACATTTAATCATGAAAAAGAAACCTAGCTTATGATGTAGAAATGGATAGGCTGATTATCCCCATTTTACAGGTGAATAGAGGCAAATAACTTGCCCAGGGCTGTACAGTCTAAAGTCAGGTTCTTGGAGTTAGACCTCAAGGTTTCAATCTTGATCAAGTAGTTTTCTTCCCACTCCACTCTGCTGCTGTCCTTTGCCTTGTTAAATGGAGAGATAAGAGTACTTGGAACAGTGGGATGGAGAAGGGTTATTTTCTCTACCTCTGGGTAAATGCCATCTCACCTTTGTCTTAAGGACTCTGAGCATCTATGACATTGTCGGTGGCTAAACATTATGGCCACCAGGGGGTGAAGCTGCCAAACCACAAGCCTCTTTATCCTTAGAGCTGCTTGTCACTAGTGTGACAACTGGTTTCTCTTCTCTGCTGTCCTAGAGAGATGACTTATAGCCTTCAGTGAACCCACAGCCCACCTCCTTCAGAGATCTCTGTCCCAGTAGATCTCCTAGGCAGCTGTCCAACACCCCCAGTTGCTTATCAACCAAGCATTAGTTCAGCAGTGATGTTTTCCAGGCTGGTTTCTCTTCACATTAATTTTAAGGGGATCAGATGCTCTGGGCTGCCACCCTTCCACCAGCTGTCCACTAGGTTAGATATGACTGCTCATTAATATTTCTAGGCCGCTGCAGAGCATAATCAGCTAAATGCAGAACAAACAGGTTGGCTTCACATCCCACAGGATAAGAGGTGATGGAGTGGAGGGAGTTTTGAAGACCCCGTGGTTACCCAATCCTAAGAGGTGGCTGAACCAGCCCTGGTTCCTAGCTCCCCACCTTGGCTTTGAGATAGTAAATATTCTCAGTCACTTCCTTAAGTCCTAAAAAACACACCCTATTGCCAGGTGTCCCCTAATAAGCTCTATAAGAAGCTCAACTGGATGTCAACTTAATTGTAGTTTTCTTCCTATTCATTCTGTAATGAAATTCAATATGTAAATCAGTTGCCTTTTTCCTCATCAACTGGGGTTTTTCTATTGATATTTTGCAATGGGATCTTTCATTGAAAGTCCTTCAGTAAACATTGTCAATGATAAGGATGAGTTTAGACATAATATTTGAGCTTAGCATCCTGGAGGGCTATAAAACAGTATGATACCAGCTGGGACAGGAGCTGCTTTGTGTGCCAGGAGAAAGAAGGCAGGAGAGCCCTGGTTAAGACAGAAGCATCATGGTCAGACCAGGGTTCCAAACTGAGCGTCACCATTCGTTACTTAGATGGCATTGAGCCACTGTTGAGCTTTCCTCAGTCTTCTGTCTGTCCTGTAGCAGAAATAGGGATGTACCATCCAGATTCCCCTTACGGGAGATACAGTTGCCTTAGCTGCTGGGAGAGCTGTGGGCAGAGGTTTCAGCTGCCTTCCCCCAACGTTGTGTCCGTTGTGTCCTTTTTTGAGTGGCTCGTGTCCAGTGATGCCTCAGCTCAACCTCAGGCAAATCTGAAGGGCCATTCAGATTTCTCAGGCAAATCTCATTCCCTGCAAGGTCTTCTGAACTGACCTTTATCATAGCTCAGCTTCTCCTTCTACCCATTGTTGCTTTTTTGCCTTCAGTCCTCTAGCTGTTGATTCTAAGAATGTCCCCTAATAAACACCCTACATGCTAAGCTCAGAGCCAGCTTCCTGGGGACTCGCAACCTGTGTCTTCACCTGCACAGAGAGGTATAGTAATACTTGCTTCAAAGAGTGCTTGTGGGAGATTACATTGCATTATATTAAGAAGTTCTTAGGACAATGCCAGACACATGGAAAAGATCCAGCAAATGGAATTTCTTAGTACTTCAAGAAAGATATAAAAGTAGATTTCAGAACCCAACAATCACCTAACTGGAAATCATGAAAAAATATACTGAAATGAGTGGACTTTATGTTGTTCTAGAACTTCATGATGTTCTAGCAGCAAATGTATAGAAAAGACATTCAGCGGAGATACACAGAAACATTTGCAAGAAAAGACTGGCTGTTGAGAAATTGTAGATGAGTCCATTCAGTTAAGCCTAAGATGACTGTGTGAGCTGTGGATAATTAGTGTAGGAAGGAAAGGTGGGACCATATTGCTGAAGGCTTTGAATGTAAATCTAATCCACTTGGCAGTGGTAATTTGTGCATGAATTTGGATGGGGATGCACAATCTGAGTTGGACTGTAGGGGGATAAATCTTTAAGCATTGATAGTAGTCTGTCTCCTGGAGATGGGGAGGCTGTTGTAAAGATTGAGGGGAGTGAACATAGAGGCTGAATCGAGATATTAACAAGGCAGGGGTGGGAGGAATTTAAATAGAAAGGAACCAATAGGATCACTTGTCAATATCTCATAGGCTGCTTAGATAGGATGTGGAAAGGAGAGTGTCATGTCATAGATGAGATAAGGCTTCCCACTGGGGTATCTGGGAAAAGAGTGCCTCCATTCATCCACATGCAGAATGAAGATTTTGGAGTAAATGTGAGGAGTTCTTGTACAGCAACCAAATGACATTCTGACTGAATGCTCCAGAGAAATGCTGAAATTGTAGCCAACTGAATTCTAGAAACATCTAGAAAGTAGGCTCAGTAAAGAGGAAGTTTTGAGTGATGAACATGATTTTAATAGAAGATTGAAGGGTAGCAGGGGGAAGGGTTAAGAGAGCTTCCTTAGCTGATCATTAGGGTCTGATGCTTAGGAGAATTCAACAGATACCTGGAGGCTGTGGTCTGGGGTGTGCTATTAGGTTAGGTGATAGAGGTATGCCTGGTGGATTTGGAGGGAATGCTAGTGCTTCAAGGAAGGAGGAAGCTAGGTTAGAAAGTGTTATAGCTCCAGGGGCAGAAGATAAGGCTCAGTGACAGCCTTCTCACTGACAGGGTCCACTTACTTTTACAAGGCAGGTACTACCATCATGCCACTTTTTAATTTGAGGGGATGCAAAGTGTTTAAGGTCTCATGAGGATAGAGCGGGGGACCAGACTTCAGAATCTGGCTTGAACCCATTTCTGGCCCTTGCATCCCTCCCCCACAAGTGCACCAAGGACCCTGCTTTCAAACCCATCTCCACACCCATGTGCCTTCCTACTGCACCACCCCCCAACTCCCCCCTGAACACATGGTTCCTTCTCATCAGCTTTCTTTCCCCTAGGACTCACGTGTGCCTCTGTGTCTCTCCTCAGGCCACCGGGGTTCTGGGCCAGCACATCTTGGTGGCAGTGCTGCCTGGCCTGCCCACCGCTGCCGAGCTCTTTGTCTTACCCCATCAGGACCCCACAGGAGAAAACAAAAGGCCAGCCGAGGACCTGGAGCAGGTGAGTCCCCAGGTAGCATGCCAGCTTCTCCCTCTCTGAGCCACGACCCTGCTAGTGCCTGACCAGGACAGCAGCTCTGGGGGTCCCCACTTGTGGACCCTTCCACTTTCCCATCCTCCCTGAAGAAACGTAATCTGGAGCTTTAACTACAGCATCACCAGAAAACACGTGCAAGAGTGTCTGTTGTCAGCAGTGGCTAAACCACTCAGGGTATATCCATCTACAGTGTTTACAGTAGACAAGATAAATCTGTGTACTGACATGGCAAACTGTCCAAGGTATTAGGTGGCAGGAAAAATGCAAGAGGCTGAACAATGTGTAGAAGTCGAATCGATTTATGTTGCTTCACATACTTACATCATGAGAATCAAAGTGAAAGTGAAGTCACTCAGTCGTGTCTGGCTCTTTGCGACCCTATGGGCTGTAGCCCGCCAGGCTCCTCCGTCCATGGGATTTTCCAGGCAAGAGTACTAGAGTGGGTTGCCACTTTCTTCTCCAGGGGATCTTCCTGACCCAGGGATCGAACTCAGGTCTTCTGCATTGCAGGCAGACTCTTTACCCTCTGAGCCACCACAGAATCCCTGAGAATCAAATGGCGTATCTTTATAAAAAGGCACAACTTTTATACAAATCATGAGTCCTCTTTATCACCACCAGTCTACGATGATTTGAGTTTATAATGAATGAGTAATGTTGACTCCAAGTACCTCCCCTGGCTATAGGGGATTCACTTTCCTCATCTCCAGCACCTCTGGACTATTAGAGTGTCTCTGTGTGTGTATGTGTGTGTGTATGGGTGTGTGAGAGAGGTTCTCTCTCTTCTGCTTGCTTAGATCTTTTTTCTCCCATTCTTCCTTTTAACTTCAGATTATCCATCTCTGTAGTGAGCATGGGGCTTCCCAGGTGGTGCTAGTGGTAACGAACCTGCCTGCCAATGCAAGTAGATATGAGAGACACAGATTCGATCCCTGGGTTGGGAAGATCCCTCAGAGGAGGGCAACCCACTCCAGTATTCTTGGCTACAGGATCCCGCGGACAGAGGAGCTTTGGTGGGCTATGATCCACATGGTCACGGAGAGTCAGACACGACTGAACCAACTTAACACGCATGCGTAGTGAGGATTATTACTATGATGATGTCATTGTTGTTGTTCTTATTCTTCACCCAGTTAAAATGATCAGTCTTGGTCTGGTCACCCTGTTGGAAACTATATGACTTTGGTTTCTCAATGCTCTCTGACAGATATATTAAAAACAGGATTCCTCTCAGACACTAAGTAAATATTAACTTTTTCTCCTTTTAGTACTTGGAGCTTTTCAGTTTACTTAGAATTAACCCATAATCTAGTCCCTTGATCTCTGGTCTCCAAGATGACTTGAGAAACCTCTATCACAGCCTTGTTAGCAACAACCTCAAATTACAACCTGGCCCACCTCCTAGGACATGCCCACCTTTCAACAGTCGCTTTCCCAGTTGGCAGAAGACTCATGTCTATATTTTTTTTTTCATGTGCAAACAACAAATAACAGAGCTGTCAAGGAAAGTCCCAGTGAACCCCGTCTCCTAATGAACTGCACTTGAACATCGGACAGCAGGGAACCCGTCAACTTTGCCTCTGACTTTGCTCAGCCCTCGCTTTCCACTTCCGGTTATATTCTATAAATTATTCTCTGCACCTGCAGTTCAGTGGGAGAAAGAATGGAGTATTTCTTATCACCACACTGCTGATGAGACCTAGAGGGGTGTAGATCCCTATCCAGAGCATTTAGGTTGAGACATGTATATTTGTGCCTCCTCTGGAAATCTTATGGCTTGCCGGTGAAATCCAGAATATCATCTTCTCAATACAGAAGAGTCCAGATTTAGAGCCAGCTAAGTTCCCAGGTACCACATCATCTGCACATCTCAATTTCCAATACTTTTCATTCTCTCTCTAAAATATAGTTTCTAGATGTTTATATTAGAGAAAATGTAGAAAGAAGAGGCATGTGTTCTCTGAAACTTGGTTAACTTGTGTGAGTGTGTATCTTGCTCTGTCTGTTTTCTCTAGAGTTCTTCTTTCTCTTTATTCTATCTGAGTGTCTTCTCCAGAGACATTCTCAGAGACCTGAGTGAGTGTCCCCGAGGCAGCCAAGTATCATGTACTGATGAGCCATTAATCAGAGACCCTAAGGCAGCTGGCTTGGCTTGCTCGAAAGCTGTGGAACTTAACATTCAGTGACTTCAGTTCAGATATGTTTTAGATAGCAAGTTCAGATATGTTTTAGAAAGACCACAGGTTTGGAGAAATATAGACCAGGTTTCTAGCTTCAGCTCTTATATCCATTGCTTATATCTTATAGATGAGGAAAATTCAGAAAAGATCAATAATCCAGCCAAAATCACATAATCAATAATACTTGTCTCATAGAGTGTTTGATAGATCATTAAAGAAATGATAGAGCAAAGCCCTTGACCTATAGAGGTTACTCAATAAATGGTAAATAGATAATGGTTACATTTATGGACATTTGTGGTAGGAGAGTATATGAGAAATGCAAAAAATATATATAGGCATATTAAAGACTAGGATAGTCCAGGGCATGCATTGGCAGAAAGAAGATGGTGACAATAAGGAGAAAAAGATTAATGAATGGAATTACAGGAAAGAACAAAGATACCAGGAAACAGGAAGAAGACGTGAATGAGTAACTAGAGGGAAGATGACTCATCTAAGTTATCAGGCAGATGGATGGCATTGAGGGAAAGCAGCAGAGTACCAAGGGAGATTGTAACTTTGGTTAAGGGAATTGCCAGTGTGGCAGCCTTACCCAGGAATGAAACTAATTTCAGTGACCAAACCTAGCATATGAGAAATCAGTGTCTTATGGAAACTGTTATTACACAGTTAATAAGCACAGTAATGAAATCAGTATGTAAACTAAGCCTTGTGTCAAGAATCAGCAATACCGGTGCTGCCCACAGGAATCCTATAGTTATGATCCTAAGGGAGGTCCTTTAATTCTTCTTTCTGACGCAATCACTTTGAAATTAATGAAGTCAGACCCCAACAGAGAGCTGTGAATTGCCTAAGGAGATGCAGCTCTTTAAGGAGAAGGAGATTCTAGTTCTGTTTCTGCAAGTTGAGTTGCCTCTCAAGTCTAGTGGTCCCCTTGTTCCGTCATGCTGCCCATGTGGATTTGGGTACCACTTGACTTCTGCAAGGCCCCCAGATATCAAGCCTGCTGCCCCAGGAAATGAGCAACAGATGCTTTGCTTTGAGTTGTGTAGGGTTTTTTTCCCTGATGAAATGAACATATATTCTGTTCAAACAGATTTCACTGGAAATTTGCAGTATGAGCTTATTTAGTTGGGAAGTCCAGCTCAGGCATGGATAAGTCAGAGAGGAAGTATCATCAGCTTACTCCCCTGTTTTCGTCTTTCCCTCTTTCTCTATCTCTTTCTGTTGTGACCACACGAGAAGTCTGCCTAAGAATTAGGCCAGCACATAGGAAGACGAGAATGGCCCCAGGAAGCCCCAGTCTTTTATTTAGTCATCTTATCAATTCCATTCAAAAGACAGTGCCTCTCCCCTGGGTGCACCCCAAAAGCCTAGGGTGATAATTCTCACAGCCTCGACTTTGGTAAAGTGGAGATGTCTCAACTAGCCTGGTAGTCAGAAGGCTAGGGCTCTGTCAGTGATAACTCAATGTGTCATACCCTCCCCAGATCAGGAGTTAAGGGAGCCCCTCCTAAATCAAATGGGCTGAGAATAGAAAAGGACATGGGTCCTTAAAGAAAAATATGGGGGAGAGAGAAGGAACTGGAGGCAGGCAAAAGCAACTGACTTCCTTTGTCATAAATTACATAGAAGTTGCAACTGAATGCAAAGTGGAAAACGACAACCAGGACCCCAGTCCTTTAAAGGCTGCTCTCTGAATTAGATAGAACTTGGGAAGAGCTGGCTTTATTCTCTCTCTCTCAATACTCTGGCCCCTTTCTTATAAAGTTACTGCACAGAATTCCCAGCAGGGGAAAAAGTGGGACCTGGCCAGGTGGACCCTGATGACTGGGCGGGCAGGGCCCCAGCAAAGGGCTCTTGGCTCTCCTCCCTTACTTCCTCTAACAGCATTACCCGGAGAGGACAGATGCTGGCTTAGATCGAGTTATCTTGACTGTGAAATAAATTGAAAATTCCTCACAGTGAGAAGCACTTGACCTTGTTATCTGGATAACGTTGGGCTGGGTTAATCAAGTGACCTCTGTCTGGGAGGGTTCCACCACTCTCGACTTCACATCTCCAGAGAGTGAGAAAAGGCTCACTTGCCCTTAGCTGGCCTCATCAGGGATAGACCCTCTTGCTACCTGAGGCCAGCTGCTCAGGCGTGGAGCATATCCCACCTCCTGCACCACTGTACTTGCCGGCTTCTCTCTGAGTCCTCAGAGGTGAAAAGCTTTGTATCTGGCTTTCCTGGAAGGAGAAAGGACCATCATGCTGTGTTTGTGGTGCTGTGCTGGGGAGATAGGGAGGCTGCAAGTTGTCTTGCTGAATCCTTAAAGGGCACGGACACATTTAAAATGAACAGAACGACTATGGACGAAATGTCAACCACCAACAACGAATTTCCTCTTAGTTGTTTGTGTTGTCATATACATTTGACAGGTGCAGAAACCAAAATCCAGGGAAAGAAAAAATGCCTCTGAAAATGGAACAGGTTATTGGCAATAATTTTAGAAATAAGATTCATTGTGAACGTAATAAATAATCTTAGACCATTTTCGATATACTCAGTCTGCCCTGTCCAGATTTTTCAAAGAGAGAAATTGTAGAAATATTTTGAAGTTCACAAGGAAAGTCACTAAAATAGGAAGTTATAAACAAAAGACTAGGTAAGAGTTGTGCTGAAAGAATACAGCAAAGGAGAAGGAGAGAAGTTTGGAGCTGGTGATGGGGAATTTAGGGAAAGGAAGTGAACTGGAACACATTATTTCTTCATTACGTCATCCAGGAAGAACTTCTTAGACACTGTAGTCAAGCTGATGCTTTGGTGCTAACAAAGAACAGAACTGATAAGTAGAAGTCCTGTTTGGCTTCACTGCTTCTTCCATGTATTAAACCAGAAATCATGATAATTGGGAAAGATCTTTCTCTGTTAATTCCAAAAGTAATATCATTCAATCACTCTTTGAAGAGGCCTTAATAACCTAACAGGATCAGGCTGATTATGTCATTCCAAGGTAATCCCAGGCAAGGTCTCCTTCTAAATCTGGCACCAAAATGTTCCTTAAGTTCAGTAGGGTTTCCATCCCTCCTCACAACTTCAGATAAGCATTAGTTGTATGACCCCATATAGCTTTGCCATCGATAAATCTGCTAAGCCCATTTTGAGTGTGTATTCATGGTTTCACTCTGTACCATTCTCTGGGTGTCATGTTTCATAATTACCACTGCTCTGCTGTCCTTAAGCTTCATGTTTCAGCATTTGACATTTCCATTCTCATGATCTGAGAGTCTATTTTCCTTCGTTGGTTTCTTTAAGCACTGTTTGGATGTTGAATGTGTCTTTACGTGTAGCGATCTATTCTGTTGACCAAACATCTCCAGCTCACCATTTCTGGGTACCAGTAGGGTTATACCATGAGGCTCTTCTGTAAGCAGAGCCGTGTGATTAATTCTGGCCAATGAAGTGGGAGCAGAAGTGATGCGTCACTTCCAAGCTGAAGTATTCAAATTTGTCTCTAGAACCCAGAGAACTCTTCGTTCCCCTCCTCTGGTGGTGTGTACAGCTGAGGGGGCTGATCTACCAGCCAGTGTCCCTGGTGACTATAATGAGCACAGCATCACATCTACCTGCAGCAGATAAGGAGCGTTAAGCAGAAAGCACATTTCCTTTGTTTCAAGTCCTCCAATTGTAACATCGTTACCTCAGCTTGACCCCTGTTCTGATTACCACACTCAAATTTCATGCTTGTGAAGCAGCTGAGAAGGAGAATTGGTGTTTCCATGTACCTGGTCCCTTCCACAGCACCCTTTTGATAGCATCTTTCCAAGTATTTGTACTGAGTTGCCACTGTCTATTTAAGTGGTGGGTTTAAATGAAGTGTGGTTGCACTTGAATCATAGGCATATTCCATCAAATAGGCAACGCCAAGAATAATAGATTTTCTTTGCTCATGATTATTTAGCTGAAGGAGAATAGACAATGGAGGAGCAGCAGAAGAGGGGTGACTGTACAAAGGTAAATGAAATTTGCTAGGATGACACACTTGTACTGGACAGAGAAAGAAAAATGAACAGATTCAGCTTGTTTCAGGAGGACCGATCTCCAAGCAATTACACACTATTTCACTCGAGTCTTTATCATGCAAGCTTGTGTTCTTTCATTTAGGCTGTCACCATGCTGTTCTATAGTCCCAGTTTATTCTATTCCTTTCATGGCCAAAGACTCTCTCAAACATTATAAATTATATTAACTGTTGAATAGAATGCAGCAGTCCTGAGGCTACGGTTAGGAATTGCCTGTAGCTCAAATTGGTCAGATGACACAGGCCTGGGGTTATAAATCATGTGCTTCACAGTTAAATGAGAAATAGAAGCATAGTTAATGATGTACTACAATTTTTATCTCCTAAATGTGCTCAGCTGTACCTCCTCCTATATACTATTTGTGTTGCTGTCAGCTGGCTCGAAGGAAAATGTTTTTTTATGGAACTGCCCTAAGATGAGGAGTCAAACAGAATGAAATTCTAGTCTCAATTCTCACATATGAACAGGATAAACGTAGGAGTGCCCTTTAGGCTTCATGTTGCTTTCAATGGAGCTATGTTGTCCTAGGGAAAAAATAGTGAGAAATATGTACTTTGCCAATAGAAAGTGTTCAATGCATAGATATTATACATTATATATTGTATATATGAAAAATATATGTAATAATTCACAAATGATGAAAACAATACAGGATAAATGCTTCTGCAGGTGGCATGGAAAACATTAAAATATTGTCAAAATCTGTCAACAGTTTCGTACTCATTTACTTGCATCAGAGAAATGCATGGTTCTAATTGAGTTCATTCTTTGTATGCAGTGTAAATTTTATTTAGTTCTATTTCTGTGCATAGTTCTTTTGCACACCACAAAGTATGCTGTTATCTTTTTTGTGTGTTCTTTGATGCAAGTTAAATCCATGAAATAGACTTTCTCTACTACCATTTTTGTATATCCTGTTTAATTTTGTAAATGATACAGATAAAACCGAATTGAAGCAATGTTATAAACCAGAACAAATTTGGGAAGTTAATTATTTTCTTCATGGGACTCTCCTGGAGATTATAAATTAGAAGTATGTTGTTCAGATGAACACTTTTCTAGTGTCTTATCTATATCTCTTCTGAGGAAGAACATTGTCAGGAAGAAGAAATACATATCACTTCAGCACAGTTGGAAGAGAGAGAGTCTTTCTCATGCATATATAGAGTCCCATTTTGTTCATGGTATGGACTCTGAAAAACAGGACAATTTCTTAATTACTTCCGATGTTTTCTTATTCAAGTTAAGGTATTTTTTCTGCAAATACAATTACAAATGTATGTGCACATATGTGTGTATGTACATAAGCATGTGTATGTGCATAAGCATATTAATTTTATACATGATTATATATTTCACACATATATATATGTACACATCTGTGTGTATGTTTATTTAAGAGCCAAACCTTTCTGTTTAACCTCTACTAAAAATGCACTATCAAATTCTTAGAAAGGTCTTACTGATTGAATGATAAGAATACGATAGAATAGGAACTTGCACACCGTACCACTTTACAGAGCACAGAGGAAAACCATTCTACACAATCTGTGTTAGAAATGCACTCTTCCTGTAAACCTTGAGCATTCTGGAAGTTTCTCATTACCCAGGAAAAAGAGTAGCTTATATAGAAAGAATAAAGCTGCTTCAACATAATTTTATCACAACCTTGTTTTCCTGGATCCCAGGTGTGTGACATGGGTCACAGGTCACTGACAGTCATCCCAAGTTCTTGCTGTTAAGCAGAGAAGTTCATGTGCAAGGCAGTTCAGTTCCATCACTGAGCAGGGACCTCTGCGAGAGACTGTGCTTGAAAACAAAGCTGTCAGGCCCTGCTTAATTGATAAAAGGATCAAAGGTGTCATTTTGGCAACTCAGTGGACTGAGTGAAAGTCCATAAATATAAAAAGAAAACTAATTTAAGAATTTAACTAGCAGAATGATATTCAGAAAACATCTAACTAGACTTAAATAGCATATGAAATAGAACATTACGTTGGTTCTTAGAACATTAAAAATGAGGCAAGGAGACCAGATAATAGGAGCGTGGTTTTCTCTGATAGCTTTACACAAATTACTCAGAAGGATGAGTGAAACAGCAGATTGATCTGGTTTTTTACTTTAAACACATAATCAGTTTTACCTTTTCTAGAAAACCTTGCCTTATACTGTTACTACCTAAAACGAGGTCCTTTGTCATTTGTTGAAGTTAAATATTTCATGGCCCAGAATTCTGGAGGTGTGCCCAGTACAGATGCATCAGCCCGAGGAGTGGTTTTGAGTTCATAGCATGAAACAAGAGTCAGCCAACACGTTAAGTTGTGGTTATGTTTTGTTTCAAATGTATAATTTATTATATATTTGAAATAAATACATACAGGGAAGCCTGGCCTGCTACAGTTCATGGGGGCTCTCAAAGAGGTGGACACGACTTAGCAACTACACTACAACATCATAAGCTGTTATTTTAGTAGAACAATATTTATCATCAACAAATACCCATGAGCTACCTATTCTTGGAAAGTTGGGTAAGAGGAGGGAAACAAAATAGGGAATAAGATGGAGTTTACTTTCAAAAAGTAAAATAAATGGGTCTGAATCTCATCAGAATTTGTAAATTCTACATATTTTCTTCTTTTAAGTCCTTGTGTATAACAAATACACTTTCAAAGAAACCCAGGGTGATTTTCTACAACTAATACCATGGTAATTTTTTAAGAGTAGAAATGATCTGATTTCCTAATTGTTTGTCCTATTTTGTAGCAATTCGAATATAAAGTCAAGTCATGCTTAGAAAATAATTCTATCTGCATATTCTGGACTAAAAACTTAAAATCATATACAACTCACTTATGTCACTCCCAGGTATAATATCAGGATGCCTTGATCAGCATGGTAAATATTGCTCAGCATGTTTGTATATAGTCGGTGTGGCAACTTCAGTGGCACTCACTCACTTTTCCTTTCAGATATCAGAACTGATGATTCACAAGCTCAACCAAAACTCCGTGTACTTTGAACTGAAGCCGGGGTCCAAGTCCTTGTCCACGCAGCCCACTTAACAGCAGGTCAGTGTTCCCATCCCTGGGTTCTGCCTAGTGCCTCTGGCGGAAGGGGATCCCAATTTGTTTCAGCAAAACAAGACTAACTGGTGCCACTGCTGATCAGAAATAGGGCGTTCTTTGGAGGTTCTCTTGCTTGTCTTGTTTTTTTTGTTTTGTGTTTGTTTTGTTTTTGCCTTAATGGGGACCAGCAAGGTGAGAGAAAAAGTTGATTTTCCTGCCTGGTTCATGGCA